>NC_046335.1:5743035-6053125 GCF_000738735.6 Corvus cornix cornix
AGCAATGCTGATTTACACGGGCCGAGGGTTGAGACCATTGGATTTATGTTAGACAGTGTGGCTTTTGACTCCTGGTTGTGTCCTGGGGAGTGCAGGAGAGGAAAAACTCACCCAAGCAAAGGCAGCTGCTTGCTTCCACGTCTGTGGCAACACAATATTGGCCTCTTAATTTCCTACTGATTAAACTGTAGGAAAACAAAATCTGCTTTGCCTGCAGCAATTTGGCTTCAGCTCAAAAGCTTTCTCATCAAAATGAAATATCATTTGCTGTGAAACCGTTAGCAGGAGGATAAATGTACTTATAAAAGCAGCTATTTGTAAAACCCAAGTGGGGAGCAGCAAAACGCTGTAATTTAAGGGGAAATCTCCACAAGGGCTCAAGAGGGCAAAACTCCTTATAAAGCCCAAGTTTCATCAGGATTGTGTGATGAAACAAACAATTGTTCAGCTGCCCATCACTCAGACACAGAAGCATTTTCTTTCCTAACAACTCTCTTGGCTTGTCTAAAAGATGAGCTGGTTGGAGCAGGGCTGGCAGGACCCTCCAGTCTGATATTGGTGTCCCCAAGCTCAGAGAGGGGGTTGGTGACATCTTGTTTGGGAAGCACAGGTCTGGAAATGGTGATGTAGCCCCTCAAACACCCACGTACTGTCATCGGCAGAGCTCAGGGCTGGAAAATGGGGTACAACCCATATAATCCTATATAATGCCAAGTAAATAGCAGGTCGTTTTAGTCCGGGGAAGTAGCCACAAGAGGGAGATGTGATTGGATATGCCAAATGTATGTCTTTAATAGGCAGGAATATTGAGAAATTGAGTATTAGTTCAGAGCTCACTAGAAATGCAGAAAGAAATTTCACCACAGGGGCCTGCAGTTTTGGGGTGAACAAGTTATCTGAGCTGAATTTTGGAAGTACTTTTATGATAACAAAATTACCCATGATGCCTTTTTGCCTTAAAATCTCCCTAGCTCTAATGAAAAATTGTTTTCTTGAACATTGCCTGAATGACATTAAAAATTTTAAGTGAAAAGAGGGGAAATGCCGAGCTCCCCAAAACTCTAACAAAAACAGGGAGTCAAATGTCAAGTTGATTCAAGGAAGATTTTTGATCAGTGAACCAAAAAATCCCTCGTTCAGACAGCACAGCTGTAATTATCTCGCCCTTAAGGGCAGACTGACCGGGTGATGCTGAAGCATTTTGGAGCGTGCTGTGGGGATGGCTTGAATCTGCTTCCCGCATTCTGTGCTTTCAGTTTAAACAAAACATTTCCTGAAAGCCCTCAGTCTGTCACCCTTCCCCTGTATGAGAATCATTTTTTGCTAAAATAAACCTTGTTTCTCCCCGCCCCCTCTTTTTTCCCCCATCCTCCACAAACCCAGACTCTGATACCAAGAACTCTGTGGGGCTGAAGATTTAGGGAACATAACCAGGGCTGTGGATGCTCTCTTTAAAACCTTCTCTATGCCCTTTAAATCATCTGACTCTCAACTGTCATTGCAACAATGGGGAGAAAACAGCATTTTTCTCTCCTCTTAGAGCTGCTCCCATTACATAACTGCTAATACACTATCTGGCTCCTCTTGCCCATCAGTCCTTGGAGCTTTCAGACCTATTTACACACAGACTAACACCCATCTGAAAGTCATCTCAGGCACACAGAAGGGATTCTTTTGCCTCCCCAAAATAACAGTCCTTCTCTGCAAGGCACTGAATAACTGTTTGGCAAAGCGAGTGCCAGGTTGGTGCTTAGGTTAATCTGCTTAGATCGACTAACGGAGTTGTGCAAGGATAGAAAATACCCAGTCAAGTAAATTACATCATCCAGGGAAAAGCTATTCTAAAGAAAGCTCACGCTTTATAAGCCTGAGCAAAATCCTGCTCAGGTAAACATTTACATATATTTACAAGCAGAAGCTCATTACTTTTCTTGTGAGGAAAAAAAAAGGGGGGGGGAAAGAAAAATGGGATCTTTGAAGTTTTTTGGCTAATAGAAAATCATCTAACTAAATTAATTAACTGGCCAAGATCCAGAATGAATTAAAAACTCATTTAAATTTTTCTCACATTAGTAGTACTAAGTAGGTAAAGCCCCCAGCCCAGAAGAAAGGAGATCAAGGTGCTGCTTAGCATTGTGTATAAGCAATGGCACTCCCCTGGCTATATTGGGCCTATCTTTGTATTGTTGTAATTCCTTCTACTGTCAGACCATATTTTAACAATCTCCATCACTTGATGCTTCACTAAAATATATTGTTCTCTCTGCAGTCTTAAAAGCAATATGAGAAGGGGAAAAAAAGTGAAGCTAGAGTGGATGGGAGAATTTAGAGACCATAAGCACATCTAGATTTAAATATTTAACTGCTGACTTGGTTTTTGCTGTCCTGTTCAGAAATATTTTCACTGTAAGATCTGTTGTCAGTGGTGAGACCTGACAAGGGCTGATGCTGACATGCCTGGCTGCCAGCAGCTCTCTGGCTCAGTTTCCTAGGCTGGTCCCCTGAAAGTTTTCCCCAGAGGAAGTGCTTGAGCTTTAGCAAAATGAAAGATGGGATCAAAAGGTAAGGTTTGGTCTTGCAATGGAGCCTGAGCTGTTGCCATAATCCTGGGTCACATCCCTGGGAATTACAACCCAGAGGGCAAGCACCGCAACAGTCTCAAGAAGAGTTAAATGCCTCCACAGATGTGTGGAGAGGTTGTAGAGGGTGTTGGAGACAGACCAGGTCTTGGGGTCTCTGTTACATTCCCTGGCCCAGAGCCCATTCCACCACCTTACACCCCTTGCTGGAACCAAGTGGTTGTGCAGTGACACCTGAACACATCACACAGACAGGTCTACGGGGGTCAAGCTCAGTGCACAGACCCCTGAACCCGGCCTTGGCAGCTGCATCATCCCTTGGTGTTGTTTTTGCTTTTGCAGAAAGTTCTGCGTCATGCCAGGAGCTCTGCTTCAGCTTTCTGTGGTTGCACTGAAAGCTCTCCTCTAGCAAAGCTCGTTGTCGTGGTTTGAGCCTTAGATTACAGTTTGGGCCCAAATATGCAAATGTGTCACAGTGGGAATTCCCACAGAATGGAGTAAAAGTAATGTGGTGGGACTAAGTTTGTATCTAAATGCAGTAGCTTTTTTTTCCTCTAAGCCCTTGTAAACTTCACCTTGATAGAACATGATATTTGTGTTAAAATTAATCTTTTGTTTTCTCTTCTTCCTCTCAAATTTATCTGATCAAGCCCTTGTCAGTTTTAAGAACACCTAGCTACTCCATTTATATTAATTCTCTTTTGGAATAATCTTATTACCTTTCCCTGCCATCCCTTTTCATCCTCTTTTTCCTATGGTCTTGATTCAGAGTCCCATGAAAAGAGAACAGCCACATTAGTAACAATAAAAGGATAAGATTTCTGCAAGGGTAATTGAGCCTTTTAGGATTTTATCTGCCTGACCATATTAGCAAAAGGACTATTAAGCAAATGTGAAATTTAAAGCTAGGTATTGTGTATGATATATTGGCTTTTACAGTGCACCCACGTGATCAGCTGGATGGGTGATTCATCAGTACAAGGCTTAGTACTGCTCCAGAGTTGGACAAGGCAGCATTAATCAGGTTCCCCACACTGACTGCCCTGCCCTGGACTGCTCCAACCCTGCTCTCCTCTGCCTCTCCCTTCCCGCTTATTCACCAGTTTTGATCTCCCAGGTACTCCCAGGTCTGACTTCAGACCAGCACTGCAGATAAACTCATCTATCCAATGGGTAAATACAGCCATAGACATGTTGTGGCAGGGTGAGGGTCATAATATCATGCCCATACTATTGTGTGTGTCACACAGAGCCCTTGTGTTCATAAGAATGAGGAAAGTCTGTAATAAGTGCTATTACTGTTGGTATTTAGTGACAGTCTTATCACTGGCATAAGTGTTCCTGTGGAAGTGTATATTAAATGCCCATTTTAAATCCTCAGTCTATTTTTTCTATGCTACAAATGAGCTGATAAATGATTGCAGCCCGTTGGGATTATAATATGAATTGACATTCAAAAAAAAAGTTCCAGCTCCATCTGTTTGGGTTACATAACTCATGATCTCAAGCAATCTCAGGGGCAGGATTTTCTGCATAAATAGTACAATTTCCAGTAAGGAGATTAAGGCTTCTTTGCTGGGAAACGAAGAAATTACCAAAAAAAGCTGTCATGTCAATGGACACAAATAAATCATGTTCCAAAATACACAGGAAGACAAATTTATGTCATTTAGTCCCTCTGCCTCAGATGCTCCCTCCCCACCTGCCAGTAAAAAGCATTTTGCCACAAAATACCATTCATCCTTTAAACATTTACGAAATGCGGTCAGCTCTATTTTCCACATGTTAACTCCTTAAAAAATCAGTGCTGCTATTAACATTGTACATTTTTACAGTTTTAATCCAAGTGCTTTTTTTTAATATCCGGTGGCTTTCTGTAAGTACTGGACTTCAGTAAATCCAAGTGCTGGGAAGCATAAAATATATTCCACCAGGATAAAGAGAGGCACTCCGAGCTACTATGGGGCAGCCTGGCAGCAGATCCTGCTGTGTGTGATGGAGAGAAAAATTATCCCCCAGCATCTGACAGCGCCGTGCTCGTGCTCCACAAAAACATTCAAGTTTTAGGTTAAAAACACACCGCTTTTGTGTGTTGTGCATGTGTGAATAAGGAGAAAACTCCTAGTTTGGCCTCTCTCTGCACACAGATGGGCAAGTGTTTCTGCAGACAGACTGTTACCACACGTCACATCCTCCAGAGGCAAAGCTCCCATTAAAAGGCTGCTGGCAGAGAGTGTTTATTAAAGTAACTCACAACAGGGATGGCAGCATTGCCCCACAGCCAGCCCTGCACAGGATCACTGCCCCAACGAAAATCCCCTTTGCTGGAGAGGAAAAAAAAGCAGAGCCCACCTGGGAAAGCCCCAGCTCAGACTGGAGCTCTGTGCAGGGCTGGTGGGCACTTTCCCAGCGCTGCCAGACCTCTGCCAGACTGCGGGCTCTCTCCTGCCTCTCTGCAGGGCTCACCCTGCTTCTACCCCTGTTTAGGTTTCATTTCCTGCTGCAGCTCTCATGTGTACTCAGACCTCTCTTATCTTTTGTGTCTAAGGTTTTAGCATGGACCAAGCCATGGCTACTCAGCAGATCCCTGTTTCCCCTCCTTGGTATCTTTTCCTTGGAAAGCCACGCAAGTCTGGTGTGTGGTTAACAGGAAATGTTGTGCTGGTGGCTCCCATCTTGCTGCTTGTGCATTACCATCCCTCTGCTGAAACCACTTCATGGCTGAGTCATGTGTTCACCATCCCTGTGCTCTAGGGCCACTTCTGTCCTTTTACCCATCCCCTGTGTGCTTCAGGAGCTCAGGGACCCCCAAGGATGTCCTGGGAAAGCCTCCCTCTTTCTAGGCTTGGCTATTTGCTTCTCCACCAAAATGGCATGAAAACAAGTGAGGAGGCCCTCACCATGCTCTCACACAAGTCTTCAGGACTCTAAAATAACTCTTTAGCTCCTTGTTTCACCACAGGGGAAGTGAACTTGGCCATGCTGATATGCAGAAGGAACGGAGCAGCAAAGGGGGAACGGCTTGCCCGCAAACTCGTGTGTTCAGCAGCATCAGCAAACTGAGTCAAACTCAACGTGCTTTGGAGCAGTGTCCCATTTAATTCCTGGGAAACTGCTGCTTATGACCCTGCCACAGCAAAACATCACAGAGATGACTTGGGAAAACAGAGATTATTTTGTGTATGGGGGAAATATGGAGTCAGTGCCTTCCTGCTGCCTGTCCTCCCCTCTTCTATGCACATCCCCTCAATTTGGCAGTGAGAGAGTCCCCATCTGCAGGGGTTATCACACCTGGTTCCCTCCCCAGACAATGGTTTCCTGTCAAAACCCCTTTGCCTCAACTTCACAAACCCCATCCCAGCTCCTCTGCACACCCAGCAGGGTAAATGGAGACAGGTTTCCATGGCTGATCCCCATATTCCTGGAGATAAGCTACTGAAAGCCCTGGGTTTCCCTGGCCTGATGGGCTCTGTGAGCAAACTGTCAGTGCTGCAGAGAGAACTGACTGAAGAGTTGCAAAATGCCATTGCATATATGACTGAGTATGAACATTTCCCATCATCTGAAAAGAGAAAGGACAACTTCTGGCCTGGTCAAGTGGAGAGAAAAAAGCAGTTGCTGGAGCAGGAGCTGCCTGGGAACAGGGCCAATGACCTGAACCCAGCCCCATTTAACACCTCCTGCCCTGCAGAAGCTGCAGTCACTTCCTAAAGGTCAAAATGGTGTTACAGCGGGACATGAACTCTGGTGTTGTTTGAGAGGGATGGATCAATACTCCTAGCACGGGAAAGTGGCCAGAGATGAGGCAGAGCTCCACTGCCACGGAGAGGGTTGGCAGCACTGTGTGGCTTGCAAGCCAGTTTACAATATGGACTTGCTAATGTACTTATGCTTTAATTGCTATTTAGCAATGAGGTGTTTGGGAGGAGTTGCCCAGACAGGAGAGATTAGAGAGGGCCAACAGAACAAGAGATGCTAATCGATGAGATTATGGACTTTCTCTGGTCTGATAAATTGGCTAACTCCAGGAAATTATTTTTTTCCTCATACCCTTCCTATAAGCCAGCAAGAGCTTGGCCTGATTTCACTGATATTCAGCACTTTGAAGGTGGCCACATCCAACCTCAGGATGTGTCTGACACTGGCCACAGCCCTGGGACCAGCAGCTGCCTCTGCTTAGCAGCATTTTTCAGGTGAGAATCCATCTGCACCATTAAAGTTCTTGCACTGAGATGTGCGGTTTTATAATTTATTTTAAAAAATAAACCACTCGTGCTGTCTCAGACATGATTGACAGAACTTCATTACTCTCTCCACGGGGTTGCAGCAGCAATTTCTTTACCATTTCTTTACATGCAGCAGAGGCTGCAGGACGCTCACAGGCTACAGAAACTCTGAGGTCATGCGGAAACTTTTCACATTAATGAGGGCTCCTGAACAGAATTCTGTTCTGCAAAATAAACATTGCTCCTGGGTAGTTTTTTGCTCATTTAGGTCACTTTCAGCCTTTTTTTAACATGAGTTTGCTTAGCAGGGAAAAACCATAAAAGTTGTATGATGCAAGCTACTTGTCTTTTCTTGATGGAGTAAAAACATATGAGGGACTTTTTGTTTGTAAAAAATCTCTGTTAGGAAGATTGTGGTTACCTCACAGATCTGTGAATTTGGAGACTGAATCCCTGAGGAGCTGACAGGTTGTCTATGTGATCTAGAAGAAGTCAGTGGGCTGACAATGACCTTTGGATTGAGCCAAGCCTATTTTGAGGGGAAAAGGGGTGGGTTTTATCGGGTTTTATTTTTGTGGCTGTGTTTTCACATCTCTTCCACTGAGAAGCCACAGAGTCGGGGCAGGCTGCCTGTCCCTGCCTTTGCTGCGGTGTGGTGCACTGGGGACACCTCACACGAGCTCTGCCCCCTCCTCTGCACATACCTGTGGGGAAGAAAGGTCACACCAAGATGCCAAGTAAGGGACACTGCTCAGCCAGCCAGGCTGGCTAGAGAGGAGCCTCAGATGTCACTGAGGTCATTCCCTAAGGGGTTGATTTTTGTTTGTTTATTTTCAAGCTTATATGAATTTAAAACCTTTCAAAAGTGTTCCTGTTAGACCAGAATGGATCCTTCCCTCTCAGAAATACATGCTCTACTCCTGCAATTAGATTTCTTTTCTGCTGCTTTGGGAGAAGTTGTTCAGCTGCTGGTCCTATCAATAATCCACGAGCTGCTGTACTCAGGCCTACGCTTGCTTTTACCTGGGGGAGATTGCAGCAGTGCTGCCTTCTCTCAGTTTTGCGTAACAGTTCTAGTAAAATAAATGAGTAGTAGAGATGCTATTGCTACAATCCTCTTGCATTTTTAAAAATAAAGTCACGAAATGGTGATGAAATTTAACTGGTTTCTCCCCTTGCCATCCATTTTTTTGATGATGTGCTTTGTTCATGATGAACCAAGGGCTTCTCAACTAAAAATGAAAATTACATCCATGAACCAACTTTTTCTCTTGTTCCAAAAAACAAAAATTGATTAGCTCGTGTGTCTCTCTCTGTTGAGTGCATGAATACCTATATGTGCTAAAGGCTTGCCCTGAGCAAAAGCAGTCAGCATAAACAAATTTTCATTTGGTTCTGAAAACAGTGAGGGCTGTGGTCATTCTTATCTAGATCAAGTTCCTACAAATCTTTGTTTCCCACGCTTATGAGTTGCCTCTTACAGATGAACATTTCATTATTTAACACTTGATCTCAAGATAGTAAAGTGAGGTTTGATGCACCAACTTTGTCATTATGGTTCTGAATTTTGCTTATTCAGTTCCCTGGCAAACTCCTTCCATCCTGTGTTGACATCTTTTGGCATATAAACCCAGGGGTTTCCTGGGCTCTGAAATGCTGGGGTTATTAGTTCCTACCAGAACCTTGCCTAATTCCTCCTTAACAATATAGGAATGCCCCCAGCCCATTCTATGCCTCCATTATATTACTTTTTCTGATTTTCTCACCTGCCAAAGTGCTCTGACAACCCAGCACTGGTGGTCCTTGTTCACTGCCTCACACTTCATCCTTCCTGCTCTCCACAGCATCTCCAGCTAAAGGAATGGAGAGTTTGAACCAAGAAACAACTGGAAAGCCATCAAAGGGTATGCTGGTCTCTCTTGCTGCTGGCTAAGGTGGGTAGCACTGAGGAGAAGACACCAGGCAGAATGCTCAGATGCTGCTTTGTGGCCAGATTCCTGGAGCTGTTCAGTCACTGCCCAACCTCAGCTCTTACTTGGCCTTGGCTTTTTGTGCCAGGAGTTGTTGCAGTTCTGGTAGAAAGTATCTATTACACCGTTCCTAAGTGGAGAACTCAGTCTCCTTTCCAAAGGACCAGATCCACAGAGTATTTATGTATCTAGGTCCAACTGATTTTTATCTCAGCTGCCAGGATACTTTTGCATATCTGGACCTAAGTGTTTTTTCTGTGGTCATGCAGGAAGTCTATGGTAAGCAGAGAAGTGAAAACACAATGCAAGCTAAAGCTGTAAATACTTGTGCCATTCTTCACTGGGAATTTTTTGGGGGCTGAAGATCTGTTTGCTGAGCAGTATGTTGCCTCTGCATCTTAATATTTGGCTTTAAAATAAAGCCCTACATCGCTGCTGCAAATGATGCCTATTGATTACCCTCTCAGAAGCTGGAGAGCTCATTTCAGCTGGCACTGCCATGGCTGAAAGCCAGCGCTGCAATTGATCATTTAATTAACTGGAAGAAAATTAAAGGAACTGTAATCTGTGTCTCAGCTCTGTTGTTATCAAGCTGGCAGGGTGCTTGTTTCTGCCTAGAGCAACAATCGGCTCCTTGACCCTGTGATTTAGAAACACCGGTTTAGGCATCCCCCCTCACCTACCCACCTGGATTTCTGCATGGCAGGAAGTGTCTCAACAGGATCCTTCCTCCATCTGCTTATGCTTCCCAGATTTTTCAGGGGTACCTGACACCTCTCACAGTGGGCTGGATCAGCTAAACCCACCTCTCACCACATCCGTGAAGGTGAGATTAATGTGAAGAACCATGAAGGTTCTAGATTAATAGGTGGAAAATCTGGAAAGTTTGGAAGAAAAATGGATGTACTATAGAAGTAATTTATTTAGAGGCTGAAATGAGATTATGGGGGCACTTGAGTTCAACATTTCCTTAAAGGGATTGAGGTATTGATTTTTATTTTGCTACTTCAAATAAGTAAGAGGGAACAGTGTGTTAGAGACAGAAATTACTGGTCCAGAAAATTTGGCAAGCTCTTAAAGCTTTGACTTAAACAAGCAACTTGAGTGGTCTGTGAACACAGAGAGGAAAAAAAGAAAGATATAAGAAGGCATTGTTTTAATGATTGTGTTGCCATATCAAGAGAAGAAAGACAGCTGCTTTGAACTTGTCTTTGCATGCCCAAGTAATATGTTAATTACCTCGTTCCCCCATAAATGCCTACAGTCCTCCAAAAGGCATGTTAAAACAGACATAGTCATTAAAGCTTGCACTGCATTTTCTACTGTGTTGCTGGGAAAACAAACAAACAAACAAATAAAACCTCAAGCCCTTTGTCTTTTAGCTAGATCCAAGTTGGGGAAATGTTAGGCAGAAACACTTAAGAAACTGTATAATTGGAAAGAAAGTGTGTTTTAATGTCAAACCAGGAAAAAACTCAATCAGAATTTGAAACTTCGTTATGTTGCATCAGGTAAAAGAGTTTGGTCACCTTTACCTTTTCATTACAAGTGCAGTCCATTTAATTTCATCTTTTAATTTATTTTGGACTCTTTCTTGCTCTGTGTGAGAAACTTGTGGTCCAGGCTATAAAATAACAAAGGTCTTTGTAGGAGGGATGAAAAGGATCAAAAGAAGGAAAAAGAAAACTCTTTCTGAATGTTCCTGCGGATCATAACTAGCTGTAGGAGTCAGAAATCTGCATGAAATTGAAACCACTCCTTCTGAGAAAGGCATATTCCCTCTGCTCTAGGTTATAACTTATGCAAAGACTGTCACCCCATTCACGCTGCTCCTGCTGGCTGCTCGTCTGGCTTTCCTTCCCTGTCCTCAAAGCGTTTCACTTGTGTTTGTAGTGCCTTCAAAAGGGAAGCAGTGCAAAGAAGAAAGTAAAACTAGCCCGGTAGGTCTGAGGTGTTATGGGCTGGTTGGCATATGGGGAGTGTCCTGCTGGCTCCAGAGATGTGGGTTAAAACCACTTTGTGGGTCACAAGGAGAACCAGCCAGTGTCCTGCTTCCCACTGTGATGACAGACTGTGCTGCCCTGGTCACCACAGCCTCGCAAGAAAGCTGTGCTTGAAGTGTGTGAGCAGAGAAGAGGAGGAAAGGAGGTGATTGTGTCTCCATCTCACACAGTGAGACAGATGGCCATGAAAACAGCGCTTGGTAAGCTCAGGAGTACTCAGGATCACACCGAGGAACACAAAACCACTGTTCAGGCACTCTGAGCAGGGAAAGCTCTGCCCAAATCTCTTTTGCCTGTTTTGGTGGGAGGATTTAAACTCAGCTTCTTCATGTTCCAAGCGTTCCTCTGGAAACAGCACTTATGGGGCTAAATCAAAACAGTTCCCAGAGGAGAGAAAAAGGGAAGATTTTCCAAAGTTTTTGCCAAACCTTGGTCTGAGCTGGACAAGACAGAAGCTGAACAAGCATCTCTGACCTCCAAGAGAGCACTTTAGCCCCCAGACTTCAGCTG
This sequence comes from Corvus cornix cornix, assembly GCF_000738735.6. Lineage (NCBI taxonomy): Eukaryota > Metazoa > Chordata > Aves > Passeriformes > Corvidae > Corvus > Corvus cornix. The sequence continues at coordinate 5,754,324 of NC_046335.1, forward strand.
CTTTTTCCAAGTGACTTACTGCAAGGTGGAGTTACCAGAGGGGGATACTGAGCACAGACACATCTTGAAAGCCAAAACCTGGATCTGGTTTTGACAAGGCCATGGGATCAAGCAGCACTCCTTTTTTTCTGTGTTTACGTTGTGGTTGTCTCAGTTGCTCCCTCCTCAGCTGCTTCCTGAGGGTTCCAGATCTGCCACTTTGCTGCATGGGGAGCTGGACTTCGTGCACAGCACGCAGTGGATTCCTCCACTCCGCACTGTGGCAAAACATTGAAATCAGAAAGCCTTTCTCTAAGTGAGTCGCATAGAGTCTTCCAGGAAGCCTGGAACCAAACCTTGGCCCCCAGAGTCTTTGTTCAGGGCTTTGACCACAAACCCATCTTTTCTGTAAGGACAAATTTAAAATGCCATGCTGGTTTTTGTCCACATCAGGAAATCCATTGTGCAATTGGCAGTATCTGCTCAGGAGGGATCTGGGATAGGCAGGATGCAGCTGACTGGTGAAACTGTACAGTGTAGCCTGCTGAGTGTCTGCTTGCCTTTCGTTTTCATCTGTTAAACTCCTTTCATAGGTAGAAAATCCTTCCCCAAATCTAACTGCACTGAATTGGACATAGTGCTTTTATTATACTGCAGAATTTGTTACCATATGGGGGTACCTGTGTACAAATAACAATCCAGAGAGTATTTCCAAATGCCTAAGTGTACACTGACCCGAGCAAGCTCGAAGAGGTGGTCGTAGTTTAAAAAATGTGGATTGTGCAGATGCGAAAGGAAAAATAAACAAGATCTTGGCACAAGAAGGAGAGGAGAAGTACTGAGGTTAGAAAAGACCAGAGGAAACAGCAGTTGCCAAAGGGAGATTGTGTCTCCCATCACGTACTCTTGTTTCAGACAATATTCCGTATTTGAGAAACAGCAGCATTAGGCTTCCAATGCCAGTGGTTGAGTTTGAATTTGATTCAAATTTCAATTCATTTTTCTATTGTGAAATGAGTTGACCACCAAACATCTCAGGTTCTTGCACAGTTAAGTTAAGCACGGTAAGTTGTAGTAACAACCATTAGCCTGTGTCACAGAGCCCTGGATCTGCACAGCATTTGAGACCTCGTGTCATTTCTCTGTCAAATCAACACTCCACAGTGGCGCTGTGAGCAAGACAGGTGTTTTTGTCAAATATTGATAGACTAGAATGTACCCTTCATTATAGCTTAATTATTGAACCAATGAGTGTTAATTCCCTGTACAATGTACAATGAAGCTGTACAATGAAGCTGTACAATGAAGCAAAAGCCCAGGAAAGCCAGTGCTGAGGTTGTTTGTGACACCCCTGTGATGTGAGCTGCCAGCTCCAGAGATATAAATGAAGCTTCTCTTTAACACCCTCTGCCTGGTGAGTCCCTGCTCAGAAATGGTCAGTGTTCTCGGGAGGGAAGATGCCTTAATTAACCCCCCGATTTCTTCCCACTGAAGTCAGGAGTTTTGACAGTCGTTATTGATGGGGATGCATTTGGATCCTGAGAGTAAATGCCGACAGAGCCCATCACGGTGACACCTGGCTCATCAGCAAACAGATCCAAAGCCACAGGCTTCTCACATCTTCACCCCGACTTGTTCTGCTGCCAAGTCGCTGCCGCTGTCCTTGCCGAGCCGTTTGCTGACTCATCAGCTTGAGCATTTGCCCTAATTAGTCATATGCAAACACCATTGTGTTCAGGAAGTTCTCTAACGTAAGCTGGAGTATGAACTTAGAGCAGCAATAAAGGTCAAGAAAAGTGACTGAGGCATCATATACTGTAATAAGTTTCTGATATCAGCCACTGGGAAAGCGGGAAAGAAAGTGTATATGCAGAATTTCAGAGGAGTGACGCAAAAGTTTAATAAAGGGGAGGATGTGTGTAAGGGAGAGCATTTGCTTAACATCTCTCAAGAACTACTACAGTATGAAATGCTTAATTGCAGAACAAGTTTCCACTAACACCCTTCTGAAACACAGCTGGGTTTTGAAGCATTATTCTTTATTATGAGCTCGGGGTAAGCATGTTTGGCATGAAAGAAATGTGTCTCATAAGGAGACCACAACACTTATTCACAGCTCCCCAGACAGTACATGCTGGGAAATCTGATATCTTTTGAGCAGCATTAGCGAAGTGTAGACTGGGATTTTTCTCCAGTGATTTTTGCTCAGGGGTCACTAACACACCTCGAGCTGTTATGCCCAAGTGATTTAAAGTGATCAGAACCTCATGTGAGAATACTCAACGAGAAGCCCTTTTGACGTATTGCACCGTATGTGAATTTGGATAGTGGTAATAAAGGTGCACAAGGGGATCCTAAGACACCCATGATTATAGGCACTAAAATTGTCATTCAAAGAGTGACAGGATTGAAAATAAGATCTTACTGGGTAGGGTAGGGTGGGTTTTGGAGGTTACAACTGGACAGTGCCTGGTCCAGACCACATCAAGTGCCTCTTCGTCTTTGAAGGGCACTGAGACTGCAGTCAAAGTGCAGAAGAGGCTTTCACTTTCAAGTGTGCCAGGCTCACCAGGAACCACTTCAACCTCACATTCAGATTAGAGAAGCTGCAACGGCTGCTCTGAGTTGCACCAGCCTCCTGTAAGGCATGGAAGTTCCTCTGTTATCACCACTTCACTACCAAAACTCCCCCAATGTGTTCCAGGGGCTCTGATGGGGAAGGTGACACTGAGCTGGCCTTGTCATTTCTTCATCCACCCGGAGATCCCCCCCCTATTTATCCAGAAAGTTCTTTAGGGGCTGTTACGGTGACTCTGTGAACAGACTGAAATATTGCACAGCTGCAGTGCATGACTGAATTTCTTCCTATGTTTCAGCTGCCTAAACCTCATTTTGATAAAGTTGTCTGTGAGCCCTTAGGGAGGGCTTCTTGGTACTTATGCAAGACACTCAAGGTTGAGTCCTGCTTAGATTGTTTTTCTTCTCGAGGCTCCAGTGAGCACAGAACAACAGAAATATCAGTAGTTCACAGCCACACTGCCACGGGCTATCGTGTTGTCACAGCTCATAAGCAAAGTAAAGCTGGGCTTTGTCCATGTTTGGATGGAAAACCTTGAAGGAATAAAAGGAGTCAGAAACACCTGTGCCTCTTCTGTGTATCTGACTGCTGCAGGCAGAAGAAATTCATTTCATACAGGAACTCCTTGTGATTACTATCAAATGTCATGGACACTGCTTTTTATCCTTCTTCTTATAAATAAATAAATAAATAAATGAAGTTAAAAATAAATGAATAAATAACCCCCCCAAACACAGAACACTCATGACTGCATGCAAAAAACAACTGCTTGTTACCTGGAAGTTGGGAATCCACAGCAGAAGTGTTAGGAAGGTGCAGTACTGAAACACCATCACTTTGCCCTGCAGGTGTTTCTTACGTCACCACACGAGCACACAGCAGCACAAGAATGTCACTTATGCCTGTCAAAGCTGCTTTTTTTTGAAGGTATCATTACCGCTGAGCTGCAAACTGGGTAGTCTCCTAAGGTTCAGCTCCAGATGGTCACTTAAAGTCCACAAGATGTAAAGGAAATGCTGAGCTCCATGGGGTCGCTCTGCTTGGAACTGTGCCTTTCCTGCCTCGCCAGAGTGCTCACACACACAACCCTGAGTTAAGAGTACAGAGCTAAGGCTTTTAACTTTAAATGTGTGGGCTCTGCCCCCAGTTTTCCTCTCCCTGCTGCCCCATGGCTGTGTCCTGGCTCCTAATCCAAGGGACCACTTGCCTCTGGGGCTGTGCCAGGTGTCCCCTGTCCAGCTCCTCCTGCGGAGCCTCCAGGGCCAGCCAAGGTTAGCAGGAGATCCTGGGGCTCTCAGCTGAGCAGTACCTGAGGCCAGGCTTGCCACAGGGGGAGGAGGGAGAGAAAACTGGACGCAGGCACTGGGATGATGGCATTGGATTTGGGCCAGCCTGGGTGGGTAGCAGGGAAGGCAGTGGGGTCACAGGGCCTCAGCACAGCCCTGGTCCAGCCTCCCGGCTCTGCTGTTAGGTTTGGTTGGGGTTTGGGAAGTTGTAAAACTTGCTCGAAATGTGCTTAATTACCTGCCCGTTCCCCTTCTGGGCTGTCCGGCTGTGGAGCTGTCTGTTCCCTTTAATTAAAGTGAGGTTCTGAACCCTTTAACTGGAAATGGACTAGAAAACATGTCTTGTGAGGAGCGGCTTCGGGAGCTGGGTTTCAGGCGGGGTTTCATCGCTCTCTAAAACTCCCAGAGAGGAAGTTGTAGGGAGGTGGGGACTGGTCTCTGCTGCCGTGGCTGCAATGAGAGGACAGGAGGACACGGCCTTAAGCTAAGAGAGGGGAGATTCAGATTAGATACTAGAAAACAAAAATTTCACTGTTCGGGTGGTCAGGCATTGGAATAGGCTGGCCGGGCGGGGTGGAGTCACCATCCCTGGAGGTGCTTGAGAGGCGCTGGGTGACCTGGTTTAGGGGCTGCAGGGGCAGTGCCAGGTGGATGCTTGGACTGGATGATCTTGAAGGTCTCTTCCAACCTCGGTGATTCTATGATTGTAAACGTCTTGGGGTTCTAGTACTACGACACCTTCGGGAAAGGCAGCGGAGTCAAGCACTGAGCAAAGTTACGTTGAGAAAGGAAAAAAGAAGGAAAAAATAAAATGGACTAACTCCTCGCGCTGTGCCCACAGGGGTGCGATTTGTTGCAAGATCCGCACGGGCGGTGCTCGGCGCGGCAGCGAGCGGGCCGTGCCGGGCCGAGCCCCCGCCGGCGGGCGCTGCGGGACCCGTGAGGGGCCGGCCGGGCCCGGGCCCGCCCCGCACACAGCGCCGCACGTGAGGCGCCGGCCCCCGCCCAGCTGAGCGCTCAGCTGACCCCGCGCGCAGGGGCCGGGCCGCGCCGCCGCTCCTCACTGGCGCAGCCGGGCCCCGCGCCGCCCCCGCCGCCGCTGCCGCGCCCGCCGGCGCCCGCACCTCTCCGCAGCCTGTGCCCCGATGCTCTGAGCCCGCGCGGCCCCAGACCCGGCCCCTTCCCGGCCAGCGCCGCCATCTCCCCGCGCCCCGTGGCGGCCATTGGAGCCGCGGCCGCCTCGCATCCAGGGAGCCGGCGGGAGGAGAAGCCATCCCGCCGCCATGGACAGCCCCGGCGGCGTCACCGACAAGAAGAGGTACTGATGCCGCGCCGCCCGCCCCCCGCCTCCCCCCGCTCGCTGCTGCCGGCCCCCGCCGCCCCCTGCTTTGTTACCGCCGCCCCCTCCCCGTCCTCTTCCCCGCTGCCCTCCCCGCGCGCCCGCGGAGCGCTCCACTCTCCCATTCCTCCTTCTCCTCCTCCTCCTCTTCGTCCCCGCCGTCCACGTCGCCATTTTGTCGGCGGGGGGAGCGGGCCGGGGCTCGGGGCCACCGGCGGGGCCGGGGGGGAAGCGGCCGGTGTCGGCCGCGGTGCCGGGGAGCGACCCGAGGGCTGCTCCGCTCCTGCACAGGAGCGGGCAAGGATTGATCGTGCCCCGTGCCCGGCGCGCTCCGAGCCCGCCGTGCCCTGGCTTTGTGCGGAAAAGGGCCGGTTCTCAATCTGGAGATACTAAGCTTAAAAAAAAAAAAATCCCCAAAAGCCGCGCTGGGGAGGTGTAAGGGGTGTGTGGAGGGGTGGCGGGTGGACAATGTGAGTTGAGGAGTATGAATAATTCACCGAGGTTTGTTAGCGCAAATTAGGGGAAGGGGGGGGGAATAAAAGCCTTAAAAGCCTTTGTTAGGCAGTGAAGTTTAAGGAGCCGGGGGGCTCGGGTGAGCGGGTCCCGGCGATGGGGCTTTGTGGGGGGATTAATTGCCGTAATCGCCATCTGCAGAAGGTTTGTTTATAGGGATATCGATACCTTTGCTCGGCTTTTAATTATTCGAGGTGGGTTTTGCCTGCCCTTGTATCCAAGGGTCATCTGAGCAGGTTAAGCGCAGTAAGTGTTAGAGGCTGTAAGTTGTGTCGGGAAGGAGCCTGGCCGGCTTGTAAAATGGATGGTGAGCTTTGTGCTGAGCTGGGAGGAGGGATCGGGAGCGCCGGGACAGCGCCGGCTCCCAGCGCCTTTGGAGCCGTCGCCGGGGTGCCGGGATGGGATGGGGCAGAAGCGCCTCTCGGTCCAGTGAAATCCCAACGGGGGACACCTGGGTGGCACTCAGCCTTTAGCTTCTCTGCTCCAAGCTGATGGCTCTTGAGAAGCGTGGGAGAAAATGTTGCGACCAAAATGATTGATCTGTGCTTTGCTCTGCTGCCCTAATTTAGTGGCAGGTCTAGGAAGGGGGTTTGAGACTTAAGTTGTTTTCTGATACTTTTTTTTCCCTTTTTTTTTTGGTTTATTGGTTTTTTTGTTTATCTTTTTTTCCCCCCTTCTTCTTTTGCCCTTGAGCATTTGTTGTTTTTTACTTACCATTCTGCCCCACTGCAGGACTTTTTCTTTTTTGCAATTTCCTTATCCTGGATGTAATCTGCTTTCTTCAGAATGCAAGAATCAGTATGCAAAGCTTATCCTTCCTTCCTAAAGGCAGGGCTTAAGAAAGAGAATTTGTTGTTTTCTGTTTCCTGCAGACCGAGTTCAGAGTTGGGAATGTTTCTTATAAAGGAATATTCAGATTACTCCTGTTGTAGGGTTTTAATGGAAAACATAAAGCTGCGTCTGTGGTACGTTCATCCTGGGGGCTCTGGATGTACAGTTGAGTGAAGATGGCTAAGCAAAAAAGGAAGGATATGAGCTTAGCAGAGAACTTCGTGGAAATCTCAATCATTTCTCAAAAATCTGGGTTTTTGAAGGCTTTAGGTTTGATAGTGTCCATATTCAGAATACCTTAAAGGGAGAAGTCCTTTAGGTCCTGTTCTTTATCATCTTTGCTGATAAAACTTTGGCTAATTGTGTATACAGTACACCTCAATTTTGGCATGGGTTAAGATCTTTTTATTTCTTGCCTCTCCCTCTGCTTGTATGTGGATAGTGTTTATCTCTTGATAGTTAATGTAAAGCTTGTTGTTTACTTAATTATATACTGTGAGATTCAGAAAGTATGGAATTTGACCAAATTTGTGTCTCAATCTTTAAAATGAAATTTAGTCATAACAGTATCTGGAGGTGTGGACTTTTATGCTAGCCTGTTGAGTCCATTTTTTGATGTGGTTTCAAGCTTCTCATATATGTACAGGGGTCAAGCTTCCCTGAGAAATCAAGCCATCAGCACCATGATTAGATACTGAGTTATTTGGGCTTTAGCCATTCTTCAGTAGTTATATCACTTTGATGTGCTCCTGGGTTTCCCCCCAGGTGCTACAAGGAGAGTGTTTCAGTGCGTGGAGTGGGTGAAACAGAGTTGTTGGGAGCTTTGTTTGCTCATCGACTCTCATTTGAGCCAAATTTAAGGCTTTTGTTGAAAAGTATGACATTTTCCTCAATATTCTTTTAACGAACTCTAGTGTGCAGATGGCTGATGCAATGAAAAGTTTTTCCTCAGGTCTGTGCTGTGACACTTCACTATTTAAGCAGAGGAATTCTGGTACCTTTTTAAGTAAACGAGCCATTTAGGGTTATGGGTTTAGTCGTTTTGTAGTGGCTTGCAGCTGGTAGGTAACCCAGATTCATTTTTTTCTAGTGTGTTGTAAATCTGTATAGCATAAAATACATATTTTTAATGCTATAGGTGCTAAATAAAAATGAGAAGTGATTTCTGGAGTGTTCATTCTGGGTCTTAAGATGGTATAAACCACTGAAATTTAATATCCTGACAGGAGTGCCTTGCAGAAGAACTTCACCTTTTCAGTTTCTCAGAGCTGGGTCTTGAAACTTAATTTTTAGTGTCTAAGGGGGATGATTTGGAAGACTAGGGGTTTTCTGCTGGATCTTTGCTGCTGGAGTCCAGCTCCAGAATCTGTTTGAGAAGCCTGTATCCTGTGCCGATAGCTCTGAGGGCAGTGGCTGCCCCTGTTTATTCTTAAACCTGTGTGAGGTCTTTAGAATTGTATGTGCCACTGCTTTTGTCTGTTAATTTCTTTCAGCGCTGGTGGAACTGAACCACCATTACTAGAGTCGAAAGTGAATACAAAACCCCTTTGTATACTGTGACACTCTCTGTGCTGTAAGAAGAGGAGGAATCTTTCAGTAAATCTCCTGTAGAGTCTCCCCACAGGTATGGGGAAGGCTGAGTGGTTTCTGGCTCACAGAAAGGTGGTTTTACTGCTTTCTGGATTTTTCTGGATTGTTTGCCTTGCCATAGGGCTTACCTGTGTTGTCTGTTCTTTGCACTGCCTCAAACATGAAAAGGTTCATTACTCCCTTTAATAAAAATGACCAGAAATGGTTTTCCACTAAAGATGAAGGGGACAGCATAGTGCTACTGCCCGTCCTTATCAGCATCAAGGCGCTGAAAATCAGGGAAGAATAGCTGTGGAGGATTTGCCTGGTGCAGAAATTTTCCATAATTTCGCTCTGCTGGTGCTTTGGTTCCCTTTTATCAGTGAAGGTCTGATAATTTGGCAGTATGCTGATGGAAGCAGCAGGAGGGTTTTCTGGTTTTTGTTTACAGTCATGCTTGCTGTGCCCTTTAAAACACAGTGTCTCCAGTCTGCAGTCTGGGTCTCTTGGTTGGGGTGCCTGAAATACCAACAACCAGTCCACACTTAGCCAGGAGGGCCAGTGCAGCTGTGATCAGATGGTCCAGGTTGTTAGGGGGTCTGTAACAGGGTAATGCAATAATAAGAGGTTTTTGTTTCAAGTACTTTCAAGCTTTTCTAGTAACTCAGCCTTCTGTAGAAATGCTTTTCCGTTCTGGTGTCTCTGGAGGCACATCCTGGACCATTTTTGGAAGGTGTGTGGGGGGAACAAACGTAGATGCAAACTGTTATCAGCAGCTTAAGTGTGGCAGTTAAGTCAACTGTTGGTTTAAAGGTGGAGGTGTGAAGTGGACAACCCATTTTATTCTCTCATTTAATTACCGTCCCCATGTCCTGGTTGATTACTCTCTTATCAGAAGTGCCCATCAAGGATTTACTTAGGCTAGGCTAAGGTGGCATGTCCTTTGTAAGCCTTAAGGAGCTGAGAAGCAGTGCCAAGCTGTCTTTCTACTGCCACGAGAAGAGGGGCCGTAGGAGACCATCCTGCTGTGATGTGTCGCTCTCAGTCAGCAGTGTAACACATGAATTCACCTGCAGGTGCTTGCTTCCTCCCCTGCACATTGTGAAAGCAACCACAGACCTTTGTTCCTCCCTATCCTTGAACTATAATGCCTGGAGTTTATGCGGCTGGTTCCAAGACTCTGATTGCTGGTGGTGAAATGGAAAAAAAAAATTAGTCAATAAATATTAATAAGGCTGTCAAATGTCAGTGGCGTTGCAGTGTAAGCCCAAAACTCTTAAGATTGCACATGTTCCCTTTGGTGTGCTTCTAGGCTGGAGGACTCTTGCTGAGCCTATGTAACACAGTGGATTGAATTCTTGAGTGTGTTTGTGTTGCTCAATAGTGATATTGCTGTTTCCAATATTGCTGTAACCAATTTCTGTTAGAATGCTGGATTTCAAGTAGGCTTGCATGAGATTTTTGATATTAAAGGGGACTTTGAATGACAGAAGCTGCTGATTTTTGAGTGTATTTTTTTTTTTGTGTGTGCTACAGAAGAGAATTTGGCAGTATTAATTTATTCCCAAAGAGTTTGGTGTTAGGATATGCCAACAAAATAATTTTTACATGGTTGTAAAGTGTGCATTGCTCAATAAACCGAGGAGGGAAGTCCCCTGTGGTTCAGGGGTGGTATACAAGAGCATCAAGCTTTTCCTGATGATACTGCTCTTCCAAGGAGATGCAAATACCAATCCAATTACAAGATGTGTTCTTTAAAAAACAAACAGATTCAAAACAAAAACAAATCTTGCAGGAGCCTTAAAGAAAGCACAGTAACCCATACCTGTTCCTAGCAAGCTGGTGTCCAAAAGGAAGGAATGTTCCAGATTCCAAGTCATCAGCTCAACTGCACCTTTTATCTTCATATACACAGTTATATGGGCAGATGTTTGCATGCCTCAGAAAAACCACCTAGGTAATGCATGGAAAGAACTTGGACCTTAATCATATTTTCGTGTTATAACAACCCTTTCCCTTTTGAATCTGAGAAAGTTTGAGCCTTTCAAGCCTCTCCTGCGAAACTTCCTTTGTATTAGAGTGGGTGGAAGAGAATGTAGGAGAATCTGAGTTTTCCATTGAGTTCCGCTCTGAAATGGGAGACACAGGGAGGTTTTATGACACCAGGGACTACAGAAATGGCCCAGGAGAGAAGGTGAGCCTTTGCACTTTAACTAATGACTGAAAAATCAAGGAAGATACAGGTTTCCAAATTACCATGGGATATGAAGCCTGTTGAGGTTTTCCTCTACTGAGATCTCTGCTATTTAGCTTGGAATAAAAATCTCTATGAAAATCACATTCTGAAATCATTTGGAACATGGAATCAAGTGAATGCATGCCAGGATATGTATTTTTTGAATGCAGTTTACGTAGGTGACGAACACTTCAAGGTTCTTTGATGTGGAGCCACAGCCTCAGTTGAAGCTATGCCTGTTCATACCAGCCTGGGGGTTGGGTTTGAGATCTCAGAGAAAGTGCTTTGATAAAGAGCAGTTTCATTATGTGCATGATCTGTCCTTTCTTCCTGCTGAAGTCTGGTAACACTGGGACTTGTACTGAAATGCAGCCTTTTAAAACCTTGAGATATTTTAGTACCAAGACACTCAAAATGGCTTTGCTGGCACTGGAGAAGAACTGGTGCTTCAAGATGGTTCATCAGTTGGCCAGTAAAGACACCAAAGCATAACAAACTCTGTGTGTGTGTGTTAACAGAGATACTGTGCAGCTTCTGTTTAATTTGGTGTGAATGAATGCTCCTTAAGCATTTTGAGAAATGTTACAACAAACCTTTTAACTCACTGCATTAAAATCGAGCCTGAACTTCAAGTGAAGAACTGAGGATACTGAGTCAGCAGCACTGATTATAATTACAACGGTGGAAGATTTTACCAAGCAACTTACTTAAATAACTTTTTTTATTCCATTTGTGATAATCCTGGAAGTGTTACCTGAAAAAGATGACCCATTTTGTTTACCAGAATGAGTTCATTCATTGTCAGTCCTAAACCAAAACTAGACTGATGCCACTCTGAAAATTTGTGCATTTCAAGAAGCAAAAGGATTTGAGGCCAAGCCTCCTGTTTTTGCTCACTAATGAGAGTAGTAAATGGACTATTATGCTAGACAGGGAGTTACTAGAGGCTTACCTCCTTATGTTTGCTCTTTGCTCTCCTCCATTGGAAGACATGGGAATATGGTCTGAGGAAGAGAAGAAGTAATCCACATCAGATAGAAAGGCTGCAGCCCCCACTAAGAAAAGAATGGTTTAGCTGGAGATAGGAATTTTGATGCTCAGTCCTTCAGAAATGACTTTTTCCTTGCACCCTACTGAGTCAACTGGATGCTGAGCTGACATTGCTGCAGGCTTTTTGTCCTAGCTATTGTTGTAAATGCTTCTCTTGACTGCTTAGTGGGTCTGTTTGTTCTTTATTCATACAGAAAACTAAGATTTTATATCTTCTGGTTTTTCTTTTTTTTTTTTTTCTTTTTCTGTTTTTAAAACTTTTGATTACAAAATACCCTGTTAGCTGAAAGCAGTTGAGAAACTTGAGTTGAAGGGATGAGAATTTGGATGGAAGCAGTGAGGGAAAATGTCCAGTCTCCAGTCTAGAAAACTGAATGCAGTGAACAAAACAGAAGATACATAATTTAATGCCATGATTTAGACTAAAATTACTTACTTTATCAAGAGTCTGCATCTGTCTGAAGGTTACCAGTTCTTAGCTAAAACATTATTATCTGAGAGCCTGACAGATATCTTGGGGTTATGTTTTGTATCATTTTTTGTGAGCTTGGTAGAAGCAAAAGCAGAAGGACTGAAGGGAGGAGAGCACTTAGTGTCTAGTTCTGTCAAGCCTGTGTTCTGATATCTCTTTTGAATAGCTCTGATTTTTCTGTAATAATAAACACAATTTAACTACCACATACTTTTCATCCTGAAGGGTAGAGCACAACTAATTAGGGGGGGAAAGATATATTCAAGGAAAAAGCCAAATAACCTAGCTGGAAAAAAAAAGAATTTTCTTACATATTACCACTGTATGCCATGTGGTTATTTTAAAACAGTAAATTAAGATTCAAAGGTAACCTATCAGTGGGTTAGGTTGTATAGTAAAACATGATAGAATCACTTCACCATGATCCAAATTAGAAATTACAATATTTAAGCTTTTCCCTTCTTAACTCACTCACACTTTCTATGTGGGGAGGTAGTTGGGGTTTCAGGTCAATTCAAGGCCAAATCCAAATGATGGATAATCTTGACAGCGTGGTCCTGTGCTGGCTGCAGGGCTTTAAGGCTCTGCTGCCTGTGCTGTAATTTGTCTGCAGGATGGGTGTTTATATGGACTTTGTGGTGTCAACAGTAAGACGTGAGCTGATGTGCAGCCCAGTGGAGTCTCCTCTCGCTGCCTCTCCCCACTCTCATTTTGCAAACGGCAGTGGCTTTCAGAGCGTTTGTGCTGCTGTAGCTAATCCAGGCTGACCTGCCTGCTTGCTCTCCTGATTTGTTAGAGTTTTATCAGTTAGGGATTTGTTTTGGTGGCAGTCAAGCTGTGGGTAATGCCTGTAATTACCCTCATGTAAAAAAAATGGTTTAAATTGCTGTGTTAGAAGGAAATATACAAAGGAATGAATTTTGATAGTTTACATGCAGTGGTGTTGTCTCTGCTTAGATATTACGTTAGTTTCTGCAGTTAAATCTCTTTTAAATCATTCATACTGTATGTAAAGAATTTCTGAGTTCTTTTCCTGAGTTGGATTAGTGGGCTGTGATGTTCATTAATTCATGAAGAGCAAGACTTTCTTCTGTGTAATCACATGCTTCTGATTACACACGAGACTTGAGTGTGGGTTTTTTTTTCCTCACAAGAGCGCTCTACACAGACTATAACATAAGAAGAACTAGTAAATAAAATTGGTCATAAAGCAGTAATACTTTAAAAGGAAATCACGTCAAAGGCGGGTCAAAGCTGTAACCCCGAGCTCATGGAGAATTGGCAGCTGAGAGAGTGCACTAATTTTGTAGAGCTGCAATAGGAGGAAGGAGCACCTCTCCCAACCAATTTGGAAAAAGTTTGCCTGCTGAGGGATGAACAGTCTGGGCTGCTGGTCAGGCCAGGCAAGTATGTCACTGCAGGGCTGGGAGGGAGAGGGAATGGGCCTCTCGGGGCTGCCTGTGACTCTGGGTGATGTTTGTGTTTGTCTCAAGACTTGATAGATGGTGCTGACATTGCAGCTCTGTCCCCCCTCACTGAAGCTGATCAGCTCTCCATATATCTAAGTAACTGGATTTGAGTGGTGTTCTCTTTCATCATAAATCAGTTTTTCGTATGAAGTTGTCTATAGGGCACTAGTTTCTCTGTGCAAAGTGCTGGGCTTGCCTGGGCCTTCTTTCCATGGAGGAATAATTTAGCAAGTATCATGGCGAGCAGCTCTGGACAAAACACAGATCTTACAAACAGTGAAAACCCCAAGTGATTGTGTATTCAGCACAGTCAGGAGAGTCCAGCTCTGTCCTAACACTCTTTCGCTGTAGGTGAGAGTGGTTGGTGTGGCCATGCCCAGGACTGAGCCCTTCACATTCCACATGGACACAGCTGGTTGTTCTGGGTGTTCTGCAGGGTATGGCTTCAGACCAGGAGCTGCCCCTCTGTCCTGTTCAGCTGTGCTGCCAGAAATACCTGGCTTAGGCTGGGCCTGAAAAGGTGACCAAGTTTTGTACCAACCACAGGAATGAATTCAGCCTTAAAAGTTAAACGTGAGACCACTTGCAGGTGTACTGTCTAAAGTTCCAATACCATTGTGATGTCATATACCTTTAGTATATTACTGTATTGTAATATTTGCATCTTTTTTTTGTGTAATGAAGAAAAAATGAAGCTATGTTATAGTGGATATAGTTTTTGTGACTCCATTTCTAAGCCAGCTATTTCCCAGACTAGTCTGAGAGGAGAGATTGTTACTAACATGGAAATATCTGAATCTTTTACTGGCAAATGATGGCAGTTAATGTTGGAACTGAAAACTGGTTCAAGTTCAATAAGGAGATGTTACCAGATTTGAGGCACGTTGCTAATTTGGATTGCTTGTTTCCTACATGGTATATTTCTATGAAACTTTAATAACAAATAATGTGATAAATACAAGGCCACTTGGTTGTAGAAGGCAAATCTAAAGAGAGGAATGTGAATTGCTATGAGAAGATGTTTATATTTTAGGATGTTCTCAAAACCTATATCAAGAAAGATGAGCCTGGGTTAATTAATCATGTAAAATAGTTATTTTACATGGGAATGGAAAACACGTACAGGGCAAAATGTACCTGATTAGAGGACCAGTAAGTTAGAATGGGAGAAAAGCTAGAAAATCTATAACCACAGCAAAGTGACATAAAGGAAACCTCCTTTTTTTTTTTTTTTTTTTTTTGTTAAACTAATATTATGTACACAGTATAAAAAATATCGTAACACTGGGTGGTGATTTTAAAAGCTAGAAGGAGACAAAGTTGACTGCTACACATTTTAAGTTCTATCCATTGACCATTTTTTATCTGATTATTTTCAACCAAAATTTACTAGTTACTGGTGGTATTTTCCAGGGTTTGTTTTTTTTTTTTTTTGGTGTATTTGCCATTGGTATATAAGAAGGAACTAAGCTTATATCTGTGGCTGTTGATTAGTTTTTCACTCAAGGAGATGAAAAATTGGGGCTGCATGTAGACAATTGGGGGCTCACTTGTAGGAATCTGCTGTGGAGGGGTGTTTGGGATGGTATGGGAAACAATGTGTTATTTGGGAGATGCCGTGGCCCAGATGGTTTGTATGACCAGGATGACAGTAGTTGTGCACTCGAGTTAACATCTGTAGCTGGTGGGCACGGGGTTGTTGCTGGTGTGCTTTGCTCTCAAGGCTGTTGGGCAAATTCTTGCTGTAAAACTTTGTTTCAATTCACCATGATTTGAGGTAGTGAGTGGGAGTCAGGGTTATATCCTTTAGCTGAGGCCCTGGTTCAGCTGCAGTGAGTCGTGGTCAAGAAATACCCTTTTGCTCTGGGTCTCTAACTCAAATATCTTCTGGAGCTCAGATTTTATTCAGGTACTGCATGTAAACATCTCTTATATATGGAAAGTGGTATTGGGTTTAAAGGGGTCAGTGAAACTGCTTTCAGTGAGCTATGATGGATAACGTGCTTAAGATTGTCTGCTTCTGTATTCTGGTGGTAGAAATACTAAATGGAAATGAATGTCTGGCACTGAATTTGTGCAGGAAAAATCAGACCTGCAAATGCATGCAATTTCCTGTCCAGTACCGGCATTTCTGATATTTTCATTGCATGTATAATCCGCTCTGCAGCTGAGGTTTTCTTCAGACTCTTGAGGTGTTTTGTTTTGTGCCAGACTGACAGCAGAAGGCTGCAACACAGCTCTGAAGTTTGGGGTTCGTTTTAAATGGAGCTTGGCTCCTTTTTTACAGAATGCTATTTCTGTTGTGAAGATCATGAGGTTTACACAGGGGCAGTTCTGAAAGAACTGATAAGAGAAGTGATATGATTTATTTAAACTGATTTTTGTGGCACTTCACACCTCACTGTTTAAAATCCCCTTCCCTGAGCTCCCTTTCCTTCCCCTCTGGTCGAGAGAGTGCTCACTTTGGAAATACATTTTCTTTACAGGAATTCAATGTCATTTAATTGACTACAATTAATTGTGAGCTATACATGCTGATGTGTGGTGTTTTATTTACTTTATGCAATTGTGACAAAGCTTAGAGTAGTTGCAATAGTAAAGAATTTTTTTTTTTTTTAATTTGGTGGCATTTCAGTGTTGAGGCAACAATGACTTCACTTGGTAATTAAACCTCATTTGTGAAAGACCTTTTCCCTATTAATTTGATCCATTAAAGAAACACTCTTTGAAGCTGGTAGTTAATCTTCCTATTTACATGGCTGGGTTTTACTCAGATTGGTTACAGTTTAGGTTTAAATAGCAGCTAAAAATAGCCAACTGTTGTGCTGTACAGTTTAAACATCTATCTATAGTAGTAGGCTTTCTAGAAAGGAAACACATAGTAAAAGGGAGAGGAGACGCTGCCACTCTGGCAGCACTGGTTGGTTCCAACATCCCCTTTTCCTTGGGTTCTGCCCATCAGCTCCAGCTGGCAGCACTTGATGATCTTACTCTGGGATTAATTTTTAAAAGAAAGCACTATGGGCTGGATTTGAGCAGCATTTTAGTCAGTAATTAATAATTCAATGGTTGGGAGAAGTTTTGACTGTTTCTGCTGAAGGCTGCTGCCAAGGGTGCTAAAGCCTGGCAAAAATCTGGAAACTACCCAAAATATTTTTGAGAACATTAGGCTGTCAGGAAGAAAATACAAGGGCTGAAATCCCCACTTGTGAGGTTAGTGTCTATTTTCATCTCTTGAGTTGTCCTTCTCTGCGTGCCCTGTGTGATTCACACAAGCCTGACAAACCTGTGGACTTGAAGTGCTCAGCTTGATTGCCAAAGCAGGGGGGATTTAACTTAAAAGTGTCTGCAGTTGAAAAGGAAGCAGTGACAAAACTACAGGAATCTGGGCGGATGGCAACCACTTACTTCCAGTTATTCTCTCTTGAGTTTTTGTTGTAGGACGGACATTCTGCAGGTGAAGGGATCTTGAATGAGTAGCTAACAAAAATCAAAGGCATAAAGGTGAATCTGTTTAAGGCAGCAGAATTGCTTGTGCTCCTGTTACTGTTGCAGCTGGCATAGAGTTAATTTTCTTCCTGGGGCAGGGCTGTGTTTTGGAGAACAGTGCTGATAGCACACTGATGCTTTAGTTGTTCTTGAGCAGTGCTCACCGTGAGTCAAGGACTCCTCAGTTTTCCATGCTGTGCCTGTGAGGAGATGCACAAGAAGCCAGGAGGGGGCACAGCCAGGACAGCTGACCTAAACTGACCACAGAGTTACTCCAAACCACAGAGTGTCACACCCAGTGTATAAACTGGGGAGTGCTGGTCACTGCTCTGGGATGGGCTGGGCATCAGAGGGTGGTGAGCAATTGCATTGTGCATCACTTGTGTCTTGGGTCTTGTTTCTCTCTTTATGTTGTCTCCCTTGTCATTGCAATAATTATTTTATTTCAGTTATTAAACTGTTTTTAAGTTGGCCCATGGGTTATTCCTTCATTGCAGTTTTCCTCCCCATCCCATGAGGGTGGGACAGGTAGTGAGCAAACAGCTTTGTGGTACCTAGTTGTGGGCTGGGGTTAAACCATGACAGTTACCTTGAAATACCTTTGACAAAATAGAGTTACAGTGAAATCTGTGGTCCAAGAAAGAGGACAAAGAGAATCCAGATGTTTCAGATGTTTTTTCACCTCCACCCTAAGTTTTCCACCAGGAGAACAGGTATTTGAGGCCTGTCTTCAGTAAGAAATGTTTAATCAGGTTAAATAGCTAAAATATTTTTGCAGTATTGTTAAAGGTCAGACTTTTCGTAATGGCTATTTCCAGATATACCTGTATGTCAGGAGCCTCAAGCTTCTCAGACCAAGATACCCATCACTACAACAGGAACATCTGTTGTCACAGGGAAATTGAGTGTGAAGAAATCTGCAAGATGGGGAAATATTGTCAGTTATTTAAGGCTGCCCTTCTGAGGGACATGAGTTTATATTTACAGGAATCAATGGGACTACTGTATGTCCAGAGTTTTTTACAGCTATAATTCCCATAAGTTAGTTTTCAAAGGTGATTATTATTATTATTATTATGTCAATCTATTAATGTTTCTTGTTCCCCATAAATAGTTTTTCTCTGCTGACAGTGGCAAAAGTAGGAAGAGAAGGTGGTGGGGATAGCATACAGTTTTATCCAGTTGGTAAAAAGGAAGGTAATTGTGAAAGAGATTCTGATAGCTTATTCTGTCTTTTTCATGGGTTATTAAACTTCTTCCACATGTCAAGGCATTCGTGCTTCCCATATCAGTTGTAATGGTACTGTCACACCTGCGTTTCTGCACAAACTAAGCAGGTTTTTGGCCACTGTGGGTAGCACCGTAGGTAAAGGACTGAAAATGGTTTTTTTGGGTATGTATTTGCTAATACTGAAGAGGAGAGATTCAGATTAGATTTTGGGAAGGAGCTCTTTACTCAGAGGCTGGTGAGACCCTAGCACAGGCTGCCCACAGAAGCTGTGGCTGCCCCATCCCTGGCAGTGTTCCAGGCCAGGTTGGATGGGGCTTGAAGCAACCTGGTCTAGTGGAAGGCGTCCCTGCCCTTGGCAGGGGATTTGGAACTGGATGATCTTTAAGGTCCCTTCCAGCCCAAACCATTCTGTGATTCTTTGAATCTGGTTCATTATGTCCCAGGGAACATTAGCTCGTGAATTGCTTTGCTCTGTAGTTTGTGGTACCTCTCACAAGATGTGCGCTAACTAAAAGGAACTTTTGCACAGACTTAGCAATGTGAATTTGGCAGTGGTAGTAGACGGCTTTTAAGTCTAGTGAAATCTTAAAAAAAGTAATTCCCAAACTGCAATTGCCTTTTGTTTCTCAGGTGTGTGCAAAATGAAGGCGGTGCCTTCAGAAGATGTAAATGTATAAAAAGAAAACTGGACAATAATAGTGTGTGGTTTCATATAGTTCATTTAAAAATAAGAGCACATTTATTTCCTCAGGGACAACAGCAGCACTGAGCTCTTGTTTGCACATGTGAAAAATTTGGAGCTCCCATGTGAAAATGTTTAGTTCAAAACACATCTGACCAGATGCATGAGGCAGATGTGACCTGGTGTTGGGAAAAGGGGGAATTCTCCCTGTTACTGACTGGCAGCCTTGTTTCAGTGCTTTCTCTCAGTGAGCTGTTCTTTACCTCGTGTTCTGGAGGAGGCAGGTCTATAGAGGCAGTGGGAGCAGAATGAGGTATTGTTTTCCAGTGTAGGGGAGACTCTGGAAGGGGCTTTTCTGGAGAAAGAGTGAATCATAGAATCATCATGGAATGGTTTTGGGAAAGGGACTTTCTGTATTGCTTGAAAAGCAGCATATCTTGTGTTAAATGAATATCTTTGCTTATCTGACCTGTTAGGTGAGCTTTGTAGGATTGTAAAAAAGGAAGAACTTGGAGAATGTACATGATATGTGATGCTGGAGCATCGAGCTGGAAATTACCTGCTCTGTAATTTGTTGAATGGACTTGAAAGGTCAGGATTTGGAGGCTGGAGAGGCAGCACTCAAAGTATGAGATAAGCAGGAAGGGTTCTGAGTATGAAAGCATCTGTTTGAAGAACTGATCTTGTTGGAAGACTCTGTGGGTGTCAATTTAGTTCTGGCAGAGCCCAGCCAGAGCAGGAGTTGATACAAAGAATTACACTTGCTCTTTAAACTGAGCTGTACATTATTCAACTTCCACAACTGGTTACTTGGCCACTGGGCAACTTGGTTTCAAATATGCCTTTCACAGAGAACTCTGTTGCCTATATTAAACCAAAACTTTGTTTCTATAGGATTAGCTCTGAACGCAGGAAAGAGAAGTCGAGGGATGCAGCCCGGTGCCGGAGGAGCAAGGAGTCGGAAGTGTTCTATGAGCTGGCTCACCAGCTGCCCCTGCCGCACACCGTGAGCGCGCACCTGGACAAGGCGTCCATCATGAGGCTGACCATCAGCTACCTGCGCATGAGGAAGCTGCTGGATGCTGGTAAGGGAACAAGGTGGTGGCACCATCTGGAAGGGATATTGAGGGAGAATCTATTTGTAAGACCTGTCAGCAGTAAAATAAATGAATAGGTTGTGTCCCTTCTCTGGGAAGGTGGGAGACCTTACAGTAGAAATCAGCTATTGGCAATGGCACAGGAAAAATCCACTGTTCAATGGACTTCATTTTTTCCCTTTCTATTCTGGTGGTCCTGGTTGTCTCATCACAGCCCTTTTCAGTCTCATTTGACCCTTCTCCCAAAGTTAAATTCCTTCATTTGAACCTCTTTTCCCCCAAAACTTGTTTGTTCCAGCTGTGCTTTCTTGACTGTAGGTAATTGGTGCAAGGCTGACTGAGCTAACTATAGTTGTGTCCCCTTAATATAAATTGCAAGGAATAGTTTTGTAAATTGTGTTTCTGTGATGTGCTCCACTGGAGGTGAAGGTAGCTGAGGATATGTTGTCTCTGCAGCTACACCTGCCCATGCAACTGCAGGAGTATCTGAGTCAGGTTGTGAACCAGAAGCTGCATAGCCTGCCATGGGTGCTGTACTGGTTATTTGTGCCCATGCATGTCTACCTTTACTGTATGCAGGAGGAACTTCAGTAGCCACACTCTGAAATCTCTCCCAGAAAGCCCCTGAGAGAAGTTTATAATGCTTTATTGAGATAGGTGGTAAATTTTTTGCCACACAGACCTTTTCCTTAATGTGGAAGGTTTATTGGTTAATACATAGCAGCACAGAGGGTTAACCTCACTCTGATCTTCTGTGATTTGGGATACCATTGCTAGAGCTTGAAGAATTGAACTGATCACTTATCTAAATGAATTATACTGGTTTTGAATGGTCCTGCAAGATTGACTCCTTGCAGACTGGTGCCAGAATTAATTCCTGATGGTAAGTGAAGAATGACTGGTGTTTGCTGAAACAAAAATGTGTGGCTGCTTGCAGGTGAGCTGGAGACAGAAGCCAAAATGGAGAAGGAACTGAACTGTTTCTACTTGAAAGCTCTTGATGGCTTTGTCATGGTTCTGTCTGAAGATGGGGACATGATTTACATGTCTGAAAACGTGAACAAGTGTATGGGACTCACTCAGGTGAAGTACTGACATTTCCTAAGAGTGTTTCAAATCTGCAAAAGCTGTTCCATTTTTGTGTATGTGAAGTTAAACACCTGTATACCTCTTAATTTTTGCAGTTTGAGTTGACGGGGCACAGTGTATTTGATTTCACTCATCCGTGTGACCATGAGGAGCTGAGAGAAATGCTTACACACAGAAATGGTGAGAAGAAAGAAAAAAAAAATCAATTTAATTTATTTATGGAGAGTTTCTGTTGGCATTAATACAGTTGGATATCTGCCAGAAAATGGTGTTGAGTTAAAAAGCTAGTATGTTTTTATTTCTTAAATCTCAAATTACACCTTGTTGAGACACACTAACAACAGGAATAACCAAAATGTTTTGGCTATATCCTAATTACAGGAGAAATAAGACTTCATTAGCATTCTTTAATCTAAAAAAATTAATGACTAAAATGGAGTTCTTGAGGGTTGAAAGAATAAATGCCTGCAGGAATAAAATTAGAGGTAGATTGTATGAGAATGATTTCAAGCAATTACTGTAGAGGGACATGGAGAAGCTGAGTTGGTGCATTTGTCTTGGTCTGGCCTTGCCTTTCCGGGCCAACTGAGAACAAATGCTTTCTTCCAGAAATCTGTGGTGGTATACCTACGACAAAAAAAGATGGTGTATTTAAGAAACTAATCTGGAAATACTTGAACAGCCCCAGAAAGGGCTTTGGTGTTGATGCTTCTCTGCACCTTTTAATTGGTGCATGAAATTGGTATCTTTACACAGATTTCTGGGACTTCTTTTCTCCGTCTGAGGGAGCAGAACACTGTGTTTACATGTTCTGTGTGCTTTGAAATGTAACAATTGTCCATGAATTACAGCTTTCATGTCTTTTAAAGATTTGATAAAGGCTATAAAGACTTGGCAGCCCATGTGCCTCCAGACAAATCTGTTCTCAGTAATTGGAAGCCTAAAATCTGACCTCTCTACTTTCTCTTTCATCAAATGAGGGTTATATGGACTCTGAATCCAGATAGTGATAAACTATAAACCTGTCCTCTGCTTTCTTGTAGCGCTGTAAATCTTATGTAAGTCTTACGTTGTCATCCTATTTAATTCAGTGGAAAGGACCTGATGAGATACTTTTGCATTAAGGGCCCAACTTTGATTTTATAAGCATTTTGTAAACTTGTCTGCCCTTAGAATTGAAGTATGTTTCTCAGGCTAGATTAGACTTCTCCCCTGCCTCCCCCTTTGGAATACAGTAATGCATCCTGGGGGTGGGGGAACAACTTCCCTAAAGCAGTGTAAAAAATCTGGTTTTGTTGCAAAGGCTTATTCTTAAAAATGTCATATCACTGAGTTTCATGCAAACCATCTCCAGCATGTCTAAACTGGCCAGACTGGAATCAGATGTCTGGAAAGCATTATTACAAAAGCTGTTTTGCAAATGACATTGGCAGACAGAGGTCTAAATTACAGTAATAATAGTACATTTTTATATTTATTAGTATTCCCAGGTTGCCTTCTACTGCAGCTCTTACATCAGTGGAATTATTTTGGTTTTGAATTGAGTATTAAATAGTCCCCTTTGGGACTGTACAAGTGCAAGTGAATGTAAATGTGATTGGCAGAAACAGAACTGCATTCTTATTTTATGAAGCTGCTTTTTAAACTTTCAAAGCTGGCCATTTAAAAAAATAATGTCCGGTGCTGAATCAGACTTGAAAGTTGCTCCATCTTTTACAGCTGCTTCTCAAAGCAGAGCCTCAAGCATCAGGGCTTGGTAACAGGATTGTCGTGTGATCTTCAGCTATCAATTTCTAGATTTGTTTAACTCTTAAAACTTACTGAATTAAATAAGTTTTTGCTGCTTCTGTGAACTCTGCTTTAGTTTCTCCCCCACTTCCTCCATTATCGAGGATGTTTTAAAGTAGCATAAAATGTGCTTGAACCCTTTAGTCTTTGGTTCTGCAAATTAATTTTGTCAAGCCGGTAGCTGCAGTGCAAGCCACCATGAAGAATTTCATGGCTACTATTGTATCTGGAGGATGAGAGCAAATTGTTGTATAAACTTGTATTAGAAGTAAGCTCATGTGTTTTAAACTTCCCCCTCTGCCATAATTTGGTCCTTGCTCTTTAGCAAGCCTCAGCAAACTGGCTCTTCCACTGCTCCTTCTCCTGGGTGCTGTATTTCCTCCTTGCACACATTATGAGCTGCTTGCACCTCTCCTGATAGCATCAGTTACATTTTCTTTGCCCACAGTAGCGTAGCTGGTAATTGACTCTGCAAGGATCTCCCCTGTAAAGGCAAAAACTTGACTTAGTCTGCTGGTAGCAAGTGAGGCTAGAAAATAAGTGCCACCAATGTTGATTTGTATCAGGGTTTCTCAACTTTTTTTCTCCCAGGAATGTTAATAATGTGTTTAAAAACTTGGTCCATGTTTACTCTGAGAATGTAAATCACTGTGGAAATATTTGGATGCATATAAACAGCTGAGTTGTTAATTTTGAATTGAAAAATTTGCAGTCCTGAAGAGCAAAAAGCCCAAAAGGTACTTGGTTTGAACCTCCCTAGAGTGAGTTACTGATGCATTTCAGTAGAAGCCACTTCAACAGGGCTTCTTATTCTGCACATGCTTTTCTTGTCCTCTGTTGCAATTTTAAAATATATTAAATTTCCCATTGGTCTTTCTTTCATCCCACTCCTTTTTCTTGAAATCTGGGAGTGTGCAGTTGGCTACAAATACAATCCTGATCTTAAAACATTGAAACTGGGCCACATCAAAAGTCTTTCCTGTGAGGACAGGCTGAGAGAGGGCTGGGATTGTTCAGCCTGGGAAAGAAAAGGCTCTGGGGAGATCTTTGAGTCTCTTCCTGTACCTAAAGGGACTCCAAGAGAGCTGGAGGGGAACTTTGGACAAGGGCCTGGAGTGACAGGACAAGGGGAAATGGCTTCCCACTGACAGAGGGCAGGGTTAGATGGTTTTTGGGAAGGAATCCTTCCTGGTGAGTGTGCTGAGGCTCTGGCACAGGTTGCCCAGAGAAGCTGTGGATGCCCCATCCCTGGAAGTGTTCCAGGCCAGGTTGGACAGGGCTTGAAGCAACCTGGGATAGTGGAAAGTGTCCTTGCCCATGGCAGGGGGTTGGAACAAGATGATCTTTAAGGTCCCTTCCAGCACAAACCATTCTATAACTCTATGAAACTTCAGGGGTTTTTTGTCTACTTGATAGTAAAACTTGTTCTGAAAGATGCCATTATCAGAAGTGCTGTTAGGTGTATGAATCTTTTTAGTTTATTTTTTGGATCTTCCCTTAGAGTTCTGTAACATGTTTGTGGAGGCTTTTTTATGGCTTTGGAAGATGATCTGAGAGTTTTAAGAACTGGTTTGCTGTTTGCTTTTGCTAGGTCCTGTGAAAAAGGGCAAAGAGCAAAACACGGAGCGCAGCTTTTTTCTCAGAATGAAGTGTACACTGACTAGCAGGGGAAGAACAGTGAATATAAAGTCTGCTACGTGGAAGGTAACTGATGCAAAAGAATATTTGCATAGTTTGGCAGCTTCCTCTTCAGATGTCATAACACTGTATTTCAACATTTTTACTTCACGTAACGAGCTTGAGTTTCACTAAGTACTTCATAATTTAATGATTGTGCTTCATTATGCTGAATTTTAGTGCTGAATACATCACAGAGGTAACTGAAACAGTGTTTTAAAATTAGTTTTTCAAAACCCTTTTAATGAATTTTTCATTTTAAATTAGAGGTCATTTATTTACAAACAATTATAATTACTAAATATGTTTGCATAAAGCCTTCTCTGGGAAAAAAGTACTTGACACCACTTATGCTGATCCCTGATTTCTTTTGATTTGACACTGAAAATGCGACAGTTGAGGTCTCTCTGAAGGACTTCAATGCCATTCTTTTGAAGCTGCTGGCTCTCCCTTTTGTAATAGTTGGAACAAAAAGAGGCCAGCCTGATAACTTTCTGCAGTGAATGCATTTTCTCTTCTGGACAAAGTAACTTTTTACTGTATCGAGTGGATTACAGCTCACAGTTCTCTTTTATGATTTGAATTTGATTATTCTGGATCAAACAACTCCTTTGCTGCTGTCTGTGAACTATTTCTGCTTCAGAATGGTTAAAAGAAAACCCCACAAAATGCAGAGGTTCCTGTCTGTTGAAGAATGTATTTGATCTCTGTCATCCCTCTGCAGAAGTTCCAAAATGGGGGTTGCTACTATTACCATAATTTTCAGATTTAGATTGTGAGATACTTTTTGCTGAGGCAGTTGCTCATCAGAGTTGTCATTATCGTGACTAGAAAGGGGAGTTCACAGAACTTGCAGCAATGTCTGGTGTTGCTCCAGCCAGTGCTGAGGAAGGAGTTGGGCTGTGAACCCATCCCAGGATGTGTGGGGTGAGGAGGAGGAGGACACAGCTCTCCTAGAGCCATCCCTTGCCACTGTCCCCTTGAGGGGTGGGGAGGGGAAGGACTTGGCTCTGGGTGTACTGGTGGAAATAGGATTGTGTTGTCTGATAGACCAAGCCTCGTCTCTTGCTAAAATCCAACTCCCCTGTAGGTGCTGCACTGCACTGGCCACATCCGTGTGTACGACACGTGTGGGAACCAGACTCACTGCGGATACAAAAAGCCTCCCATGACCTGCCTGGTGTTGATCTGTGAACCTATTCCTCACCCATCAAACATTGAGGTCCCCCTGGACAGTAAAACGTTCCTCAGTCGTCACAGTCTTGATATGAAATTTTCCTATTGTGATGAAAGGTAATATATATGATTTTTACTGTAAAAGAGAATTCATTTGAAGGATTTGCAGGGCTGGTACATGTTGGCTAATGTTTGCCTTCTCGGTAACTTAATTCATCTTGACAACGCAATCATTCATGGCATACTTGGGCTTTTCCTAACTGATCAGGATGTCTTAAAAGCCAGATTTTTAGATCTAAGGAGGATGCAGGGTTATTACTTTGGAATAACGAATGGGAAAGGGACTTTTTAGAGGGGCAATGGTTTTAAACTGACAGAGGGCATGTTTAGATTAGATATTAGGAAGAAATTCTTGACTGTGAAAATGCTGAGGCTCTGGCAGTGAGATTGCCCAGAGAAGCTGTGGCTGCCCAATCCCTGGCAGTGTCCAAGGCCAGGTTGGATGGGACTTGGAGCAACCTGATCTAGTGAAAGGTGTCCCTGCCCATGGCAGGGGTTTGGAACAGGACAGTCTTTAAGGTGCCTTCCAATCCAAGCCACTCTATGATTCTATTAATAAATCCTTTGCCTTCAGTTAACTGCCTCTTCAAATTGGTCTTTACTATAGTGGAAGTGATTAAATTTAAATGAGAAGATTCTTCCAGACACTGAAAAAGCAAGATTTTAGGTTTGTCAAAGATGGGACATTTTGGTGACTGAAGAGTGTGTGTGTAATACTTGTCAAATGTATTTTATTGGTACTGGTTCCCCCCCTCTCTCTTCCCCAGGAGATCAGTGTCTGCTTTCTTCTGTCAAAAAAAACCCAGACGTTCAGCTGTACTTTTAATGCAATACATCTGCTGTTGAATAATTAGATTTTGTGTTCTGGTGCAAATCAGGGGTGTAGTCAGACACATAAGACTGATTTTCCTATCCTCTGGGAACTTGGCTTGACAAATTTGATAAATGCAAATGAAGGAAATAATCAGCACAAGGGTTTTTTTGGTTGGGGTTGGTTTGTTTCATTTTTTGTTTGTTTTTAATTTGGTGTTATTTATTACTACCCATTTCCTTTACTTTATAATAAAAGTGAATTTCTAGTTAGTTTTTGCAGTTAGATGCAGAAAGAGGTTAGTGCAGGTTATTTCTGTCCTCTGCAGTAACAACCTTTCTAGCACTGATGGTGTCACGTAAAAGGTACTTATTTGGTCACATTCTGCATCTAGAATGGGGCAAAACACAAGCACTTCCCTGGTTAGCACTGCCCTCTAGAGACTAAAGAAATCCCATTTTCCTTAAAGGCAAGCAGTGCTTGAGTGGGAAGAGTAAATCTGGTTCCTAATTTCTCTTAGTTGCAGGATTAAAACTGTTGAAGCGTATCTGTTATTTTGTTGAATTCTCATATTTGTCTAAGCTGGTCTGTAAGTAGCTGGTCTACCTTGAAGCAAAAAGAAAAAAAAGTCTAAAAAGTGGGGATTTGTTTAATCTTATCCCACTACATGATTTATAAGTACTCAATGAGAAGTAAAATCCTATGCCTGCTGAAATTTCTCTTTTAAAGAAGCATCAAAATAGCAATTTATTTCAAAATGAAAAGTCCCAGTAAACCTAATTTGCTGCTGCAATGTATGGAAGTGATTCTTACGGTTTTTCTAGATGTGCAAGCATCCAAATGCTCTGGTATTTGTGCTGGCCTATGTCTGCTTTCACGTAGCAATTTTTTCCCTTGTTTTAAAGAATTACAGAGTTGATGGGGTACGAGCCAGAGGAGCTCCTGGGTCGCTCAATCTATGAGTACTATCACGCACTGGATTCTGATCATCTGACCAAAACACACCACGACAGTAAGTGCAAACTGAATTTAAAGCCCTCAAACTACAGGAGATGAGAGACAACCCTGGGGGAAAGCAGCAGAAGAACAAGGGCTTTCTTTTAGTTGCAGATATGAATCTGCAATGAATACTCACCTCAAACAATTTTGGGGTTTTTCTGCTTGTAATTAAAGCTGGTGTCCTTTCTGCTTTTAGTGTTCACAAAAGGGCAGGTGACAACAGGACAGTACAGAATGCTGGCGAAACAAGGTGGCTATGTCTGGGTTGAAACTCAAGCAACTGTTATATACAACACTAAGAATTCACAGCCACAGTGCATAGTGTGTGTGAACTACGTGTTGAGGTAAGTTGAGTGGACTTTGGTGATCTTTGTCATCATTTTTACTGAAGACAAAGTCAGATTCTGATGGCATTGATCCCCTGTTTTGTTATGATGTTGTTGTTCCCTACCAGTGAAATTTTTCTTAGAATACTGCCAGTCCTAGGATTAGAAATTGTATTTGAAAACAAAACACTTTTTTGGTCTCGATGTCAGTAGATGATCTCTGCAGACAAATGAGTCTAGAACCAGATTCTTCTGTATGATTGCAGTGGAAGCATTTGAGCATTTGTGTGTATTCTAGACAACTCTCTAATCTTTGTCCCAAGTCTGGAGCAGTTAATTCTGCTAATAACTTTGTTATGGAGTCAGAGCAGCAGTAGTGGTGTTATTTTTGATCCCATCTATCTTTTTCTTCCTTAGAACCCCTCTTTTAATTGAAAGCTTCTGCTGAGGGTGGACTGGTTGACTCTTTTTCTGCAAATGTCTAGTACTCCTGAATTAGTTTTTCAAAACTTCAGTGAATGTACCAGTATCAGTCTATCAAGATATTGCACATTCATTTAAAACAAGAAAAAGTAGTTTAGGAAATAGCAAACTTTTTTCTCTTTTTTTTTTTTTTAATATTTTCCTTACTTTTTCAGTGCTTTCAGAAAAGCATGTTTATTTTTGTTACTTTTTTTTGATGGTACCACAATTAGTGCTTGCTTTTTCTGTTACTTTTGAGAAAAGAATGAGTAAGAAAAAAAGAATTCTTAAAGCCCTTAGCCTGGTAATTTTGTGGGATATGTGTGGTAGGGTGTTTTTTGTTTGTTTGTTTGGGGTTGTTTGTTTGTTTTGTTTTGGGTTTTTTGGGGGATGGGGGGGAGTGGGTGGGTTTCAACCTACAAAACTATTAAGCCAAAATTTATTCCTTTTAGCTGTTCTTTAACAGTCATCTTCCTCTCTGACAGTGGAATTGTTCAGAAGGACTTAATTTTTTCCCTTGGACAAACTGAGTGTATGCTGAAACCAGTGGAGTCTCCTGACATGAAAATGACCAAAATATTCAGTAAAGATGACCTGGATGATACCAACAGCCTATTTGAAAAACTGAAACAGGAACCAGATGCTTTAACTGTGCTGGCCCCAGCTGCTGGAGACACAATTATCTCTCTAGATTTCAGCAGTAATGGTGGGTGTGTGTTTAAATAGGAGAGCATGTTAATTAGCAAAGTTACTGTTTTATAATAGATTTCAAAAAATAACCTCCCAGTACCACTTGCCCAGTGGTATTTCAGCTGCTGTTTAAATTTAATGAGGTCCATAGACACGCACAGTACTGTTACTTAGGTTGATGGTTTCTTTTAATTTTTATAGAGTCTGATGAACAACAATGTGATGAAGTTCCTTTGTATAACGATGTAATGCTCCCCTCATCCAGTGAGAAATTGCAGAATATAAATATGGCAATGTCCCCACTACCTGCCTCTGAAACTACAAAGCCACTTCGTAGCAATGCTGATCCTGCACTCAATAGAGAAGTTGTATCAAAGCTGGAGCCAAACACAGAGCCACTCGAACTTTCTTTTACCATGCCTCAGGTGCAAGAGCAACCAACCAGCCCTTCTGATGCAAGTACCAGCCAAAGTTCACCTGAGGTGAGTTTCGTAACTTGGATATGCTGTCATTAAAATGGATGTGCTGTTGGGGCTTGTGGGGCAAATCTGGTTAAGGATGCAGCCACGACAGGAATTGGAAATTATTTCTACCTTGTGACTTAAGCTCTGCCATGATCTGAGTAAACTGATAAATTTTCATATCTTTTCATTAAAGTGAGTCTTGAAAAGATATGCAGTGCTATCTGATAGAAATAAGGAGAGCTTGGGATTGGTCTTTTTCATTCAGTTGGTTCAGACACAACTTCCCTAAACAGTAAAGTAGTTGCAGTAAATTACTGTAGAGGCTACTTCCAGGTTCCACCTAAGCAAGTGCTTCCCAGGTGGGGTAAATTTGAATGTAGACAGACAAGTGTATTTTCCTTTTCTATTTTAATTTTGTGCAGCTATAGCTTGGGATTAGTTCTACACTAGAACATTTTGCAGAGAATCTGTAGGTAACAATGCCAAGTGATGCAATGACAGAAGCCTAAAACTGTGCTCAAAATGTTTTCACAGCCCAGTAGTCCCAACGACTACTGCTTTGATGTGGATAATGATATGGCCAGTGAATTCAAACTGGAATTAGTGGAGAAACTCTTTGCCATAGATACAGAAGCAAAAAATCCATTCTCTACTCAGGTAATATACAGTAACTTAAAATTCTTAATCATCTTATTCTGAGTGTACTTCTTTTCCTTTTTAGAATGTTTTCAGAAATCTCCTTCTCTTTTTATGTAATATTTTGATTAAAGTGCAAAAAAAAATATTTTAAGGATTTGGTAAAAGGAACAGCCTTGATGAAGTCATAGCTGATATTTCTTCCTCACTGGTTAAGTTCCACCTCTTGTCTCTTCCAGGAAACTGATTTAGATTTAGAGATGTTGGCTCCTTACATCCCAATGGATGATGACTTCCAGCTGCGCTCCTTCGATCAGCTGTCCCCTCTGGAAAGCAGCTCCTCCAGCCCTCAGAGTGCAGCCACCATCACCATATTCCAGCAGGGCCAGACGGCACCGAGCAGTGCAGAGGAGATGAAGCTGGCGGCGGAGTGCGGGGACGATGCGAAGACGATAATTGTCCCTTCCTCTCCCGTGCGCGGCGTCGCCGAATCCAGCAGTGCCCCCGCCTCGCCCTACGGCGGGAGCAGGAGTCGAACTGCCTCTCCCATCAGAGCAAGGAAAGGAGCAGTGGATCAGGTGGAAAAGCCTTCTCCAGGAGCACCCAGCTTGCTAACAGTCACTCTAAATAAAAGGTATTTTAAAAGTGCAGCTTAAGCCCTGGTGTCTGTTCAAGGAATTAGATATAAATTCTGCCAGTTGTCGTGTGTTCATCTTTGGCATTCTTCAGAGTAGGAATTGAGACATTTAAATTAGGACATGTCAAATGAGGTTTTTGTTAATGGTAAACTCCCCTAAAGCTGATTTCATGGTAGCTTTTACATAAGCACCTCATGTAAAAGGCAGCTACTGTAAAAATTCTGCTCTTGCACCTGATGTGCAGCTTTTATAAAAATGCAGTAAGCAATTTACAGGTAGCTACACGCACATAATATTTCTGGTGCTTTCCTTGTCCACTGTGTTAGAGGTAAGAGGCAACTACAGTCTGTGCTACAGATACTGCAGATATCAGATATACAGATATCTGTAAGCAATAGATACTGCTCTTCAAACTAAATGTGTTTTGTGATGGACTGTGGTGCCTGTAGTAGATATTTATCACAATAGAAAACTACAAGTCAAACATGAGATTTATGATATGTAAAAGATTTATCTGTACATAAAAATATCCAGAATAATTTCCCTCACCCATCCCTCCCTTCTTTCTGTTGAAAGTGAACTGCTGAACTTTTATGCTTTTTTTTCTGCAGATTTAAAAATTTTTGTTAAAACTTATTCTGACCTTCACAGCAAGATTAAAGGCTAATATTTGCTATGCTCATAGAAAGTTATTGTTGAAATAAGTTAATTTATGAATGAAAAGTAGTGGAGTTCATAAATTCAGTTCTGTGATGCTGTATATGTAAGTGTCCACAAAAGAAGAATGGCTTGAGGAAAGTAGAAACGTCTTAACAGCCTGAATCAATTTTTCTTAGATCTACTGCACTGGATGAAGAACTAAATCCAAAGATGCTAGCTTTGCATAATGCTCAGAGAAAACGAAAAATGGAACATGATGGTTCACTTTTTCAGGCAGTTGGAATTGTGAGTTTTGTTTTACCATTTTAAAATATTCACTTTTAACCTTGCAATTTCTGAAATGAGGCGTCAGTGCAGACTCCTGAGTTGAGCTGTTGGTAAGGAGTGGACTCTTTGCATGAGAGATAATTGATAGTGAAATTTATATATATATATATACACATACACACACACACACATATATATATATATATATGCAGATACTCCACTTCTAGTTCTCTTTTACTGTCAGCTTTTCAGAAGTGCCTTCTACACCCAATCTTTCTTGATTAGGTAGAAGATACTCTTCTGTGAACATATATGTTTCTTTAGTAGAATATGGGCAAGTGTAAGAAATCACATTTAAATGTGTAATTGCTGGATTTATTTAACTTTTGAATTCAAACTCTGTTTTCAATTTGTCAACACTGGAGATCAGTGTTCTTATGCTTCTTCCTATGCTTTTATTTTTCCATTGGGTCTGAGATTTCTTTACTTAATCAGATAACAAGACCATCTGAACTGTGAGGGAAGAGAACTCCAATAATAACCTAGCAAATGTCTATTGCTGCCACTCCCTTTCATAAATGCTCGCTCTGGTATTAGTGTGGGCACTTAGGAGTAGCTCCTCCTCATCTGTCCTAGCTATTCAAAAGAAACATTGTAGATACTCCTAGATTTGTGTCACTTAATTGGGGGTTGTCCAGCTTGTTATTTTCTGCAAGGGTATGTTGCCTCCATAATCTTTGTCTCTCATTGTCAGTTTTTAGTATTTTGAAACCTTGGGCTTTGCCACTGCACACTGTTCTCTCTCTCATCTTCACTGCAAATTCCCACTTCTCAGGTTTTGAGAAGTCTTAGTCTTAAGTCTTAGTTCTTCTACTGTAATGTAGCCTTTGAGCTTCTCTGTTTCTCTACTGGGCCACCTCCTAGCTGTAGTCATCTACCGTATCTTACAGTGCAGGATTATTTTTCCTCTGAGCTCTCCTTACTCCTGTACTAGCATTCTAGTTTGGGCATAAGACAAATCAGTTTTTCTATGCCATTTTTATGCCATTGTTTTCATTTGCTAAATGCTTTGCACTTCCATGCATGTTGTTCTGCTGCTTCCAGAAGCCTTGTAAGAATTCATAGCTCTGCAAGAAATGTTACTTCCTTCCACTGCCCTTTTCTCGTGCAGTGGTCCTACAGCTGTCATAGTGTTGCTGATAAAATACTCAAAATTGCATGGGATGTCATTAAATACACAGGACACAAGCAGTTCAGTATTAACTGCTGGAATAGTGTTCAGGCTTCTGTGCTTAGTGTCTGTTTAATGCTTACAGGTTCAGACTTCATCCTTTGCTAAACCTTTTTCTTTTGTCTGTATCTGACGAAAGTGTTATAAATATTTTGATGGTTTCTCAGAGTCAGAAGCTGAATTTCCATGAAGCTGGGTCTTAGTGGAGGTATTTTAAGTAAGTGCTTTTGTTGTTTGGCTTCTCTCTCTACAATGGATTTCTGGGAGGAGGATATACAGGCCTTTCACACGCACACAAGAAAAATGATGTTAAATCCAGGCTTAGAATACATGCTATTCTAGGGTTGTACAAACACTTGCCACAACTTCTTAGCTCTAGGGAAGTGGGATGTATTTTGCAAAGAGTGAAAATAAGTGAAGACCAAAGTAAAATACTACTTTAGCTTCCTAGAAAACAGGAGAATCAGACAAGGATAAGATATAGTTAGGTTATAAAATACTGTGTTATAGTAAGGCTATAAAATAATGGTATAAATCATTACACTGGAACAGTTACAAGCCACATCTTTCTTAACGTGAAGGGCTGGATTGCATTCATGGTAAAAAAAAAAAAAGCAGCAGTGTAGGTGACTGATCTCACTATGGACTGCAGCTCTGAGTTAACTATAACTTCTACTATACAGCTGCTCTTTTGACTTGCACGGGTGTTTTATAACCTGAAAACATATGCTGTTCACTATTTTAAGTGTTGAGGATAATGGCAGTGTTCTGAAATACCTTATCCTCTTTTTGGAGCAGTCAGTGTCACTAACAAGACCAAACTTTGCAGATTCAAGTACTTTTGCCAGCAGACTTGGTACTAAGATGGTGCTTCTTCCTTCCATCCCATCTGTTTCAGTGGCAGCTTCTTCTTCCTTATCCCAATTCTATGAAGCCCTTACAGCTTCCTAATCTCCATATCTTCTGTTCTGCTGTCAAAACAATATGCTAAGGAGCCATATCTGCACTAGACTGGTGCAGGACTGCATTTTCCACAAGGCTTGGGTCAGGTGGCTTGGTGGCAATAACTGGAGTGCAAGCAGAATTTACATCCTAAATGTGTAGATAGAATCGACTACTGAGGTTCCTGACTCTCCTGCCTACACTATTAATTCCAGTGCAGAAAGCCATTAGAGACTCCAGTGAAAACCTGATGCTTACTCACCCCCGAGCAGTGGTAATTAAATAGGTGTGTTTGTGTACATGTACACGCTAATCTTGAGCGTGGTAACTGATGATAACCAGGATTTTGTAATTGTTTTCTGCAGGGGAAGTAAGGTCTTGAAATCTGATTCAGTTTTCTGTTAAATAATTTTCAAGTTAGTGTACTTGGAAATATATTTCTCCCCAAATTCTGAAAAAAACCACTTTTAAATTATAACAATGCCTACATTAGTAGTTAGTGATGGAAACTGTTAATTTGGAAGAGGGGCGTGGAGGGATATAAAGATACAGTATTCACTAAAGAAGACTCATTTTATTTCTTTCTAGGGGTCTTTATTCCAGCAGACAGGTGACCGTGGAGGAAATGCATCACTTGCTTGGAAACGTGTAAAGGGATGCAAAACAAATGGTCACAGTGGAGGGGAGCAAAAGACAATCATTCTACTATCAACTGGTTGGTATCTTCCTTTCCTAGGCAGAGTGGGTGGAGGGGGCTGTGTGAAAGAGAACAGAGTCTCCAAAACTGTCCAAACTTAGCTCCTTGTGAACAGCTCTAGGAGAGGTTAAGCATGGCGAATAAAGTGCACTTTTTCTCCTTCCCCTCCCTCTTTAGACATAGCAAGTAAACTTCTAGGGCAGTCGATGGATGAGAGCGGACTCCCCCAGCTCACGAGTTACGACTGCGAAGTAAACGCTCCCATACAAGGCAACAGAAACCTGCTACAGGGGGAAGAACTGCTCAGAGCTCTGGATCAAGTTAACTGAGCTTTCACAAAACTTGCTCCTTTTTTTGGACACTGGTGAATCATCACCTAAAGCAGTCTATTTATATTTTCTATATCTGATTTTAGAAGCCTGGCTACAGTACTGCACTAATTCAGTTAGTTCAGTTTTGATCCCCTTTCTACTTATTTTGACAGTCTTTTTAATATGTTCTTTATGTAACAATAACTCAAACTATAGTGCATTTTTATAATTCTTTGGTACATACACTTTTAAGTCCATTACATTTAAAACACACTTGCAATAGCAGCTTTGAAATACGCACCTGATTTAAAAAAAAAAAAAATTATTTTTTGGCTGGGGAGTTGGTCACCAAAACTTATCATTAGTAAAATGTCAACACAGGAAAAACTGGCAATACTTCCATCCTGCTTTTCATAGGTAGTTGGAAGACTTGTGCTCTCTTACTCTTTATGTTCAAGTAAGTTTTTTATTTTAATAGTTTTTATAAGAAACAACAATGCTTTGCAGCGGTGCATTGTAGCCACAATCGCACAATATATTTTCTTAAAAAATACCAGCAGTTCCTCATGCAATATATTCTGCATTTATAAAAACTAGTTTTTAAGAAGAATCTTTTGTTTGCCTATGAAAACATGTCTAAACCTGGATTATGTCATTATTTTAGTCACGTTGTAATATAAATTGTTCTTAAATGCTGTCTTATGCTTTTGACTTCAGTGAGTGTGGTTAGTCAAAGGAAAGACTTTATCTGGAAAGGGCTAGCAGCATTTTATTTGGATACGTTCTCAATTTAGAGAAAGTTTGATGTTCTTAAAGTAGTCACTTTGCCAGCTTAAAAAAAAAATCCCTGCCTGTAGTTGTTGAAGTTAATGCTAATATTGTGTATGATCTTAAATCTAAATGTTCCGCTTACCCTGTGTGGTATAGGTGATATTTCAAGCAGATTGTAAAACATCTTGCATTGTTAGCAAACTTTTATCTAGTACATCATTGAGTTGCTCAATATTTTGATGTTTTGGTTTTATGCACCTTGTTGCTATTAACATCCATATGTTTTCATGTAGATTTCAATAACTTGAATATATTTAGAAGCCTTTTTATTTAGAAATATATAGTTGTCACAAACATCTTATTTTCCTATATGTACTGTACAAAACCTTCATTCACTCATTCTTTTTGCTCTTTGTGGTTGGATCTAACACTAACTGTATTGTTTTCTTACATCAATAAACTATATGTGGACCAGGCCCCCTTGGGGAGTGTGTTATCTAAGAGAAATGAGATAATTTATATTTTTGTTAGTGGTTATTGTTCATCCGTGTTCTCTTTTTAACTTAGAGTTGATTGGAAATCACTGCTTCCTTATTTTGATTGTAACATCTCTGCGTTAATTATTTGAGCCTGTTCAGTACTGAAGTCTCCTAGACAGTGTTGTACTACCACTCGCCAAAGACGTTACACTTCTCAACCTGTTATCACACCAGTGAGCAAACTTGACAGCGAGGAGTTTTGTTTTACTTTAGAGCAGAAAGAATTCATCATTATGAACAGCTTAAAGGCTTGTCTCTGGAAGCTTTATCAAGGTAACACAGGAAAGCAGGAAAAGGTAAAATTCACAAGAATGATTGATCTGAGGTGGATTTCTATCACAAAACTCCATTATTAAAATTTAAGCTGGTACTTGATAAAACTTGTTCTACATTTTTGTGCTGTCATGAAACACAATGCTACTGGTAACCCTGTGTTGTGTAAATATGGTCAAGATATTCTGTGCATTCTCCAAACTACTTTTTTTAAAAACCTTATCCCAATATAAGTAATCAATCGTGGAGTGTCACAGGAGTTTCTTTGGTTTTATGTTGTAAACTCTTTGGTTTCATTGCTCTATTTTGAAAACAATAAGCTTAACCTGTTCTCTAAAATTTACTGTTTGACTGAATGGAGCACTTTCTAAACTGCCACAGCTGTATGAAACTAAAAGGACACTATTAACAAAAAAATGATAGGGCACTGGCAGCAGAAGATAGCTGCACACTTCTTAAAATTTTGAGTAGAAGTTTAACAGAGAGGAGAAGGTGTAGGGGCAGTCAACTGGAGCTGATGCTTCATGTAGAGAACATTTTCACTAGTAAACATTTTTAATGCATTTTTAATGGCTAAAATCAGCACAGCTCCTCCCTGCCTGCTGTGTCTGGGCTGGCATTCTTTCCATAGCATTTCTTTCTCTGTCAGCAGTTAGGAGGTTTAAATGGTGAAGTTGGGTTAAGCCCCTGCTGTTTAGGGCATCCCTCCTGCTTAGCTCTGCATGGATTGATGTGGTGTTTCTGTGAGAGTCTCGCAGGCAGGTTAAAGGTGCAGCTGGGTTCTACTTTTGTACTGCTCCTTTTGTACTACAAGCTTTGAGCTGGCCTGGGGGAGATTATCCCTTTGCACTCCCAAGAGAAAGGTCAGAGGTGTTCTGCTGCTCTCTTGGCCATGTTTTGGAGGAGCCTGATCTGTTTGGATCTGTCAGGTCCTCTTCAGTGCACTTTAAGAGGGCAAAAAGTTTTCACAGAGAAAAACTGAAGTGACCCATGTGATTTCTAGTCATGAGCCCACTGAAGTCAGAGGATGGCTTGGATTGAAAGGGACTTTAAAGATCATCTTGTTCCCACACCCTTGTCATGGGCAGGGACACATTCCATGAGATCAGGTTGCTCATAGCCCCATCCACCTTCTCCCTGATCATCTCTGATCTTAGCGACAGCAGCTGTAGATTTAAGAGAGCCATATTTCATCTGAGAATCTCAATTCTCACATTTTTTACCATGCATAATAACAAGGCCTTTTGATTACTATGATGAACTGCAGTAGCTGTATTGGTTTACTGTAGGGGAAAACTAACAACCTAATAAAACTCCCCCAAGCCTCCTAGAGACACTGAACAAAGCACAGAAAAAGAACAGTAATTGTTCTGCCTCATAAGAGCTTTGCTAAATGCAGATGCCAGTTTGCAAAATCTAGACATACATCTTTCAGTTGCTCCTTTTTGTTTCTGTTTTACTAACTTTTTTCTTCACCTGTTAAACTTTTTTTTCTCTTGAGACTCCAGGAGCACACAGTCTGATTCTAGAGCTAATTTGGAGTACAAGCTTCTAGAATAAATAGCCTTCTCAATGTTTTCTTAGTGATTTTGAATACTTTCTTTGCCAACTTGCTGCCTTTTTAAAATGTTGAGGCACCATATTAGAAATTATGAGGAAATTAATGACTGTGAGGGTGGTGAGGCCCTGGCAGAGTGTTCCCAGAGCAGCTGTGGATGCCCCAGCCCTGGAAGTGTCCAAGGCCAGGTTGGATAAGGCTTGGAGCAACCTGGGATAGTGGAAGGTGTCCCTGCCCATGGCAGGAGGTTGGAACTAGGTGGGGTTTAAGGTCCCTTCCCCCCCAAATCATTCTGTGATTTATTCTTTGTTGTAAAGAAGAAACTGTGGGTAAATACAGTATTTCCTCCTGCACATAGAACATGCTAATTAGGTGAAAGTGATAACTTTGTTATTCTCTGCAGTTTGTCTTCTAGGTTTTCCTGACTACAGCAGTAGTCAAGCCAGACCTTCTCCAGGGCACAATACAATTACTGTTTTTACATACAGATTTTAATTGATGTTTTAATCATCAACAGTGATGATTTTGTTAAAGGGTAAAGGAATTTTTAAACTAGTATTTATGAGGACATAATTCCTTCCTTTACCTGAAAGTAGTTGCAGTTAACTGCAGCTGTAACTCCCCATAAATCACATAAACAGGCTGTGCCAGTAACTTACCTGGGGTGTAGGATAACTGAGTAAATTAAGGTAGCCTGGAGTCTAAAGTACCTCTTGCTAACATACCTTCCTCCCACCCGGGGAGACTGGCTTGGACTTTGGTGATCTTTGAAAACCTTTGGGTGAAATTGAAACAACTCACCCGAGAAAAGAAACTTACTAGTATCTGTGTACACACATTAAACTCTCCCAAAGTAATGACTGAATTAAGGAATTGCAGATTAGGGCCCAAAAGAACCATTTACACATAACACTGGTGACGGTTTTAAGACTTCAAAGCTTAGTTTGGATGAAATGATCAGCTCTGCTTCCAATGAAATACAACTGTCAGGTCAGATAATTCTGATGATTACAGGTTAAATTATTGCATATTTAGTAGTAATTTTTCATTACTTAAAGAGCTGTTTAATTAAACAGGTAAGCACTGGCAGCTAAAGGCAGTATGTGTTGGCAAGTGTTCTCCCCTGTTACTCTGCTGAGTGAACCTTTCCCGACAGTGCAGTGGGATCTGGGAGCATCCTGCCACTGTCAGCCAGGCTGGATGTGCCTCAGGTCAGCCATCTGTCCCTATTCCCACTGCTGCCCTGCTCCTGAACAGAGCATGCATCTCACTCAAATGTCACTGCAGTCAGGCACATTACTCAAACTGTAACTGTCCAGCATGAAAATAAACACCTCACAGGCCACAAGTACTTTGTAGGAAGTTCATTTGCATAGGAATTCCACATGAGTTGGGTATCCAGCCTTCATTAAAAATACCATTATTATTTAACTCCCTGAAGAGCTCCATTCTGGAGGACTGTGATTTTTGATCCAAATTCTAGAAATGAATTGTTATTTTCCTTCTGCTTCCCTGTTTACCTTGAGCAAGTTACCAAAAAGTTAAAGAGTTTGCTACTGGATTTATACAGTACAGTAGATTTTGTGAATAATAGCAGTATTCTCTCATGAAGAAGTGGTATATTTTAATGGAATTCTTTTTTGGAACCAAGTACAACGTATTGCAATTGATATTTCTCTTGAAACATTTTGACGTACTTGTGACTGTATTTCTTTTTGATTGTGTAACAGTATAAAATTCAATAAAAGAGAAGGTTTGTTTCTAATTTGTGACATCTGTGATCTTTTTGTTCATCCCTTTTCCCTGTTGTAAAAGGTGGAGGTGGCA
This sequence comes from Corvus cornix cornix, assembly GCF_000738735.6. NCBI lineage: Eukaryota > Metazoa > Chordata > Aves > Passeriformes > Corvidae > Corvus > Corvus cornix. The sequence continues at coordinate 5,794,037 of NC_046335.1, forward strand.
GTCTGTTACAGTGAACTAAACCACTGTGCAGAGTAACAAACTCCTTGCAGGTTTGAGACATTACTGCCTGCTGTCAGAAACTTGGGCATCAAACAGACATGGTCACTGTCCCAAAAACATTTATATATTTTATAGTAAGTATAATATAAACATATAATATTCATATATAAGCTGAATCCTATTCACCTACGACATGTGGTTATCCCACATGAATTAAGCAGATCACATGCGTGAACAAAAGAGGTCAAGCATAGAATTTAACAAGTTGGACATGGGGATGGTGGAGGTTTTCCTGAGGGAAGCCAAAGAGAGAGAGAGCAACAGCTACGGATCCAGAGGGACAGAGAACATTTATGAAGCCTTTGATTAATCACACCAGAAATGCCCTTAGTAACAAAACACAAACTCGTTTGAATCTGTGGTCGTGTCTCCAGGTGGTTTCAGTTGCTGTCAGTACACACAAATGACAAGAACGTGGGACTCCTGCTGTCCTGTTAAATCAATGCCACTTCCTATTGCACAGATTCGAAAGCTTTTGCCATGTTAGTGCTTGTTGGGAAGTCTGAAAGCAGGAGGCATGTGCCAGTAGAGTGTGATCCTGTTACTAGCAATAGATTTGTACATACTGAAGGTGGAATATGCTATTTATTAAAATATATTCATGATTTATTTTCATGTTTTCAACTTGAAAAATGTGTTCTAATGGAATCATATGAGGTATTAAAAAAGAGTTGTTTTGTGCCATATGCACAATGGGGAAAACCCCATTATTTATATCAATGCAGGATAAATGGCTTTTAACTTGCAACTTACAAACTAGGAATTAATAGAGCAAATAGGATTTCATCCTTTTGTTTAGCAGTTGAATATGAAGAAGATACAGTAACCAGCATAATACTCTTCCTTACATCATCTAATTATTTATTATTTTTTTGGTTTGAAGGCATTACTTGTACTAAAATGTACTAATGAATAATCCAAAGGAACACTGAAAACAGTTTATGAAGAAGAGTAGAGAATTAATTAGTCTAAAAATTGATACTGTATTTAATTTTGTATACTACACAAGGGGAATTGTACAAAGAGGCCCTGTTACTTGGTTTCATTCTTCTACATTTTCATTCTTTACATTGTACCCAAACTTTCTGCAAGGGAAGACGTAGCACACATCAACATGGGCACAACAGCCTCATCCTCACTACATCTTGCATCATGCAGCCCCACCTGCCTTAGGAAAAAAAATAATTCCATATAGTGTTCCTTGAAACACCGTCTCTGAGAAATCACCCCACTCACTGCATGCTGAAAATACAAAAATCAGAAAACACACTTGAGCTTTACACGCTCAGCATCCCTCCAGAGCCAGGCTCCTCTGCTCCTATTAAATTAAGGGATAACTCTTATAACTAAACAGGGCTTGGCTTGAGCTCTATGTAATGATGAACTCATTCCATGATGTGTCAGTTTTGACCTCCTTGTGCTTTGAATCCTTAAATCCATTGAGGGGGGAGCACATTATATCTGTTTTCTTAACAGTGCTGGCATTCTGTTCCAAAATCGGTACAATCTGTTGCAGTCAGGGTCCTGTACTGGATGAACGGGGTCACTGCTCTACGTCTCTAAACATGAATCTAAATGACAGATGAAAGTGTCTTTTCAGAATAAGGAAAAAAACGCAAACCAAACCCCGGCAGGTGCAGCTCTCCTCCCACAGCTGCTAAACCCTGTCCAGTTCATATGCAACAGCTCTGCAAATCTCTCTGTTCCTACAGTCAATGACATTGGCAACCAGTGGTGCTCACAGGGAACTGCTGTTCAGCCGATGGCCAACCACCTCCTAATAAAGGCTGCTAAAGGTTGGATTCCAGCAACCTTTTCGGAAATAAAATAAATATGGAAAGATGCTTGCATGCCTGAAGCACTGCGGGAGCTCCTGACATTGTAAGAGCTGACAGCGTGATGCGCCTCGCTGTAAGGAGCAACATTTGGATCAATCAGTTGATGATAATGGTGGACTGGAGGACATCATGGTACCGTAGCCAGAAGAATTCAACATTCATTTCGCAGCGCATGATTATTTGAGAAAGCAAATTGTGAATTTTTAAGCCGGTCGCTGGGAAAACTCCTGCAGGATTAGATATCCCAAAGGCACCACGCAAGACTCCATCCCATGCGCATTCCACACTTTCCCTACACGCTGTTTCTCACCCGTTACGGCTTCCCCTGCGCAGGGGGGGATCTCGCACCTGCCGAGCCCGCATCCTGTGGATGCACAGGCACCCGGCCGCTCTCCTGCCCAGCCCGGGACCGCTCCCGGCGCAGGTGCCGCTGTCCAGCCGCGCTCCCACAATCAGCAGCCAAGCACCGACCGCGGCGGCGATCACCGCAACGTCGCCTTGAAACCCGAGCCCCGTCCCTAAACCCTCTGGGGACCCGCCCGAGGGGCTGCGGAGCCTGCCAGGCACCACAACCGGCTCCCCCGAGACACTGCCCGCCCCCGGCCCGAGCGGTGCCCGCTGCCGCGGGTCCGTACTCACCGCGGCGCGGGGCACTCCGACGCCGGCGCTGGTCCCGGCAGCCGCCTCGGTGGCCGCTCGCCCCTCTCTGTACGTGCGCGGGGGAGCGCGGGCAGGGGAGCCCCCGCCGCCCGCTCCGCGCCGCCGGCGAGGCCGCACCCACCCACCCTACGTGCGGCTCGGCAGCCGCGGCCCCCTCCGCGCCCGCCCCGCTGCCCCGGCCGCCTACGTGTGGCCGTGCATGCGGGGAGCGGGCGGCACGGCACGGCACGGTATGACACGGCAGGGCAGGGAAGGGCAGGGCACGGCATCCCGCCGCTCGGGGGGGGGGGCGACCGCCGGCTCACCCTTGCTTGCCGCGCTCGCCCAGGCAGAAACGGGGCTTCCCGCAGCCGTAGGGGTTTTGGGACGGCCGGGGGGGAAGCGGGGACCGGCGCAGGGGGCCGGCAGTGGCCTTTCACCGGAGCGTGGCGGCGCGTCACGTCCCCACGGCCGCCCTCCCCGCGAGGGAACCGCTGTTCCCGAGCCCGTCGGGTCACGGCCCCGAGCTCGGTGCCGGGGGCGCCTGCAGGGACTGGGGCGAGGAGTGTGAAGCCCCGCGCCTCGAGAGCATCCCCGGGCTGTCTGGGACTGCGGTGGTCCTGCCCCAGCGGACCCACCGCTGCTCATCCCGCCCGAACCCGCTCGTCCCCGCGGGCTGCACGCCGGGACTACCCGGACGCGCTGCTCGGAGAGACTTTTTGCCCGTGAACCGGGCTCGCCCTCCACGGCGGGGGCGAGCGGGACAGAGCCCAGAGCGGGCAGAGCGAGCGCCCGTCACCAACGGGATCTCGCCACACACAGGGGCAGCGCGAATGCGGGCAGCCCCACTCCCTCACGGGCAGCCCGAGCGGCTCCTCCAGGCCCCTCCCGACCCGGGCCGTGCGCAGGCGCCGGGGAGCCGCGCAGGCGCCGCGGGGCTGTGGTGCTGCGGGAGCGCATGTGCGGAGCGGCCGCGGAGGGAGCGCGGCGCCGGCCGGATCAACGGGGAGCCGGCGGGATGAACGGGGAGCCGGCGGGATGAACGCCGTGCCGGGGCTGAAGGAGGACTGCGAGGAGCTGCTCGGCGCCTTCCAGCAGGCCGACACGGTCCGCTTCGAGCGCTTCGCCGAGCTGTGGCAGGAGCGCCGCTTCCACACCGTCTTCTAGTGAGTGAGGAGGGAGGGGATGGCTCCCGGCCGCCCCTCAGCCCAAGCCGAGCCTCCCCCTCGCCTGCCCCCCGCCTGCCCCCCAGTCCCCGCTGCTCAGCTTCCCCCTGGGGGACGGGCAGCCTTCAAGGGGGTGCGGCTGAGCCGTGTGCCCCCTCAGGCCGCACTCAGGGAGAGGCTTGCCTGGCTGGGGATCTGAGGAAAGTGAAGTATCGGTCCCTGTGTAATGCTGGAAAAGAGTTTTTAATTCAGTGTATTTCGTGCATTAGGAATGTGTGTGATTTGAGCGCTGACTCCGCAGGGAGCTTGGTGTAATGCTCGTGAGATTTAAAAGTGTGATCGCAGGATAGTGCATGTTTCACAGAATCATAGAATATCCTGAGTTGGAAGGAGCCCACACGGATCATGGAGTCCAACTCCTGTCCCTGCACAGAACACTCCAAGGGTCATACCCTGTGCCTGAGAGCCTTGTTCAAACTTTTCTTGAACTCTGTCAGGTTGTGATTCTTGGGGTTGTCCTATGCAGGGCCAGTAGCTGTACTCAGTGATCTTTGCAGGTACCTTCCAGCTGAGGACATTCAATGATTCTATGTTTTTAGGACATCTAAAACTTATTTCTCCTTCATGGATTTTCTAAAGCCTGCAGCTTTATATTTACTTGCTTTAACATCCTGCTTTCTTTTTGTTTATTTGCTTGTTTTAGTGGTAGAATAAGAGCTTTGGAGAGGAATAAGCTCACAAAGAAGACTCTAGAACTGGCCCAGCAGTACTTCTTTCCCCCCTACTCCTTCCAGATCCGAGTTGGTGCTCTGTACCTTCTGTATGGGCTCTATAATGCCCAGCTTTGTCAGCCAAAACAAAAGGTAATTGTTCCTGAGGTTTTATTCTCAGGGGATGCTAGGCATAAGATATGTGGTATACTGCTGTCTACTGTGTCATTATAAATGCTTAGGGAATTTCCTCTTGCTTTCTTAAACGTAAAAATACTTAAAACCAGATGGGAAGCTGTTGGAAAAGGTAGGGACAGAGAATGTACTCATCATCTGTAGGGTGAACCCCCACTACAGCCTGAGTTATTATTTAGAATTCCAACAAAATTGAGACTGACTGAGTAATTTCCAGTTCATGTTAATTCATGAATGGGTTGAGAGGGTGCATGCTTGAATGACACCCTCCTTGCTGCTTTTAGGATAGGAGACCAATATCCAAAGGAGTTACAAACTCAGTGCATGGAGAAGTCATTTGCTTAGGAACTGTGTGATGTATATTGTGTGCACATGCAAAATTGAGTCTAAATTCTTTAAATGACAAACTGAATTTGGAGTAGTCTACAATGATGCCATGATGTCTCATATTTTGACCTCAGACAAATCAATAACTTTTATGAAGTTGAATTTAGGTAATTTTAAAGCCACTGCTGGATAGCAGCTGTAAGAGAGTACATGAGTTGTCAAGAAACTTATGCAGAGAGAAAGTGAAGTGGGCAGAGTGGATGTGACAGGAGAGAAAGGAGGAAAGAAGGAAGAGAGAACATTTATGAGCATTTCAGTGGCAGCACAGCACAACCTGGTAATAGTATTGTTTCCTAATCACTAGCAAAGAGGAATCTCCTAGGTGCAGATTTTTCACATACTTCAGAATGTGAAGGATTAATGTTTTCAAATGTCAGAAAGGACTTGTGTTCCATGTCACTGTCAAAGAAAGCTTCATGTGAGAGATTTAATACAACAGTGTAATAATAATATAATAATCTTATTTGCATGCAATGATGATAATAATAAAAAACGTTATAGTGGGATCCTTTCTGCAGCTCTGTGATCATGTGACATGCTACCCCTTGGACATTCAGGTATTGTCTGTAGTCAGATCACAGTAGTCAGCTGAGTTAATTTTTATTGTTGAAATATTGGTGTAACAGTATGTAACTCTTTTGTTGCAGATCAGAATCGCACTCAGAGATTGGCCTGAGATCCAGAAATTTCAGCAGGATCTGCTTGACTCCCAGCATTATGATGCAGCCTATATCTTTAGGAGAATGCAACTTGCCAGAGCCTTCCATTTCACAGCAATGCCAAAGCTAGTGAGTTATTGCATTAATGAATTACATTTTTAAACAAAATACCCTCATCTTTCAATTCCTGACAGTTCAATAGTACTTGTGGTTAGCTCAGCCTTGAGGCTGTGTTGAAATGTAGTATTTCTGGCTCTACATAGGTAGGTGATACAGAGCTTAGGGGATGTTTGAGTGCTTCTCACCTGAAAATATTTTTTCAGTATCTAAAGTTCCTAATAGATTTGAGATGTCTTACCAGTTGGGGAAATGAATCTGGTTGCTGGATTAAATTCTTAACTAGAGAATAATTTGTGAAAAGTGCTGACTCTCTTCATCAGCAACAAAGCTGTTGTTGATGAAATGGGTTTATGCTTTTCAGCATCTCTCATCTCCTGACTGATGGATATGCAGTAGGAATTATCAAGAGGTGGTACCATTTTAAGTTTTCTTTTAGGTTACAAACATTGTCTCTTGTTTTAGCTGACCTACAGAACTAAGAAGAAGATTGAGGAAAATTATTTTAAAGAAGAGTTTAAGGACCCGAGTAACAGAGTAAACAGCCTCATCACTAATGATGTATTGGAGGTACAGTAACTTTTAAATGTTGAGTTTTAATTCCTCAGTTGTCCAAAAGCTGTAACTTCTCTAATCAGCACAGTCTTGTCCCTTGTAAGTCTCTTGTGGAATGAAGAGTAAGGTAATAGCCTGTAGTTTTACCAGACACTCAGAAACGTGGCATTTAGTTTGGAAGAATTGTGGTACCTTTTTCAATACTGAAATATGCTCTAATGTTTTGTGTATTTGCCTCAGTGAGATGTAAAAGGGTGTAAATGGTTAATTGTCACTTAAAATGGAAAATGGGGGGAAGCATGTTTGTTTTGATATATCTGCAGGTTGCAGCTGGAGGATTGATACTTGTGGTAATATGAATTTATTTATCTGCAAGTTTATAGCCTTCTCTCACCTTTATTTCTCCTTTCAAAACTTGGGTTTTTTTATTATATGATACATTTTTTAAAAACCTGAGTAATTCAAGACAGGTGAAGGTTCTTATATTGCTCAGTGATATAACTTTCTTTGCAGGTTTTTTCATATATTGCTGGCAAATGTGTAGCAGTAAGGTTGACTGCAGTGGTGCAGAAATCTGTGAAGTAAAATGTTGCCTCCAAAGAGATGAAAATAAACCACAGTATCAGAATGAAACCTTTGTCGGCACTGGCCCTGAATAACATTCTTAGTTTAAATAATGCAAGATACTCTTTCTTCTTTAGCTTATTTGATGGGTCAGTGCTGGGTAGCAGGATTTCTTGCTCTCTAAAATTCAAATGATCTAACCAGAATCAGTTTCTAACATTCCTCCTGGTCCAATGGTCTCCTCAGAATGGTTTCTGTAACCCTGGGTTTGTACACTGAGGACTAATATTGCTTTACTGCTGGAATCTCTTTTTTCCCTGAAACACACTTTTTTTTTCTTTTTTCTTTTAATAATTTTAGGAACTGATGAATATTCATGACCACTATCAGAAAATGAAGTGTGTCATTTCAGCTGACAAATCCCAGCCAGACAAGGCCCTGAGCTTGATAAAAGATGACTTTGTGGTTAATCTGAGAGACATAACGTTGGAACATCAGGAATGGCAGCAGAACAGAATGGTAGGTAGTACCAACCACTGTGCTGTGGTGACTTAGCAGGTTGGGTGAACATGAAAGAACTGGATTTCTTGGTGTGATTATCTCTGAGCTGGTAAATCTCAGACTGAAGGAGAAGGAACTGTAACACTGAAGGCATGGAGTGTGTAAAACCTGAGGCAGAGATGTGGTGTGGAGGAAAGGACTTGTGTGTGGTCCTGCCTCTGGGATACCACAACTGACTGCTGAGAGGTGAGCCCTGAAGGTGTGACTTCATGAAATACCTCTGTAACACATTCCTGAATCAAAGAAGGGTCACAGTGTAAGGTGGATGTAGAAAATGGCCATGTGTATAAATATTCGTTTTGTTTTTTACAGTTCTTAGATTTTAGCTGTCTTGTATGTGACAGATGTTTAAAGAAAAACACTTTTCTTCCCCACAGAAGTTATTCCGAAATGCTAAAGAAACTGATGAAACAGAAAACAAAAAGAAAGAAAGGACTTTGCTAGAATCAGAGGTAAGAAAGCTGAAGTACTTTGCTGCATTGCACAGGCCAAATCTGGTCATTTTTTTACTTCAGATCCCAGGCTAAGCAGTGTAAGTTACAGTTTGATAGCGTCAAAATAAGCTCCAGGGACAGCTGGTGAGGCTGGTTACTTGGTTTTGGTTTTAACTCAAGTTGTTTTCTGTTGAGCTGTGAGCATTTACTGCTGCAACAGCTCTTTTATGCTCATAACAGAAAGTCTCTCTCAGGTAAGGAGGGAAAAGAGCTGTATTTTCTTGGCCAAACTCCTTTACACTTCCTCCTGGAATTTCAACTTAAAGCAATATTAATTTTTTATGCTACAAAATTGTCTCATGTTGTACTTGTCTGCTTCTTTCAACTCCGAATTTGAGTAAAATGTGAAATTTCAAATTTGATTTTTCTCCTCCTGGGCTTTGTGACAGTGAAGGCAACCAAAATTATGCTCTGTGTTTTTAATAAAATCTGAACCTTTTTTTCTTGAAGTACCATTTTGGTGGCATTGAAATTATGTAGAACTAATTATGGAGTTACAGCTGTAGTGAGATATTGCTCAAGTGATTGCCTGATGTAATATCCCATTTCAGATCTGCTGTGATAGAATAAGAATCTTTTCTGACTGCACTCTTGTTTCTTTGCAGGGTTCTGAAAGAGCAAATGCCCTGGCCAGAATCAAATACAGGTCTTACTCTGCAGTTGTTGAGGTGGGTATAGAATTTCATAACAGGGAAGTATTATTGTTCAATAAGAGTTTTAAGGACCAGTGTAATGTAAATGTTGGGTCAAAAAGGAATGAGTTAAAATTGCACTCTGTAATTCAGTTTTTGAATGTTCTAGTTTTCCAGCAGGGAAACCAAAGCTCTTATTCTTGTTAGATTTATGGAACAGTGCAGGTAAGGCCTGTGCTTGGAGGACTTTCATTTACAGGATATCTTTTAATGTCTACTCTCTGTTTAAGTAGATTGAATTTTAAGGAGATGTAATAAAAATACCTGAGAGTTTAATTGCTCAGATTCCTTGAATCTGAGATATTGGAATCTTGGAAGATGCCTGTGAAAATGGGACCTGGGAGTTTAAAGTCAGTTGCAAGTTCTTGGAAACTTTGTTTCAATAGCTTCTCCTTTAAAAAAATACTGTTGGTTTGTGTTTTTCTTAGCAGTCCTATGAGAAACATCTCAGCTTTCTCTGTTTATTAAAATCTCATATTGAAAAATGTGTCATTAAATGAAACAGGGCTCTGGCTTTTGTAACAGTCTGGACTTGTGAATGTGCACCGATAATGTTTTCTAGGCACTTAAGGAAAATATGGTGGTAAGGAGCCTTTACAGAGCAGCAGTTTTTGGAAGTGTTCCTTTTGTGGAGGGCTGTGCAACATGGTGTGGGTTGGTAGTAACAGAGAGTGGATTGGGAATTAATGAATGTTTCATTATCTGCATTTAAGTTATACACTTATTAAATCATAGAAGGGCATTGTCCTGTTAGAACTGAAGAATAGCAGCTAGTGGGAATCCTCTCTCCCTCTTTCCCCTTCTGTCCTTTCTCCACCCTTCGCCAAGTTGATGCTCTGGTCCCTGCTGGTTTCTCAAGTGACCTGCAGCAAGATCTGGCTGTAGAAATTCAGCTTTTTTTTTGTCATTCAGGCTTCCAAATCCAGGAGACATCGTCAAGTGCAGTTAGAATCTTCCGAAGCAGGATCCAGTTGTGGGAAGGCTCCAAGCCGAAGTGAAAAATCCATCAGGAGACCACAGCCAGCAAGGAGAAGAGGTTCTTCAGAAGTCAGAGGTATTTCTCCATTGCACCCATGAACCTGGGGAGATTGCAAAAGTTTATCCATTGCTTTGCTGGCTGGGTTAAATTTTGCTGTTGATCAGTGGAACACTTGGGAAATTACTTTTCCTAAGGAAATTCTCTTTCTCATATCTAACTTTTCAACTGATAGAAGTTGCTGTGCTGTCTAAACCTTTTGTTTACTCCTTATTTGTTAAAGGTTAAATGAAATTAAACAGCAAAATGGTTTTGAATTGTCTTTATTTTTTGAATTATCTTTATTTCGAAGATGGGGATTTAATTTCAGAGTTCCAAACTCTGTTTTCAGACTTGCTTAGCCTCTGCTAGAAAAAACGTTACTGAGGAAATTAATCGTTCTTCAGAGGAGGACATTAGGCAGTGTTGCCTTTGCTTGACTTTAAAAGAGTAGATGAAGTGTTGGGGAGCAGTAAGGGTATTTTGAATTATCACTGAACTGAGTTGGTGATTAATTTTCTTTAAATTGGTAGTGTTAATTACTTGTTATTGGAGGTTTCTTAGTGAGCCGTATTGAAGGTACTGTGAAAAGTACGTTTGCTTACAGCATTTGACCAGAATCTCAGGAGAGCAGCAGCAAACAATCTTTTAACTACTGGAGAAGGGACAGAGAAGCAAAAAAAAGCTGACAGTTTTTCCTCAAAATCTGTGTGCAGGTGAAATGCAAGTGGCAAAGGAAACTGTTACTCGGCATATCGGGATGCCAATAATCACAGAAGAGAACTCGGATGAAGGAGGTACAGTGATTGGAATTCCAGCAAACCTGTGACTTGTTTTTAAATACCCCTCTGCTGTGTTTTTCTGAAACTAAAGCTGATATTTTGGATCATGTCTTGCTGCCTTGCAAAAGCTAGATTTGGTTTTAGCCTGTAAATTGTTGCGTGAAAATTGAAACTTTGAAATACCATGGCAAAATCAGGAGAGTAATTTTTTCTGCACAGATTTCATCATGGTGTGTTCAGAGTTAAAATTGGTCCAGTTTAAAGGAGTCTTATTCTTCTGTAATACAGGCTTGTCTTGAGGAATTCCATTGTGTAGGGAATAGTGATTTTTTTGGTTACTCATTCACTTACAGAAGATGCATTTTCTGGTAACTCTGGGAACTCAGGAAAGAATAGCCCTTGCTGCCCTTACCTTTGCTGAGGGGATATGGGAGGTTCCCCTCTAACCTTAGTTTCATCTGGGCAGTGTTTCAGGGATTGAGCTCCACTACAGCAATAGCATCCTCTGCTGTACTGAAAGCTGACTGACATTGCTGGGGGAGGACTCTGGGAACTGCAGCAGAGGAGTGGATGGCTTTGCTGTCACTCAGGCTACTGCAAATAATGTCATTTTAATTGGGAAGGAGTGGTCAAGCAGATTGCTCAAAGCTTACTGTGGAGTTGCTCTGCAGAAGCATCAAATGGAGATGTTGGATGATACTGAGCTGCTTTGCAACTCAGAAGCTTCAGGGTCTGTTCTCAGCTGCATGAGGAGAACGTGGCACAGTACAAAGAAAATTTCATCCTCTTTTTCATGAGGTACATTATTTATCTGTGCCGTGGGAAGAGCCCAGGGAACTGCTTTGCTGCCCTGTCTCAAACACAGGAGGTGTTCCTGGGAGAGGAGCTCGCCAGCTAAAAGTGGAATTTCCACTGGCAGCCCTGGCTACTCTGAGGCTGATGGGGTTTGCTTGTGTAGTGGAAAGCAAACTTGGTAGACCAGAGGTCTGGTTCTTAACCTGAAAAGAGGAATTAATTAAGTTGCTTAAAGGGGCAGCAAAGGGTTAACCACAACTAATGGAAAGCTTTGATGGCAATAGATGAGCGTGAGGAGTACATCTTTTGCAGTTAATTTTCTATCCAAAATTGTATGTAAAGGAAGGATATTTAATACAAGGGAGTGTAATAACTATTAAAATATATTTTTAGTGACATTGTACATTTATATTTGCTCTTTTTAGAAGCAAAAAAGCATCTCATAGTACTGAAGTGAGATTACATTTTCTGGTCAGTTTTATTTGTAGACAGTGGGAATTCATTCAATTTTAAATGGTCAGGTTGAAGGTGCCATGGTGCATCTAATATTGCACTTTGTTTACTTTCCCTTCACTTGTCCACTTGTTGAGGACAAAAAGTTTCTTTCTAAATCAGGAAAATCCTCCATTTCTCAGAATTTTCCAGTAAATTCTGAAGCATTAAAAATACCCATAAGCAGTTTCTTCATATATTTTGTGCTTAATTTTGTGAGTGTTCCATTTGTCAAATTCACAGCAAAATCTGGAAGGTGTTGGTGATGAGCAGAAAGCTTTTAAGATGGAGTAAGTTTTGAAGTACAGTATTCATCAATGGAATTTCAGTTGATACTTTGAATGATATTGTGCTGTAGAATCTAGAAAGGTTTTCTTTTTCCTATTTAAAAAACATGGGGAGAGGGATTGGGAGGGGATCTCAAGAGCTCATCTAGTTAATTTCCTGTGATGGATAGAATTAATTCTACTTGAACAATTCCCATGGGGGAAGATAGATTTAAAAGCTTGTAAAGAAACCCTTCTCTTGATTTCCTTTCAGAAGTATCTGTCCCCAAGAGGAGAAGACGACGTTAGAGGATCCAGTTGGAGAAGCACTAGTGTTAATGCCAAAATGAAAATATCAGAGGTAACACCAAGTGCTTGTTTTGGACACATTTGAACATTACAGAAGTGGCTGGGACCAGAACCAGAGGTGATGCTGGAATACTGGTAGTGACTGGGATACTTCAGCTGTCTCGTGGTGCAGCACCTGGTGCCTTTATTCCCCTGGTGAATGCTTCATGTGGCAGACCAAAGTTGCTGTGTCCTGTCTGAGATGGAAAGAGAAGGCTCAGAAAATATTTGCCCATATAAGATGCATCTATAATCCTTTATCTCCAAACATAAGGTTGTTGACTGTTGAAAATTAGTGCAATAAATTATTTTTCACTGTTGACTTGCTCTGTTTTATGGTGTGTAAACTTCACAGATGTGGAAATGAACTTGCTGATAAGCCTTTTGTTGTACCCTGGCTCCAGCAGATCTGGAGTTACTGTGTATTCAAATGGAGGGGTGTAAAGTGTGTTTATTAATTCTGCAGATAACCCTAAACTGTCCAAGGGCAGGACTGGAATTCAGAATTATCTTTATAAATTGGAGGGGAGTGAAAGAAGTGGGTGTGGAAATAAACATGGATCTCAGTACTGAGAACAGGCACGGCATGGGGAAATGTTCACTTGGCAACAGTGCAGCAGAAAAAGCAAATGGACTGAGAATCATCAGCTGGAGTGTTTCCTGTAAGCACTAAACCCAGTAGAACTTGTGTCACTCAGCCTTGGTAGGCTGTAGCCTTAAATATCGCCACCTGACCACAACAATTTAAGAAGAATGTGGATAGTTACTCTCCTTGGAATTTCTCCAGTTGATCACAGCTGTTCTTTCAAGAAAGGCCAAAGGGGTTGGACTGTCCTTTTCTACAAGAAGGAATATAAAATAGAAATTCAGAAGATTTTGAATATAAAAGGGACCTAAATTGAATGAATTAGTTTGCTAGTATGATTCTCAAAGGCCAGAGGAGTTGAATTGCTCTTACCTAGAAGAAAAAACAGTTGAATGGAGATAGAAATGGTTTTACTATAAAAATATGAAATGTGTTGTTTGGCAAGGAGGAATGGGCCTAAATGACAAAGAGGTTGGACACTGGAAAAGCTGATGGTGAAGTGCCAGTGTTGCACTCCACCTTGTTAATGAGAAAAGAGGAAACACTTTGTTATAAAGCCAAACCTTATTGCACTGTAAACTGAACAATCGAGTATTCAGTTGAATAACCAAAGTCTTTATAGTCTAGTCCAAAAGTCATTATTATCCTGGATCTAATGATTATAGAAAAAGAATACTTCTACACAGATTAAAAATCCCTATGGTGGTAATAATACAGTTAAAATCATCATATATGCATTTTGTTTCTACCCTTTTTTTCTGCTTTATCGTTCACTCTTCCACCGCACTCTTTGGCCTGAGGTTGGGCTTAGGCTGTGGATGGAACACGCCTTAGATGTGGTCTGTTTAAAAGGACTCATCTATGGCTACAAAGGCTTTGGAGGTGTCATTTCTGTAAAATTCATACAATTTGGTTTTACTTGGGTTTTCTGACTAACATGGCATGTGCTTTTTTGTTACCAGCACAAACTCTCCCTGTGTGCATTTCTGCTCCTAATTTTTGATGAGCAGGTACAAGAGACATAGAAGAGACCTCAAAGGGAAACAATCAGACTCCTTTTGCTCAGTAACATGTTTAAGGGACATGTTTAGTACTGTTCCCTGCAATGGCACTTTTTCATAACATGAGCATCTTATTTACATCCCCTTATATCTTTGAACCGTCCTAAGACCTGGGTAAGGGATGGAATTTGTCACAATTTTTGGTACACTGTGACATGAGTCCTCCCTGCACTCCTCTGCAAATGATTTGCAAAGCATGCAAAGGCTTGGCTAGGCACAAGGATGGATGCATTCAACTAGCAGTTTTCATATTGTAATAATGAAAACAAATGTTCTGTAATTTGTTTATAAAATTACATAGATGTAAAATGGAAGTTATGATTAAGAAGAAACTTAGAACTGCTAACTATGTGCATGGTGATGTTTCAAAACAGTAATCCCGAGAATTTAGAGGCAGCTGTAAGCAGAGTTTCACAATGCTGGTGTAATTTTGAAAAGAAAGAATCCCTTGCTGCAGTCTGATGCGCAATTACAGGTTCTGAAAAACAAGAGAGGGACTTCCTAAAATGTTTCATTGAAGAAACCAGCTGTCATTAAAAAACCACAACAATTCTAGACTTCCAAACAGTAGTAGTAGTAAATGACTTTCTGGGATCTAAATTCTCTTCTCCTGCCTGTATCCTCAGCTTCTGCAGTAGCTTAAAGCTGGAAGGAAATGTAATCTCTGTAATGCCAGCCTAACTTCCAGCTGTCCTGATGGATAGGAATGAGGCCATATGACAGTGTGTATCTGGATGTTGTTACAGTTTTCAGAAACAAATGAAATACGTACGTTTTGGCTGAAGCTTCTCTGAGGTAGAAACACAACTGTTCAACCAAAAGTAGTCACCATTTCTTTGGCTAAGCTAAAAGATCCTCTTAGTGAGGCTTGAGCCAGTGCTCAGTGTTAGCAAGGATAATGTGGGTGATGAAAAGCAAAATAAACCTAAAACACCTACAAGTGACACCAGTTTACAGAATTACAGAATCGATTATCTTGGAAAAGACCTCTGGGGTCATCGAGTCCAGCTTTTGACTGATCACCACCTTGTCAACCAGACCATGGTCTTTTCTTGAACACCTGGAAACTGTTTAAGTGGAAGACAGTTTACAGTGTATTTTTTATTCTTATTATTAAAGCAACCAACATAGTCTAATTAAGTCAAAGTAATTGCAAAAGGCTGGACAAATTTAGCTCAAATACCAGCTTGGGAATGCTCCTGTAAGCAGCTGTGCTCAATCTGGAGGTTTTTGCATCCTTCAAACTGAAGTTGAAACAGCAATATGAGAGTGATGGGAAAAAATTCCAAATGCCATGGATGACAGTGGAGATCTGTGGTGGGTATAGTTTGGTGTCGATGTAGGTATCACCTCTAGAATAATTGGAGAATCCTACAGTAAAAGGGATTTTGCTGTTTGTTATAAGGCCAAATTCTTAACTGAAATTCTTTTATTAAGTAAATTCATGTTGCTAGAAATTTCACATCTCTACTGTAGTGAACATGGAGAACAATTAATTAATCACTATCTGCATAAACATACGTTACAAAGCTGGAAAGACTTGCATTCACTCTAAACCCTTTCATTTCAGACTAAACTCTTTCTCTTCTGCTTTCTTTTTTTGCCTTTTTTTGGGATTCTAAAGATCCCAAAGGACTAAGGATACTTCAAGGTTTATTCTAGTATTGTACTTACGTGTCTTATGTAACAGGACCCTATGCAGAGTGTTTGTATTCTCTCATCACATGTGCTTAGCAGGTTTCTTCAAATGACACTGATATTTTATCCCTTCTTTTCTGGAGTGTTTAATTTTGAAGGTCATTCTATGTGTGGAGTTGCCTATTTAGATTTTACAAAGCCTGCTATGTGGCTTCCTCAGTCCATTTTCCTCTTGGTCCTCAAATCTGGGCACCTGATTAAGCCAGTTAACGGAATATTTCTCTCCCTCACCTGTGTGCACTTGGAAGTGGGACTTGCAGAACTTCATGAGCTACAAGGAACTGAAAAATGTGCTAAGCTCTGTCTTGCTCCTAGCACTTAGGACGTAGAATTGTAGAATATCCTAAGTTGGATGGGACCTACAACAATGATTGAAGTCCAACTCCTGGCCCAGCACAGGACACCCCAAGATCCACACCATGTGCCTGAAAGCATTGTCCAAATGCTTATTGAACTCTGTCAGGCTTGGTGCTGTACCCACTGCCTTGGGAAGCCTGTTCAGTGCCTGACCACCCTCTGGGGGAAGAACCTTTTCCTGATACCAGTCTAAACCTCCTCTGGCCTCTAAATCTCCTCAGGCATTCCCTTGGGTCCTGTCACTGGTCACCAGAGAAGAAATCAATGCCTACCCCTCTCTTCCCCTCACGAGGAAGTTGTAGGCTGTGGAAAGGTCTCCCCTCAGTCTCGTCCAAGCTGAACAAACCAAGTGACCTTGGTTGCTCTCATATGGCTTCACCTGTGGGCCCTTCACCATCTTTGTAGCCCTTGGGTCAGTCTCTATGCTGCGACATAGTTTGGCTGCAATAGAAACCATCAAAGCCACATTATCTTTCAGCTGCTTGAGCTTTCTGTAACAGACCCCAAACTGCTTCCTCTTTAGTCACAGCAATGTAAACCTGGATATGGGAAATAAGGCAGGACGTAGGAGCCAGCCATCAGCTGCTAAGGGTTACCGGAGATGGGGAGTAACTTGTTTTTTCTTATAAGAGAGTTTTGTGTGGGTTTTGAAAGTGAGGTAGCAATTAAATCCGAGAGATAGGCTCAGTGCTCCCTGCTGAGCAGGTGATTCTGACACAGGGCTGCGAGCTCTCAGTGCCCATCCCGGTGGGAGTGGGGGTTGCCTGTTGTATTTCGCACGTGCTACCAGCCGGTCAGTCCAGTCCTGAGGACCCGTGAAAAGATACGGTACAACA
The DNA here is from genome assembly GCF_000738735.6 of Corvus cornix cornix. NCBI lineage: Eukaryota > Metazoa > Chordata > Aves > Passeriformes > Corvidae > Corvus > Corvus cornix. The sequence goes on from NC_046335.1 coordinate 5,810,910, forward strand.
TTTTGGAAGAAGCAGCGAAGCCCTTACCCTCCTCAAGCCGCATTTTGGGGTGAAAGGTGGCAGAGCCCCGGCCCCGGTGCCGCCCCGGAGAGGCAGCGCTGCTCCCTTCCGCAGCCCCGCGGGACCCGCGGCCGCGCCCGGCTCCCCCGCTGCCCGCGCCGGGCGGGGATGCGCCGTGCGGGGCCAGCGCGCACCCTCCGCGCTGCCGGCCGCGTCCCCGCGGGGCTCCGCACCGCTCCGCGCAGCGAGCGCGGGAGGCCGGGCCGCGGCCATGGCCACGGACGGTGAGTGCGGGCGGCGCCCGGGGCGGGGGCGGCAGCCCCGAGGAGGGAGCTCGGGCACCGGCCGCGCCCCGCGCTGGCCCGGGCTGCGGGATGCTGCGGGATGCTGATGGGAGCGGGGCGCTGAGGGATGCTGATTGCCCCGGGAACGGGCACGGAGGGGGAAACCGGGCCCAGCTCCAGCGGCCCTGCCCCTGTGCCGGCGGGGATCCTCCGCCGCGGGGCCCGGAGGGTGGGAGAAGGGAGGTTCGGGGGTCTCTGTCCCTCCCTGGCTGGCGGCGGGCGGTGCCCCTCGGCCGCTGCCCGCGGGTTTCACAGGGAGTGGTGGCGGGGTGTGCTGCGTGTGTGCTCCACACGGAAAGGGTTCGTGTGCACAGACGCGAATTTTAGGGAGAATAAAGGAGTAGGAAAGCCGGCTTTTGAGATATTAACGGAGAACAGGTGTTCTTCTAATCGTGGGGGACCTGTCTGCGTATGGGAGCCTGGGAGTTGTTGGGTTTTCTCACCACAGTATAATAGAAATGGTTTCAGGGATGATTGCCTCCAGATTTTTGACTGATGAGGGTGTTGTTTTGATGGATGGTGTTGCTGACCCACCCTGGCTCAGCTCGTGGTTGTGGCAGTGGTGCTGCTGCCAGGTATTTCCCTTAATATTTCAGATCACAGCACTGGCGAGTTGCTGAACCTAAACTGCTGCTGTTAGACACAGTCCTGGCAGTCTCCTCCTGATTTACTATAAATATGCCAACTTCAACGCTTCTTGAAGATTGCCAGGTTGATTTTGCTACATCTTTTACCAGCTTTGGGGAAAATAATCGCGTGAACCTTTAAGACATGCCAGGATGGCTTATAGCAGTTTATAAGCTCTCAGGAAAAAATCCTAGACTTGAGCTTTTTATTAAAAATATTTGACTTAATCGGGAGTCTAATTTCTCTCCCCCTTTTGCCATTTAGTGATGTTCCTTTGTGTTTGCTGTTCCTCATTTTCTTTCAAGGCTGTGTCCCTAAGGAAGGGTCATCTCAGGCAAGGCCCAGGCTGATGGGTGAAGTTGTGGATTTTCTACAACATGGAGTCATTTGGTGCTTCAGCGTGGCCTTAGGAGAATTAGGAACTAACCTGGTTTGTTTAGAGCAGTAATAGTACACTTCTACCTTGCAGAATCTGTCCTTCCATGAGTTTGATTTTTAAAGCAGGGATCGGTGTCTGACAGTTGATTCCTCATCTGTTTGAAAATTGCTAGATGTTTTGATTCAGAAATAATAACCTGAAATGAAAGAGACTGGAGGGAAGCCTGATGTTAAAATGAATAAATTGTCATTCCTTGGACTTGGTGTACTTGTATTAAATTCCACTTAGATATAAGCTATGATTTTTATTGGAGTGGGAAAATCTGGATTGTTCTGTTTGGTTTTATATCCAACCTCAGCAGATGCCAGCCTTTCCTGTACTTGGATGGAGCAGTGGCACCATCAGCAGGGCCGGGAGATTCTCTTGTCTGGGGAGCTTTGAGAGGAGCAGAGGCATCCTGAGAGCTCAGGTAGTGTCCACTACTGTCCTTGTGTCAGAGCTGTTCGTCTGGGAAGGGCAAAAGAGCCAGACAGTCTCTCCTTCTCTGTGTTTCTGGGCTGCCAGAAGAGGTGGCAGTGATGACTTGAGGTGATCAGAGATCTATTTTACAGCTGTCTGCTCTGGTTTAATTGCTTAATTATTCATCATTCCTGCTGGCTCAAGGATCAGAAGTGAGGGAAGTTTGGTTTCCAGTAACTATGGCTTCAGCACAGTTGGAAATGAGTTTAGCTTGGACAGAGTTCAGGTGAGTGCCAAACAGAACTGTGGATCATTTGAATACATTTCTAATGGTTTTAATTAAAGGTGCAGGAACAGACCATCCCAAGTGCTGAAAGATGAGCCAGTGGGGAAGGAGACTGGCCTGGCTGAATAGAAAACTCTGTCTGGAACTCAGGGATAAAAAGAGAGTCTTCCACCTGTGGAAGAAGGGGCAGGCATCTCAGGAGGACTGGAAGAATGTTGTGAGGTTATGCAAGGGGAAAATCAGAAGGGCCAAAACCTGATTAGGACTTAATCTGGCTGCTACTGTAAAAGACAGTAAGTAATGTTTATATATATGTGCAATAAAAGGAGAACCCACATCCTTTGGATGTGGGGGGAAACAGTAACAAAGGATGAAGAAAAGGCTGAGGTACCTAATGCCTTCTTTACTTCAGTCTTTAATAGTAAGATCAGTTGTTCTCAAGCTGCCCAGTCTCCTGAGCTGGAAGACAGGGATGAAAAATGGCATGAAGCCCCCATAATCCAAGGGGAAATAGTCACCTGCTATACACAGGTCTGTGGGGCATGATAAGATCCACCCAGGGCAATGAAAGAGGAGGTGGAAATGTTCACATAGCCACTTTTCATCATTTACCAGCAGCTCTAGCTAACCAGGGAGGCCCCAGGAGACTGGAAGATAGCAAATGTGACACCCATCCTCAAGAAGGGCTGGAGGGAGGATCTGGAAAGCTACAGGCCTGTCAGTCTGACCTCGGTATCAGGGAAGGTCACGGAGCAGATCACCTTGAGTGCCATCCCACGGCACGTACAGGGCAGCCAAGTGACAGGCCTGGCCAGAGGGGGTTTATGGCAGGCAGGCCCTGCTTAACTGACCCGATCTCCTTCTATGGCAAGGAGACACACGTAGCAGATAAGGAAAATGCTGTGGACGTTGTCTACCTGGACTTTCATAAAGACTTCGACACCATTTTCACAGCTTTCTCCCGGAGAAACTGTCTGCTCATGGCTTGGACCAGTGCATTCTTTGGTGGGTAAAAAACTGGCTGGATGGCTGGGTCCAGGGAGTGGTGGGGAACGGTGTCACATGCAGTTGGTGTGCGGTCACCTGGGGTGTCCCCTACACCTCAGTACTGGGGCCAGTCCTGTTCAGCCCTTTATTGATGGCCTGGATGAGGGGATTGAGTGTGTTGGTGACAACATCAATTTGGGTGGGAGTGTTGATCTGCTGGAGGGAAGGAAGGCTCTGCAGAGGGATGTGAACAGGCTGGGTTGATGGACCAAGGCCAATTGTATGAGACCACAAGGTGAAGTGCCAGGGCCTACACCTGGGTCACAACAACCCCATGTACCGCTACAGGCTGTGGGAAGAGTGGCTGGGAAGCTGCCTGGAGGAAAAGGACCTGGGGGTGTTGGCAGCAATGAACATGAGCCAGGTGTGCCCAGGTGGCAAGAAGGCCAATGGCACCTGGCCTGTGTCAGGAATAGTGTGGCCAGTGGGACCAGAGCAGTGATGGTCCCTCTGTACTCTCACTGGTGAGGCTACACCTCAAATCCTGCATTCAGTTTTGGGCCTGTCATGACAAGGAAGACCTTGAGGGGCTGGAGCATGTCCAGAGAAGGGAAGGGAGCTGGGGAAGGGTCTGGAGCACAAGTCTGATGAGGAGCAGCTGAGGGAGCTGGAGGGGCTTCAGCCTGGACAAAAGGAGGCTCAGGGGCGACTTTATCACTCTCTGCAATTCCCCAACAGGAGGGTGGAGCTCGTGCAGGTCGGGCTCTGCTCCCAGGGAACAAGGGACAGGACAAGAGGAAATGGCCTCAAGCTGTGCCAGGAGAGGTTTAGGTTGGATATTAGGAAAACCTTTTTAATGTAAAGGGTTGTGAAACATAGGAATAGACTGCCCAGGGCAGTGGTGGAGTCACCATCCCTGGAGGTATTTAAAAGACATGTAGGTGTGGCACTTGGGGATGTGGTTTAGTGGTGGGCTTGGCAGTGCTGGGTGGGCTTGGTGATCTTAGAGGTCTTTTCCAATCTAAATGATTTCATGATTTGATGGTATCCTCATAATATTAAGACCATCCTGTATATTTTAAAATCAAATATCTCCCAAGAGAATATATTTAAAAGAGGAGACATACACATGACTGTTCAGAGTAGTTTTTAAACACTGGGAGTATACTGGCATCCATTTGAAAGCTCATGTCATTGTATCTCAGTTTTGGTTTTCCTCTTGTGTTTCATTTGCTTAAATTCTTGCTAATAACAGACAGACCTGCATCACACCTGGCTGTGTTGAAAGCAAATCTTAAAAAATGCCTGCTTTGTGGAAAATATTGATTGCACTTGTGTGCTTTTCTAAATATGTGAAACACAGGTACTTTTACAAAGAGCCTGTATTTGTGCATATACACCTGTCCCCGTGAGAAAACATTCAGGCACACAGTCAGACTTCAACGTAAATAGGAGAACATTTAAAATCTGTTTCCTTCCTGTTTTGATTCAAGGTAGGGGGGGTATTCTCCAGGGACGCAGCCTCTGAGGAGAGTTTGTTTTTCACAGAGATAGGCAACTTTATATGCCTTGGAGGAGAGGATGGAGGGGGCTTTGCTGAAGGAGTGGGCTGCAGTTACAGAGGTGCAGAGAGCATTCAAAAGCTAAAGGGCTGCTGGGCTTGTGGATCCAACAGCCAGGCTTTTAATAACGTTTTTAGAGCTTTGAAGACAAGAAATGAGTTACCAAACCAAATGTTTTTGAGCTTGCAGGACACCTTAAACCAAATGTATCCCCAGAGCTGTGCTGCTGATGGCTGTAGCCATGGTTTGATATGCTTAGGTCACCCTGAAATGGGCCCTGTTCGGTGCAGAGGGGTAATTATGGAGGAAGAGCTGCGGGTGTGGTGTGGCTGAGGATGCGCTGGAAGCGCTGTGGCAGCGAGAGCGCTTCCAGCTGCATCAGGTTTTGGGAAGTGCAGCACCGTGCCTTGCCTTTGCTCCAAGTAATGATGCCAGCCCTTCCTGAAGGACCCATCTGCAGGAGTCTGGGGTGTTTATTTGCCTTCTTGGAGTGTTCTTTTGCTTCCTGTGCACATGGGAAACAAGTGAGTTCCATCTGGGTATGTGCTTCGATGGTGCTGCTCAGATGTACAGACAGCTCTTAAGTAAACAGGAGCAGTCATAGTTGTCAGGGGATGTTTCTAAAAACATCAGGTGGCTTTATTTTGAAAGCAGCCTCTGATGTGCCTTACGTAGGTTGTTGTCACGACTGATGGGGCTGAGCAGCTGTTAAGGAGACTTTGTGTTCCTGTCCCATTTGTGTGATCTGTTGTTGATGGCTCTGGTTGTGCATGGAGAAAGTTTGATCAATTATTCAGCAAGGGCTTGAGTCTAAGCTGTCTCAGAGCTGGCAAGCCACTACCTCTATAGACTGGTGTGGTTGGTTGTTATTTAGGCACTCTGACTTTGCACAGACCTCTCTTTGTGTAGTTTTGGGAGATGAACTCCCAATCAGAGGAGAATATGGTTATCAACCAGACACATATACACCCAGCCTGTGACAGTGGCTGTAATCAAATCCAATCAGGCGTGTTTTAATCAATCAGGGATACTCTGTTGCCTGTGCTATCCAGAATTAACTTCTTGGATATCTTCCTTTTTATGTTTAAGATAGACTGGCTTTGTGTTGGAGGGTTAAATGAGTGGGTAAACAGTTGTTAAAATTGCCAGTGTTACCCATCAGCAGCTGCAGGACTTGGTTAAGGCAATGAAAAGTGACCTTGTGGCAGCCTTCTCAGTGGGTATGAGGGAAACAAGATGCCATTTGTGATGTCCTGAGAAGAGCAGCACCAAGAGGGATATGATCTCAAGAACAGTCTCTCTGATTACATCAGGAGCAACTGATGGGTTGGGGAGGGCAGAGAGAGTGCTGGCCAAAGAAAGGGTACTGGGAGGGTATTGCAGAGCCCACCCTGCAAGCAAACCCACAAAATGACACTTGTTCCTCCGTGTGTCTGTGTGGAGCAGATGGGTGGCATCTTTCCATTAACACAGTCCCTGTTTCTGGCTTGCAATCACCTGCGTGCTGCTCCCTGGAGACAGCACCCTGTGAGAGGAGTGCAGGGTCCCTGAGTGGCCCTGGGGAAGGGCAGGGATGGAATGGGGCAGGTTTATTTCCTCTCTTAGGGTACCTCACACCGTTCTGACCCCTCTGTTTCACAAGCACCTCTCATGGCCCCTTGCAGGGGGCACAGCTGGGACTTGCGCTGGGCATCAGCCATAGAATCCTATAATGGTTTGTGTTGGAAGGGGCCTGAAAGATCATCTAATTCCAACTCCTCTGCCACGGGCAGGGACACCTTCCACTGGACCAGACCTTGCTCTGATGCTGACTTTGAGACTGTGGAGGTTTTGCTTCCCCTTCCTGTTGGCCTGTGCTGTTTCTATAGTGCTCTGTAATGAAATTTATGATGATGATGATGATATAACTCAAATGCACAAGATACTGGGTGCCTCCAAGGAGAGGAGAGTCAGTCCTAATTAACCTTCATTGGCTTTGATAGGGTTTGAAAGCATCTAGAAACTTGCAGATGGTGCTTACTCCTACAGCTGGCAGGCATGTTTTAAGATTTCTGTTATTCAAAAAAAAAAAACAAAAAAAACCAGGTTTGCAGATGCCAGAACTACTTATTTTGGGTCAAAACCAGAGTTTTGAAACAATTAAGCACTTCTTATAAAAATGTGGAAAATCAAAATGTGGTTTACATCTCAGAAGTGTTTAGGGAGCATATTCAGATAATGTACGTAAATTAAAAAAAAAAGTCCCCCAAATCTTTCCCATCACATTATTCTGACAACAAAGTGCTTGTACAGTGGAAACAAAAATGTTTAGTAGCTGAACAAAAATCCAGTGATTTTAACACAGATCTACTCAGGCCCTAGTGGTGTCTCACTGCAATTGAAAGAAGAGAGCTTTCTAAGAGAATTTATTGCTTTTCAGTGTGGTACTTTCTTTTTTCCTAAGCAGTATTTCTTCCAGTGTGGGGAGAGGGATTCTGCAAATAGAAGGCATCTACACAATGCTGATTCCTGCTGGCAATGTGAATTTAATCTCAAGATAAGCATTTGGGCCACTGTTTAAAGGCAACTATTGGGATCTGATGATGTTGTCTGCAGCAAAGAATTTGTTATATCTTTATCAGACAATGGCAGTGGGGCATGAAGCGCTGTTCTAGAGTGGGTGGTTCTTCTCTCTTGTTTCTTAGTGGCTCTTTTGAACCAACATTTTCCATCAATAACTTTTGTTGAAAATACTTAAGAAGGTTTGTTGTCTGAAACCCGTTTTGCATAATGTGCCTTGGTTATGCTTTGTGCTTAAAAACTTTGAGTCAACCCTGAAGAACAACACAATCACCATAGAAATCACACAAAATGCTTTGTATGTGGGAGGGTTTTGTCCTCTTTCTTGTTTTGCAGCACCTGAAATCTCCTGAGTTTCTCTCCAGAGGAGCAGATAGAAAGAAAGAAGGTTTTTTTTTCATTGCCACAAGGACTAGAAGGTTATTTGTTATAGCAGCTGATATTTTTGCCTCATGATTTACTTCAGATCTACACGTTTAGGTAAAATACCTGTTAGTGTTTGATGAGGGTGTAGAATTTAGTTGGTGAAGTTGTGATAGTTGCCTTTAAAGTCTTAAAAAATGTGCACGCTCCATGAAACATGCGTATAGTTACAAATTATTTTATTTGCCAGGTGCAAAAATGACTTCAGAATTTCTATAACACTGACACTGCAATCATATTCATTGGTCATCCTGTGGGGGATACAGATGTGCTGAGAGCCCTACTGAAAAATTAGCCCAGGAGGTTCTGCTGCTGTACTTCAGAGTAAATGCTTGTTGAGGTTTTACTGAAGCTGTAATAGATGAGATGTACAAATGCTCACCGCATTTTGCAGCTTTGGGTTTTGTTCTGCAGTTTGAATTACCTGGTTTGCTCCCTGCATTTCAGTATAACAGTAATAACTGTTTCCGCAGCTCAACTTGGATTTTGTATGATTGTCCTATCACAGAGTTTTCAATGGGAGCAGAGTGCATTTCATGCTGAAGTCAGCAGACAGCCTGTGAACAAATTAAGGAGTATTTCTGTTCCTGTCATTTGCGTTGGGCAGTTCTGCCATGTTTTTTAAGGCAGTTCACAGAAGGGATCTGACATTCTGCAGGTTTTTCCTGTCTATATCAGGGTGGTCATCCTGCCTGGCTCCAAGAGCCACGTGCCAGTGTTGTCATGGACTGAACCACATGATGTGCACCTAATGGTGTATTAATTACATATCTATATTTACCAATTCATAAGACCCATGTGTAAGGGGCACTTCATGGGTGGCAAAATAGTGATCCCACCACTCAGTTACAGAGTCTTGACTGCATCTGATGGTCTTCTCATTTTAGCCCAAATACTGGCAACCTCACCTTCTTCATTACCCAGGAACACATTATGTGATCTGTCCCAAATGACAAAATGACCAGAGAGCTGTAATTTAGCAAAGACAAATGGAAAGTTGTACCTGTGATTATGTGATCTGTCCCAAATGACAAAATGACCAGAGAGCTGTAATTTAGCAAAGACAGATGGAAAGTTGTACCTGAAGGAGGAGCCCTCAAACTGTACTGTCTATGCTGGTACAGGTCAGTGTGTCCTGGTTTGGTGCTGCTCGTGGATTTCCTCTTTATCACTGGGGCATGCTGGGGTCTGTGCTGTGAAGGCCAAGTGGGGCAGAGGAGGCAGGAGATGTGCTGTTCCTTGCCACTCTGAAAATTGGTTTAGGTGTGTCTTGAGTCACAGAATGGTTTGAGTTGGAAGGGACCTTAAAGATCATCTAATCTCATCTCATTTGTACTCCCCTGCCGTGGGCAAGGACACCTTCCACTATCCCAGGTTACTCCAAGCCCCATCCAACCTGGCCTGGAACACTTCCATGGCTGGGGCATCCACAGCTTCTCTGGGCAACCTGTGCCAGGGCCTCAGCACCCTCAGAGCCAAGAATTTTTTCTTAATATCTAATCTAAATGTACTCTCTTTCAGTTTGAAGCCATTATTCCTTGTCCTATCAAGAATTACATCCTTCAGGCTCTGTGAAGGTGTCAAGGTGACACAGTTGCCACTTGTTCCTCGGCCCAGGCCTGCCAACCCCGTAAAGTGATGTTGACAAATCAGTAGTTTTAAGTCTCAAAAAGCACACACGTCCTGGTTGACTCTGACCTTCACTCTGCTTACCTCTGGTTTCCACATATTTCTCCTGCAAAAACATGACCTAGAAACAAAAGTATAAAACAAAGCTGACCTTCTCTTTTGTGTTAACTTGGGTCCAAGTGTTAGAGTTAAGAAAAACACCAAATAACTTAAATGTGCTAGCAACTCTGGGAACAGAGCTCCAGGTTCCCCTTTTAGAGGAAAAGGAATGGAAAAAGATTTCCCAATGGGCAATCTCAAGGAGGGAAGGAGTGATTCTAGTGAGCACATTTGTTTGCAGTGCTCCCACAGCAATGACTACACAGAGTATGTTGTCATTTATTTGCCCTGCTGAAGGCACAAGGGCAGACCTCCAGAGCTGCTCTTCTCCCCATTTGCCTTCCTGTTGCTTCCTTGCTTTTTTGGTTCAGTTCTTCACCCTCTTCACTTCCCCTATCTCCCTCCAGGGCAATGGAAAACTGGGAGTTGTGCTGGGCTTACTCACTCAAGAGCTGGAGACGCTGAAGGAATGTTTCCTTCCCAGACACTGCAGCGAGATCCATGAGGAGCTTTTGTCAGCCCTCAGACAGAAGAGTCACACAGATCCAGTGACCAGCCTGGTGTCTCCATGGGAAGCCCTGCAGCCAGCAGCTTGTGTGGATTGCTGTAAGTCAGTCAATGTGAAAGGCAGAGCAGCAAAGAGGGGGAATGTGCCCCTTTCTTGGACTGGAAAGAGGAGTCTTCACACTCCTGAACTGCTGTCCATGTTCTCTGTGCTTGGCAGCAGCAACCACTGGAGCATGAGCAAAAAGTCAAGATTGCCTTAGGTCAGGAAACTCTTTCACAATGGAGTTCGCAATGGACTTGTGCTTCTCTGGCCTTTCTCTTTGGTCCACTGAACATTTAAAAGGAGCAGCTTCAGCAGGGTGTACTGAGAGTTAATTCTTCAGGAGGGCCCCACAGGCCAGGGCACTGAGGATGGTGGGGTTCAGATCCTTCTAGGCAAAGCCAGGACTTCCCCTCAGGGCTGTCCCATCTTGTAGCCATGCTGGAAAGGAAGAGTGCTGCCCACATGATCTCACATGGTGCTTCATCTCTTTAGTAATAGATGATCTCAGCAGGAAATGTAGGCAGAAGTTTCTGTGCTGTGGGTTACGGAGAGGATAAGGTATAAAAGAGTTCTGCTGTTTTGGTTCATGCTGTCATGGTTTCTGTGAGCAGGTGGGTGCCCGGGGAATTTTAATGCAAAAAATGTCAGATCCCTTAGGATTAGGTGTCAACTGACTGATGATTTTGAGGAATGAAGTCTTGAATTCGGCACATAAAAATAGCAGTTGCGTGGGACCTTGTCACTGATTTCCTTTGAGAATCAACCCTTTTTTGAGAACTTTAACTTTGGGATTCTGCTGGTGTTCAGTTCTAGTATGTAAATATTCATTCACCAAATCTCACTCTTCTGCACTCTGCCCCCAGTGCCTCCCTGTAGCATTTACTGTGCTAGTGGGATGATAATAGGTTATGTGTTGCATAATAGGGTGAGGAGAGTAAGGCCTGAACTTCACATGGCTAGAAATGCGTTAGTACCGTGATAATCACAAGGTAACAGCTGTCCTACCCTCCCTTTTTATTTTTCTTTTTGAAACCCACTCCACTTGTTTTATAATTACTTGGGCTCATTGTGAATGCAAAAATAGCTTCTCTATTTAAAGAGAACAGATGGTTTTTCTAATGGTTTTTCCTTAAGATTGAATGAGTTGTGGTTGAGTCAGAAACTGCCAGCCCAGAAACGTATGTTTTGATAAGAGAAATACTTGATTAGGTTAATTGAGTGTGACTCAGTGTGATGTACATTTGGCCAACTTAAAAGCTTTCCAACTTTGTCTTGGATAGAGGTTGCAGTACATCTCTGAGGACAGAGAAGAAGATAAGGGAGTGCAGGTGAAGATGGATAAGCCAAAGGAATGTAACACTTTCAGGAGGACTGGGAAGCATTTAAAACATGAGGACACATTTGTCCATTCACATCTTGTTCCTGACAGTGAGGTCTTTGTCAAGAGCAAACTCCTTCCACCTGAGAGGCCTCAGAACGAGCCAAGCTTGGACCCAAACTAGGAGATAGCTAAGGGCAGTCCTGGGGATCCAGTCTGGAGGAGAGAGGCAGAGAGAGTAAGCTGTAGAGTAAGTTTGTCATGTGTCATGAGAGGGAGCAGGGATTTGGTTACACTGAGCCTTGCTAAGCTGAAGACTTCAGAGCTGTGTTTGTGACACCCAGCAGAGTGTGTCTTTTAGCTGACGGGTAATCTTTTCTGACTTTAATAGAAAAGGAGATAGAAGATCTCCTGAGCAGGCTCAGTGTCACTCAAGGTGCTTTAGTTAGGCCATGGAGTGAGTTTAATGTGCTGTAATTTCCATGCAAGCTCAAGCTTGGTGGGACAGGGTACAGCAGAGATGATGTGGTGTTCGGAAAAACAGGTAAACTTCAGAGAATAACACAAACTCCCCAAATTCTTGACTCTTTTGTGAGGTTTGCTGGAGACTAAGAGATCGTGATACCTTTCTGAGACCTCAGTCCTCTTCCAGATGCTGGCATGTAGCCAGAAAAACATTTAAGAGCCATGTCCTGTGCCCCTTTCCTCTGTGATTTGAAATGGCATGCACAAAATGCAGTCCTTGATGTTCCCACTGTCACCCAGCAGTTTGTCTGGGCAGTGTACAGGACCATCTTCTAGAGATGCTTCATTTCCTGTGGCTCTGTAAGTCTGAATATAAACTCAAACTACCTTGAGAGGGTCCCAACAGTCCTGGTTTTGTAACTCCCAACATCTCTTAGCAACTGGGCAACCATTCTTTCCATTTTTTTTTTTCTTTTTCCTGCTCCTTATTCTTATTTTCTTTTTCCGTGCTCCTTATTCCTGCTCCCTTTTCCCTGTGGCTCATGAAGCAGAGGCCTTCTCCTCAGTGTTGCTGATCTCAGTGTTGCTGCTGTGGTGCTGCAAAGGTCAGCAGGCAGCTGCTAATCGACAGCAGGAGGGTGGCTCAGCCACGTCTCTGTGCTCTTTGAAGGGTATTTGGTGTGTCTGTGTCCCTTCAGGCATGTGTCCTGTTACGCACTTGGAATGAATCATCTCCCACAGCCATTTGTGTAGTTTGATGTGGGCAGTGACAAACCAAACCAAACAGGTCCTGTCCTCATTTCATCCCCTTTTTGTGGGCAAAATTGTGTCTTTCAGGACAGCAAGGCAGATATCACCTGTTGGGGCAGTATGTGGGTTGAAGCAGGAGGTCTGGAATGATGTGTGGAAGATGCTCTGCCAATCCCAGAGGAGAAGGATGAGGTGTACCAGTCCACCTCCTGCTACAAGGGTGATGCAAATGTGTCTGTGTGGCTGTTAGGATGTGATATTGACAGAGGTATTTTCTGTAGTTTGATGTGTTAGGGTTAAGGTATGTTTTATCCTCTCCTTGCTGGATTATGAATGGAAAACATTATTACAGTCAGCTGCTTGAAGGTGGGTATGTAGGTATGCTAGTGAGCTGTGTTGGAGGATCTTTCATTATGAATCTGAGAGAAAGGCGCTAAAACTAATTTAAAATCAAAGCAAAACACTCACAGGAGCAATATCCATCATTCTCTAGCACTGCACAGAGTTTGGATGTAGCAGGTCTGAGTGCAGCAATTTTCCATCTTGACAGGGTCAGGTAGATTCTTCGTTCTGGGATCCGAGTTGCAGGAATAGTTGTGGCTTTGGGGAAAGGAGCAAGTCATTAAAAATACAATATTTATTTTTCTCTTTGTTAGCATATTTATTTCTATAGGAGATAGAGATGCTGATATTGAAAGTCCTTCCTAAAATGCAATACTGTATTTCACAGAAGTGCCTTCCTAAATAGAGGCAGGGACAGGTGAAATATTGTCCAAAATACACTGACAACCACCTGAAGAGTTTGAGTCTGAATTCTTGTCTTAATTACTGGCTGTGCCGCATATCTGGTAGACAGCACTCCCCTCTGTGGTGTCTTTAGAGCCAATTCTGTAAGAATTTTTGCCTAGATGCTGGAATGAGAAAGTGAGAGAGGCTCTAGAGGGCAGCGCAGCATCCCTGTGATGGGAGTGCCTCCAGAATTTGCTCATAGGAATCTTACTCTGCAGGATGATTGCTTAAAATAGATAAAAATAAAACCGAATTAAGCAGAAGTTTTTGTTATTTCACAGAAAATTTTGATAGATGAAAACTTTTTGTACCAAGAAGGCTTGGCCCTCTTTTTAGAGGAGCTTTGAACATTAGAGTGGCTGTACTAATTCTGAAAAGCTTTTAATCTCTTGAAAAAAAAGAAAGTACAATATTTGTGTACGATTTAAGGAAACAAACAAACCAAAGCTCATCCCTCCTGTGCTTCTAGCAGAGTCCACAAAAGAACTGTTTGTTTTTACACTGTTTTTCCCCTTCTCCAGCACAACCTTATAATGCAACACATCCTTTGACTGGAGGTGCTCCTGTTTTCCTTGCACAGAGGTAAATCAATAAATCATTGTGTCAGCAGAGCAGCAGAGCACAGCTTGAAGCAAAATTTCCCTGTGCTGGGAGGTTTCGAATTCACTTCAGGTGGGAGCTCAGATGTGCCACACACACCTGCCTACTGATAATGTTCCAAGGCTGCATCCAGAGTGGCAGGGTGGTGATTCAGGGTGTCAACCTGTTCTTCAGGATGTCGAGCCACAACCTGGAGGCTGCTCCTGCTGTCAGAAGGGGTCGGTAGCTCCTTGCTACCCCATAAACAGCTTATGTATGGCTGGCTGATTATTTAGTGAGCATTTGGCGTGGATTTTTGCTCCGTGTGGGAGTTCAGGTCTCCAGTCTGTGTGGACTGTGCTGCTCATGTGGACAGGGGGTTGTTCAGTGCTGGACGTGGAGGAACCAGTGCTGAAATCCAGCAGAGAAGTGCTGGAGCCAGGACTGTGCTCTGACCCCTCTGTAAGGCAGCACATGATGGATTTCTATTCGCTTTCATGGTAGCAATACTTCTTCCAAATTAAAATTGACTGCCTTTCACAACAGGAGAGGGGAGATGATCCCAAGCAGTTGCTCTGGCTGAATGAAAAAGATCTGTATGTGGGCTCAGCATTAGATAACTGATGCTTTTTAAATACATATTTGTTTGTTTTCTAAATAGAGTACATCTTGTTCACCTGTGAAAATTAGAGACGATGAGAGGAAAGGAAGGGCTGTGGATAACAGAGAGGGGACTTTACATAACTGAGGTGAAAAATCAAATGCTCTCATTTCAATCTGAGGCAAGGAAAATTGCTTATACATACTTCCAGAATAATACATTAAAAAAAAAAATACACAGTGTTTCCTCTCTCCCTTCTATCTGCTTTATTTTCTTCAGTTCTGCCTTTAAAGAGAAGGTACATGAGACCTACAAATGCCACAGTTCTACCATAACTTTTTCTCTTTTTGCAGCAGTACCTATCCAGGTTCTTTCCAGCTTTTGGAAGAGCTGCTGCTGGTGGTGTTTGTCCAGGTGAATTGAACAAGCTGCCTGTCAGACCACCCTGGTTTTCAGACACCAAAATGTAGCATTGTCAAGTAGGAGACCTGTTGGTAACAGATTTTTTGAACCAGATTGGCTGCTGCCTGATGAATGCTGCATAGGTGTTATTGCAGTAGAGATTACTGCTAGTTTATGTTTGTACCAATTAATTTCCCTATGTGTTTCCTAATTAGGTATGACTGTAAAGCAGATTAACAGAATGATGCCAAATTTCTGTCTACACACCCTCCTTCTGAATGAAGCTTGTTATTTCCTCTATGGTTTAAAACTGAGCCATGTGTGCTGTCTTCATTTAGATTAAAGAGTATGAAATCAGCTTAATTTCATACAGTTATTATTTAAGACTGCTTTGATTTTTGGAGAAGAGAGATAGCCAACGGGCTTAATGCCATTGAATTGATATGCTGCAAGTTCTTGTCATTAGCATTTCTTTTGTGCTCTTTTGTATTTCTTTAAAATAAGGGCCATCTTTTCTGCTTCGTGTCCTCACACCATTCCTGTGACTGCCTGATGCTCCAGGTGTTCAGAACTGGGTGAATAACAGGGAGGAGGGATTTTATTTTTCCTAAAATTTGAGGGTCACAATATGGTTGTCAGCCTTTAAACGCAGTGGTGGTTTTTATTCCCCTTTTTCCCCTGAGCGATTTGGCCTCCTGTTAATGGGAGTGATCTGCAGTGAACTTGGCTGAATTCTGCCTGTTTTAACAGCAAGAGATAAAAACCCCAACACTCTCTAAGGAAAAGTCCAGAAACTTGAGATAGATTCAGTATAAGCAGTGCCTGGGCACACAGAAAGTTAATTGTTCTACTAATGAGAGATAGTTCTGCCTCACTCAGCTGGGTCAGTTGGGAACTCAGAGAATCAAACATGATGACTCTAGGCCCTAAGGCTTCTCCTGGTGTCACTGCTTTTGTAATTCTTGCTCTTGCAAGAAGGGAGAAGGATTTGGAGGGTAATATTCCCTCTCTATATATTTATATACTCTCATTAAAATTGTGCTCATGGCTTACAGGCTGGGTCAGACGTAACCATCACAGCTCCCCAACTTCACTGGCGTTACTTTCTACACTGGAAGATCTTACCAAGGTTTTAAAATGAAGTGCAGTTCACTTGAGCAAATTGTGAGGGCTGTTCCTCACCTGCTGGAGCTACAGGTGTGCGCCAACTTCAGAGAAAATCTGAGCACCTGAAATGGAAAGGCAAAGTCGGCAGCAGTGCTAGGGAAGGTACAGCACTCTCCTGCATGGTCTTGTTCAACACACTTATTCCTCAAATAATGCTGGCTGTTTTAGTGCTGAGACAAACACTTTCCTGTCTAACTTGTGAGAAAGAAAGCACCAAGTCGTGTGGCAGCAGGGCACATCCAAGTGTCAGTCACAGTGTGGCAGGAGAGCTCCTTTCCATTACTGAGCAGGTGACATGGGAGAGAAAGTACTGTGAGGCTGGGAAGACAGCACCTCCTGGGAGGCCCTTTGGTGCTGGGTCCTTTCCCAGGGAGCACAGACTCATCAGTGCTCTGCTGGGATGGTGTGAATTGCTGCTGCTACAAGTAGAAAGTGCAAGACAGGGACTGGTGGGCGTCACGAACGCAAATCGCTCCGAGACTTGACAAGGCTGCTGCAGTTTTGCCAAGATAAAAGGGCTGGTTCCTGGCTCATCCCCTGAACCTGTCTGCCAGGGCCATGGAGTATGGGAGCCACAAGGGATGGTGGGGTGGTCTAGGCAATTTGCAAGTGCTTTAGCATGTGCCTGCCCTGGAGTTTAATGCAGTCATTGTTAGCCCGGTGTGTGAGAGTGGGAAGAGACAGAAGGACCTGCCTGGCACACTGGCAGAAGGTGGATGTAGGAGCCATCCTTGAAGCACTGGCAAACACAGAGCAATAATGAAGATTTCCAGTCTGTCCCTGGGGCTGTGGAGGGAAGGGTGACTGCAGTCAGAAGTAGATCTGTCTGGTCAGCACCTCATCTCTGAGAGCAAGCAGTGCCTGGTAGGAGCACAGGAGTGGGGCTGACATGAGAGCTGCTTCTCCTTTCATAATTTCACCCAGCTTTCACAGCCTGCAGCTCAGGCACTCCCCAGCTAGGGATGGGCATCTCTGCTTCGAGCTCCTGCCACCCTGTTCCACCAGGATGCAGGGATGCAAACTTCAGGCAGGCAAGGTCACACTGCTTTCCTGTAAATGGCAGGCATGTGCAAAGTGTAATGGATAATTCCATGATGTCAATGACCAAAAGCAAACGTCTCGCAGGGTGTAATTGGTTTCTCTATAGTGTCAAGTGCTTTTATGTGTTCAGCATAAATATCTTTGCATTGATTGGGAGAAGAAGATAAAAATCAATGATTTACAACACTGAAGTGCTTAGAACATGACATTAAAATGACTCTAGGAGACTTAGCTCATAGGGGACATAGTAAATACTCAAGAGGTACAGGAAATGAAGAGACTCTTCCCAAGTCCTGAAACCAAGCAATAAATTTGATAGATGCTGTGTTTCTCTGCCTAATGGATTTTAATACTGACTTTCTTTTTGCAGAATTACTCTATTTTTTGTTGTTTAGTCGTGGTTATTTTTTACTCTTATTTGTTTGGATGTTTAGGACCCTAGGCTAAACGGAGGCATTATTATTTTCATGAGGAAACTCCGTAGCTTGAGCAAAATGGGAAACAATTCCTGTTTTGGCTGGCTTTGCACACTAAGCACCAGGAGGGTGTCTTGAATTATGAGTGCTGAGGAGCACAGATAATCACAGAAAATAAAGCTGGACAGGACCACAGATCCATCCCTTTGACCCACATCCAGATGAATCGTATCTAACTCACTCCTGACGGGTTTTCTTGCTGCAATTTAAGCACTGTGTCTGGTAGATAGAGAGATCAGATAATCTCCCTTCTATCCATAATGATTTTTTATTTCCCCTTTCTTTGTATCTTCTTGTGTCTCGTGTTTTCTACAGACTTTTTTTTTTTTTAGTATTTTTTACTGAGCATTTAAATTGTCCCTTTTTTTTTACCCCCAGTAAGCTACCAGACATGAGATGCAGTCACAGTAATGTGATTCCTCCTGGTCTAGAAAATAAGACACAGTGGTTTTTGATGGAAGTATTTATATGCTACTTTTGTATTAATCAGGAGAATCCTAACTGTCTTTCATTGCTGGCAGCAACTCGTGTGATGAGCTGTTCCCTGGAGAGGATAAATGCTCTGAGCTTCCTAAGGACTTGCAGCCCCTTGTCTGAGAATCTCAACTTGACTTTGGGCTTTAAAGTTGTAGGAAAATAATGACAAATTAAGGCTGAAGGATTCCAGATCTGCCTGGTGTGGGAGGCCATGTGATGAAGTATGCAAATGGATTGCTGGTGTGTTCAGCTGGCAGTCAGACGTTGTGTGCTTGCATTTTTGTGAGGGGTACAAAGCAGGGTGTCCCTGAGGTGCTCTGCTGGCACCATGCATGAATATTAGCAAAAGACAGCATAAGGCTTTACTCTGTTCTTGAAATATCTGTATGTAAAAAGGGCAGGAAGCCACACGAAGGGAATTGTCAATGATATTTTCAAGAATTTTCACCAAGATTGCGTGCAGCTGCCTGCAGACACAAGGTAAAGCATCAGCTAGATCCAGTGTCACTTTCTTCCTCAAACCTAAAATGAGGAAGGAAAAACTGTTTGCTCAGGACTTTTTGTGTCTTCAGTGCACAGCTCTGGCTTGACTTTGGCTGCCTACTTTAATTGGTGTTTAATGAAAAAGCTGTAAAACCCCGTGGAAGAGCCAATAAATCAGCAATGTATATGGAAAATTGAAAAAGCGTGTGCGTTCCCAAAGTGACATGAGAACAACAGGGGATGTGATAACCTGAGATCTTCTGACCTTGTACCCCCAAAGCTCTGTGGGAACTCCTGTTTTTCCACCTGGCTGTTGTCAGAATTGATGATTTCTGTCTCACCATCTCCTCAGCCGAGCGCTGCCTTTGAATCCAGTCCAGCCCAGCTCTGCTCCTCTGCCAGGCAGGCTGCTGTGGGTAGTGCTGACTGTACACTCTATCCAGCACTGCCAGGAAATTGCTGCCCTAGGGTGAGGCCAGGAATACTATTATTGTTAAATTTTTAAGGAACAAGTCAAGGCTGTTGCTGAACTGAGGGTAGAAACATGCTGTGAACTGAAATAATTAACACTGCTTTGATCAAAGAAGTAGGGATTGCGTTGTCTATGGCTTTATACAGAGTTACAGGAAAAAGTGAAAGGTGTTAATGATACCTCTTCATTAACCTAATCAAACAGGCAAATTAGGTCCTGATTTCTGTCCATGCCACCAGTATTGGTGTGCAGCTTCTTCCTGTGCCTTTCCCACTGTTCTTCCTACCTTGTGGTTTGGTAAAGAGTGATGCTGGATCACTGGGTGGAATATATTTATGACAGTTCAAAGCAAGTTTAGGTGGTCCAACCATGTGGTTGCCACTGGTGAAGAAAAGTCAGGCAATAGTGACCTTGTGCTGATGAGCATCTGGCATGCCACGTGTTTTCCCAGCCTGCTCTGTCCAGCCACTGCTTGTTTTACACTTGGATTGTCAAACACCAGCCCAGATCATGAATATCTGCTGAGTCCACATGTTAATTATCATGCCAAGGGATGATCGTACAGGACCACAGCAGTGGTGGGCTGTAGATATCATCTGAAGGCAGCCAAACCCCATGTTCTGTCTACTCCCATCCCAGTCTGGAAAGGTGATAGCTGTGCATGTAGCTGGAGGGTCATACTGGGTGTTAGAGGGGTTGTAGATGTGTGGTGCTCCTGAGGGATGAATAGATTCCTTTTGCCCACTGTCCTGGCACGGACCCTTGTCAGGAGCAGTGGTTTGGGCTCTGCAGGCTCCAGGTTTTAGCAGGCTGCAGGTTTTAGCAGGCTGCTCTGGGAAGGTGCAGGGCCTGCTGATGTTATTGGGGTTGCTGTATGTGCCACGGCTTCCCCTTGGCAACCCCCCTGAGTTGTGCCACTCTGGCCTGCAGAGCAATTCCTGCCTGATCCGACCAAAGATCTGGCCTGTCACTGCTGCAGCAGCCCCTGGGTGCCACTGGGGAAATATGCTTTTGGCTCTCTGGAGGGGAGTTAGGACCAGGTACTACTGGTTCCTCCTTTTCTGCCCTGTCAAGGGAGCTGCAAGGCCCATTCCTGGTGAATGCTTTGGCCATTAAATGGAGCGGTGTGTGCATTCCGTTGGCTTATGTGTATGCAATTTAATGGAGAGACTGGAAGAAATTCTTCTTTATCTGATACTCCACTTTTATTCCTGCCTGTCATCATCTGCTGCTCACTCCTCATGTCTTTCACAAGCCATGGGTGGCCAGACTGGGACAGGCCACAAGCCCCATAGTGTTTTCCCTTCTCCCTCTCCTGCGTGCCCTTGTAAGAGCCCTAGAGAGGGAGAATCACTGTGCAGGCACACAGCACTGACTGGAGACGTCTGCTCAAGCAGAAGAATAAGCAGAAGTAGTAATTTTTGCGAAGTTGCTGAGGATTTGGGAGAATGAGAGTGGCAGATGAGGACCTTGCCCTCTGTGTCCCACTGGTGGCCGTGTGTGGTGCTCTGTGGTGTTCCTGCCCCAGGCAGAGCAGCCCCAGCAGCAGCAGGCAGGGCAGGCAGCACTCCCTGTGGGCACAGCCCTCCCGGCTGTCTCTGCAGACCTGTCGGGAAAGCGAAGGAGAAAAGTGGAACCGGCGTCTGTCCCGGTTTCCTGCCAGCACCTGCCAAGGGCAGAGGCAGCACAGATGCTGCTGGCTGAGGGCATCTGCCTTGGAATGGCACAGAGATCCTGTGCATGGAGTCAGCATCCTCTGAGCCTGTCTGGAAGGCTTGGCTGGGGGAAATGAGGTTAGCAGAAGCAGAAGTTTCTACAGCTTGCCTACCAAGTGACGGCCCAAGTTGGCCCAGGATGCTGGAAACCACTTTTTAGCCTGGGCACTTCTCCATCTCCATGCAATCTGTGCAGCAACCCTCTGCGCTAAAGAGCAGGAATGTGACTTTCCCTGGACCTGTCTTGTAGAAGGTAAAGCACCATATGGAAGCTGATGGCTCAACCTGCCTGCAAAAGGTATCTGAAGAGAGAGAGGAAACACAAGGCCCACATCTTTAAAGATAAAGAGGAGTGTGTGGGTGCCATTTCCTCAGCAACTGAAGCTGTTGCAGTGTCTGATCTGTCTGTAGTTTCAGTCTTGCTTCAACAGCATTTCTGCTAAGGGGGCAGTTGGGAAGAACTTTTGCTCCACTATAAATTTTCCGGGGAGATCAAATATGAGATCAAAATGTGTTTTTTTCTTGTTTAGTTCATATTTTGTCACATGCTGATTTTTTTCAGATTTGGTATTCTTGGTTTTGTCCATTTTAAACTATGACATTATATTCCTGATATATCCTTGGTTTTAAATTTTTTTAAAAAAACCATTTTCATCACTCTCTCTCCTTTCCTGCTTAATGGTTTATTGTAATCCCCCCTCCTATCTTGCAGTACCTTAATTTGAGGCTCTTTAGACTCAGCTATCTAACGTAGAAAGTTTTCTGCAGGCAGAAATCCATGGGAAGTATAGGCACTTAGAACTTAGGAAAATTGAGTCTCGAGGTGGACGGACAGAAATTAAAGTGCTTTT
The DNA here is from genome assembly GCF_000738735.6 of Corvus cornix cornix. Classification (NCBI taxonomy): domain Eukaryota; kingdom Metazoa; phylum Chordata; class Aves; order Passeriformes; family Corvidae; genus Corvus; species Corvus cornix. The sequence continues at coordinate 5,832,400 of NC_046335.1, forward strand.
AAGTGTGGAGAACTTCTGGAAAATGTTTTCTCCCTCCCTACCTGTCTTTCTGCGATTTGCAAGATTGTGGAAATTCAATTACGGAAGGTAGCTGTGAACACAGTGAATGTAGGTGGTCACTTTTTGTTCCCTTGCAATTCAGAATGACAATCCACATCATTAAAACTCAGTACATGTGGACTTGATATTAAACAAATTGGATAGCTCTGAGGTTGCTTATTTCTTCCAGGGATACAAGGGTGAAGTGAGCCAAAGCAGTTTGCAGCCCGGCATGTCTCAGCTCAAGGCTGCTAATGATGCATCCTAGAAACACAGAGCATCAGCAAGTCCTTTGTACTTCGCTAATATTTTTCCTGCAGTAACATGAGAGCAATTACAGCTTGGAGGGATGGGAGTTGGAGCCCAGAGAAGATGAAAAAATTCAAAGGGAAAAACAGGATTTCATGAAGTGAAGGCAGGGAGTGTATGTGGGTGGGCGAGGGAGCAAGCATCTGTAAATAGTTGGCACTGACAGCTGCCTTTAAAATATATGGGAATCTGGAAAGAGAGAGGTGGAACAGCTGCAAGCGTGTGTATGGTTTATGGAAAGAGGAGAGCAGCGTGCAGCTTGTGAGGGAAGCAGCAAAAGAGCAGAGCTAAGCAGGAATCCATGGAAGGCGTGAGAGAAAGTGGGGCAAAACCAGAGTGAAGTTGGGGAAGAAAGAGATTAATTCCAAGAGATGTTCAGCAACGGGTACAAACTGTAGTGCAGCTGATGGAAGAGTCACTGTCATGCCTGTGACTGTCAGGGGGGGAAATTGCCACTGCCGCCTGCCTGTCGTCCCAGCTTGTCCTCCCTCTCCTGGCTTTATCTTTTGATTTATCGCAATAAGAAATCAGCCTTCCTTAGAGCGGGTCGTGGGACTGGGCTGAGGGATTAAAGCCAAATCTCCGACCTCTGCGCATATTGTAATGCTTGTGAGCCATTGACTCATCCTCTTTATTGGCAGGTTGATGGATTCCTAACTAGGTTGTTAGTGGCATCTCAGCGTTGCTGCCTGAGATGTGCCTTTTGTGTTTAAACTCTGACTTAGAGAAACAAGTTCATTTCAGGCTCTTTGTGTTTCTCTCCTCCTCCTTTTCACAGCTTTTACTTCTTTAAATGTAGACTTCTTTTGACAGATCATCTCCATGGTAACTAACAGGACCCGGCTGCCTACAGAAATTGTAGTAATAAAGTGGTTGGTTTTTACACATGATGAAAAGATGATGAAGCACAATGATAGGTGATAAAGACACAGGTAATTGCTCTAGAATAATATTGCTGCCAAGAAGATGACTGAACTCCCACACAGAAGATGAACAGATGGTGTATTTATTGAAATTCATAGGCTGAGGGAAGAAAATGTAATTGATGGCTGTGTAGGTTTTGTTTCAGTTTACTATGTTCTGAGCAGAGCCAGGAGAGCGGCGTGCCGGCAGATGGAGCCCGTATGCAGAGCCACTGTATTTTCTCACTGGAGATCAGAATTCCAATCAGAGCCATAAAGGCAGCAGAACCACTAATTGCTCTGATGCATTTTGCTGGTTTAGATCTGTCATGTAGCCCCGGTTTATTTTAGAAAGGGTGTAATTCTTTTGTAAGGGCAGTGATGGTAAATTGCATTACAGTACCGGGAACATGGAAGTAGAGCCTGGAAAAATGAATGCTTGCAAAACACGTGCTCAGTAAAAGTTTTCCAAGACCAGGTGTGTGTCTGTGTTAGGAATGGGCAGCTGTGGCATGTTTCCTAATCTGATTGCTGGTCTCCTGGTATGACGGGTCTCTTGAGCAGAATCCATGGGAAGGCAAAGCCAGGGAGTTTTCTTTTGTTGCTCTCTCTGTGTTTTCAGGTATAAAATCTGTTCAATTTGATGTCAAGGCTTTAGTGAAAATGTTGTCTGCCTGTGTCTGGCAGTGCTGCAGATCTGGTTTGAATCAACACAAGAAAGGTGTTGACCTGTTGGAAGAAGCCCAGAGGAAGCCACAAAGTTGATCACCTCTCCTGTGAAGACAGGCTGAGATGGTTGGGGCTGTTCAAGTTGGAGCAGAGAAGACTCCAGGGAGACCTTTGAAGCCCTTCCAGTACCTAAAAGGGGCTCCAAGAGAGCTGGAGAGGGAATTTTCACAAGGGCATGGGTGGCAGGACAAGGGGGAATGGATTTTAAGAGAAGGAGGGCAGGTTTAGAATAGATGTAATTAGGAAATTTTTACTCTGTGTGTGCTGAGGCACTGACCCAGGTTTCCCAGAGCGGTGGTGGACTCCCCATCCCTGGAAGTGCTCAAGACCAGGCTGGGTGGGGCTCTGAGTAACCTGGTCTAGTGAAAGATTCCTTGCCCATGGCAGGGGGATTTGAACAAGATGATCTGTAAGTTCCCTTCCAACTTAACCCAATCCATGATTGTATGACTACATTGCTGCTTTGTGGTTTGGTGCAGTGGTCCCAAATGTGCAGTGCTGTGGCATCCCTTGCTACAGGGCTTGGTGCCTTCAGGTTCCCCAAAAGATTACTTCAGTGCTGCCAGAAAAATATAAATGTCTATGGGAATCAGTCTCTGAAAGGCGTCTCTTTGAGAGGCACAAACCCCCCTACTTAGAGCAAGGAGTGCCAGCTCTGGAGCGTAAAGATTTTTCCATATGGATAACAAATGCTACCTGCTGGGACAAACACCCCTGGGAGGAGCTGGTTGAGCTGAAGTGCTGGTGGCTGTCTTTCCTGCAGCTCCTGTGTGTTCAGCAGCTTCAGCACCCCTGTTGTGCCCCTGCTAACCCCCGCAGTTTTGTGATTTACTGGTGAAAATGCCTGGGTGCTGTTTAGTACATCATATGATTCTCTCTTCCTCTGCAGTCTGGTGCTACTTTATTGATTGTATAACTCATTTTCTCATCAAGGTCTGCAATGAAACCACTTCCCACTTGGGTTTACCTCCGGTTGCACCTACTCTCGTGTTGACTACGATTGTAGCTCTTGCATGCAAGGAGCTTTGAGAAAGTGTATAAATACGAGGAGAAATAGGTTTTTCTTCTTACAATGGTAGTGCCAATGAGAATGAAAATAAATACGTAGGTAGTATGGAAGAAACTCTCTCCGGGACACTTTGCCCCAGTGAGGAAGCTAAAAGTTTCGGGTTCATCACTTGACAGTGTTTGTGTCAAATTCACCCTTCCTTTTATTCCTTCCCTTCAGATTGTCAGGGCACCCACATCTTTTGTGGCACCTGAAAAACCTGATTTGCATGCAAATTGCTCCCATTTAGGTTGAAACATTTCTGTCATTCTTCTTTCCAACTTCTTCCCTTTTTCCTGTAGAGAAGGAGGGGTGGAAAAAGTTACTTAAGCAACACACCTTCTTCATACAAGATTAAACAGAATTGCTCTGGAAGTGGAAAGATGTGCTTTTTTGAGACCTGTCAGGCAGCCAACAAACGGAGCATTGAGTTTGAGATGCCTGAGAGATGTACTACTGTATAATAAAAGAATTAGAAAAAGGAAGAGGTGAATCTGAGGACTGAAAGGAGACTGACCTACTGCTGTATCTGAGCTGTTACTCGAGTGCAAGAAGCGTAGTTGGAGTCATATTAAGCCAGCCTGGTGACTGTCATTGTGATGACTGGTTCCTAAGGAGCCTCCTGATTTATTTTCAGCGCTGCCCATCCCTGTTGCTAAATCCAGGCCCGCAGCGGAGTCTGAGGGATCTCAGCAGCCTGGGGGGAGTCCTATGGAGAAGATGGTACAGGACATCCTTCAAAAGATAAGCGTTGCTTGAGATAAAGGGCTGGATTTTTTATCCTGAACACAGATTTGTCAGGTGCCTGGTGGCCAGAGTGCTGCCAGCTTCTCTGTCAGCCTGGCTTTGTTCGCAGCCCAGCTGCTGGCCTCTTTTCTTTACCCCCTCCATTTCCTGCTCTGCCCTTCACCACTAATTGAGTGCTTCAGGGAAAGCTGGTCAAAACATTTTTATTCAAAACTTATTTTGTTGGCAGCCAAGCTTGGCAGCATCAAAGAAAAAGATAAATAAAAAGATATTGTCATTTTTCTGGGAGAAATTCTCATTTAAAAGTTGGAAGCTGAACTGTTATCACCCAGTTGAGGGGGAATACGTTGCCAATTGCTTTTTCCTTTTCTAGTTTACCTTCTCACCCCTTTTCCTTCCCTCCCCATTCCCCTCCCCATCTCTTTTTTCCCTACTTGGCTATGTTTCCCTACTTGTGCCAGAAAGGTCAAGGGAATCTAGGCTGACATGAAGACTTTCTCTCCAAGTTGAGTGTTTTTAATTCAAAAAGTAATCAGATGTTTTTCAACCTCCCTTCCTCCAAAATGTAATGGTTATTCTTGGGCTGGTTTCTGCCTCAGATAGAATCATAGAGTAACAAGAGTTGGAAGAGACCCACAAGGATCATCAAAGATGGACTCAGGCTTCTGTGGTTTCCATGCCCATCAGTGGGGCAGGGCTGGGCTGGTGCTCTGTGCGCTGGTTCCCAGACCTTTCCATCAGGCAGCAAAGCCCATCCATGAAACTCTCTGTGTCTCCTGAGTGTCCCACTGCTCACATGCACATGGGAGGGGCTGAAAGAAGGATGTTGTTTTGCCAGTGCTGCAGCGATGTTAGCTGGCCAAGAGAACATCCACTTGTGAGAGTTTCTCCTCGGGATGGAGGAGACTCCAGGCTGGAGGAGAGGATTCTGCTGTCTTGGGAGATGGAAGCACAGAATGGGTCATGTTGGAAGGGACTTCAGTGGGTCCTCTGGTCTCACCTTCCTGTTCAAGCATCATCCCAGAGCACACGGCATGGGATTGTATCCAGATGGTTCTGGAATATCTCCAGTGAGGGATCCTCCACACATTCTCTGGGCAACCTGTTCTGGCACTCAGTCACTGCACAGTAGGGAAGTTCTTCCTCATGTTCGGGTGGAACTTCAGTGCATCAGTTTCTGCCCACTGCCTCTGTCCTGTTGCTCGGCACTGAGAAGAGCCTGACCCATACCCTTGACATCCACCCTAAAGATATTTGAATACAGTCCTCTGTCAGTTGTCTCTTCTTGAGGCTGAACAGGCCCAGCTCCCTCAGCCTTTCCTCATAAGGGAGAAGCTCCAGACCCTTAATCATCCTCACAGCCTCTGCTTGAACCACCCCAGGAGCTCCTTGTCTCTCCTGTACTGAGGAGCCCAGAACTGGCTCTACTCTCCTGGCAGAGGATCCATTACCAGAGAGGTGACCTGTCCCTGTGCTGCTTAGAATAAACTGAGAGCACCTCAGGAAAACCAGCATGAATGAAGATAATGTTCCAGATTAATGCCTCACCCTAGTTTAGGAGTGATCTGGATTATGCAATATCTGTGATAACTGAGATGCAGGACCAGGGACTGGTACTGACTGATGTGTACACAGCACACCTGTGGTAGTCTGTTAGTTGCTGGGTGATTAGCAGTGGGAATTAGCTTTCAGATACCATTCCTGCTGGGACTGCTGCCCTTGAGCCTAAAGCAAATGATCAGAAAGGTTTATTTGATGGGTAAAGCTACTGGAGAAGGTTATTTTTTCTTTGATTTACTGAGTGAAAGCTGCAAACCAAGCAGCTCATTTTTCATAGTTTGTTAACAGCTTGCAATCTTATGGGTTCAGATTGTTTTTAAATTTAAAAATAATTTTAAAAGTTAAACAAGAAAGAAATCTGTGGTGTAGTGCCAGAAGAGTGGTTGTGCTGTGTCAAAGCAAAGGTCCCTGATGCTGACTGGTAGCAAGTACCTGGGGGGGAATATTTAAGAGCAGAGTTTCTGACAATCAGCAGCACGGGAACTTCCTAACCCAGAGGTTATGTTTGATGGCCTGTGATGAACCCATTTATCCCTTTGGTTTTTGAAACACTTATGCTTCCAGGCCCTGCAACACCTGCAGCAGTGGGTTCCACAGTCTTGTGTTGCATGAAACATTATTTCTGTGCACTGTGATTTGTACCTAATACCTGCTCATTTTGTTGTGTGCCCTCTAGTTGTTTTCTAGAAAGGTGTAGTTACAATTCATTCCTTATTGGCCGCTAATTACCCCCATTTTATTACCCCTCCATCTGCTCTGATCCCATAATTACCTCTTTATTTGACAAAATTAAGTTTTTTCCTTGAGCAGAAGCTCTTGCAGACCCCTCATTACCCAGGTTGTCTGTATCAGCACGGTGCTATTATGTGGTGGTGCTATTAAGTCTTTTAAGTTTTTTAAGAAGTCTTTTAAGACTTCTACACTGTAGTGAAGAAATGGGAGCAGAATGAATTTGTACTGGCAATACTTTTTGTGGTCTTACTAGTTTTCATAACATTTCTTCATTTGCCTTGTTCCTGAGCACTGAACTATTTTCAAGGAACTATTTGGGTGGTCACTGAGTTCCTTTTCCTGGGCGAAAATAGTTCTGAATTATGTCCTTCAGCTTCTCTGCAGGTAACACTAGTGCAAAATCTGACTTTCATGCTCTAGGCTTATCATCATGTGTGCTCCTTGTATACTTTCATCATCAGTAACCCCACCAGCTCTCAGAAAGGCATCCTATTTCTGCAACACTTGAAAAGGAGTTGTAAATAAATTTTTATGCCATTAGAAAGTTGCTGACCACAGTTGTTTTTTGGTCTGCCCTGCTATGATTCCACATTGAGCTTGACAGAAGTTCACAATCTGTTTTTCTTTTCCTCCTCTGAACGTGATGTTCACATTCTGAGGGATAGTTTTTTCCCCTTTTTTGGCTTTTTTACCAGTAACTGCCTTAAGTTACCATTCAATCCCAATCAACAAATTGATTTTTTTTTGTCCTTTTAAAATATTTTGAATTAATAAGTATCCTTATGCTTTCCTATAGTACCTGTACATGGTCTCTGAAGTGTTTCTGCCTTTCCAGCTGTTTCTTTGTAGCGCTACACTGATTTTTATATAATTCTCCTTTTTTAAATCCAGGTTTATTACTTAGATTTCCATGGGCTTCTTTTTTCTTCCATAGGGTGTTGAAGAATGCCCATTTTCATGTGTCTCTGGGGACAAGCTGGTCTTCTATTACAGGTTTTTACTAGTTATTGATAATGTTTAAAAATACAGTGTTTTCAGCACCCTGTCAAGACAGTTCCCCAGTCTCTGTGGTATAACTGTAGTTTCAAATCATTCCTTATTTCTGTCTCCACACCCAGTCACCCTGTGGACAGTGTCACAATCTGGTAGGTTTTAAACTAATCTGAATCTGTGCCTTTTTAATACATTGCACCATTTCCCCAGACGTTCTCCTGCTTCTCATATTCAGGGATTTACAGCTTCCCACTGGGGTTTGTCTTCCACTGAGCCTCTTCTTGCTGTGTCCCCCTTATGTGAGTCCCTCCTATCCCACAGCAGCTCCAGCCTTGTGTGTTTGGAGGTGGCACCACAGTGGGTGCAGCCTTGGATGTAGTGACAGGACAAGGGAGGAATGGCTTCAAAGAGAGAGAAGGCAGGTTTAGATCAGATGTTAGGCAGAAATTCTTCCCTGTGTGGGTGGTGAGGCCCTGGCACAGGTTGCCCAGAGAAGCTGAGGCTGCCCCATCCCTGGAAGTGTTCAAGGCTGGGCGGACCTTTGATCAGCCTGGTCTAGTGGAAGGTGTCTCTGCCCATGGAAGGGGTTGGAATGGGATGATCCCTTCAAACCCAAACCAGTCTGGGATTCCGTGATCCACAGCTGTGGTTGGAGAGCCACCTGCCTGGGGCACACAGGTCCTTGCAGGGAAGAAAAGCTGCTGGAACCTTCTCCTCTTGTGCCTTTGCTGCAGGTTTTGATTTACATCTCTGATCTCCACCAGACCTTCACCTAATTGAGTAGATTGACCCTGGCTCTAATATAACAGGCAATTAATCAAAGGCTGACTAATCAGCTCTCTCCATGGCTGGCACCTTGCAGAGAGTCTGGGAATCACTTACATGCTACTCTGCAAACCAGTTTTATGCTCTGAGATTTACAGCCAGTTAATTCTATTGAACTCTGTGGATTTACTGTAAACTTTGATTATTATAAGCTCTGAAACATAATAAAAATTCCTTTACTTAGCTACCTTAAGTGGTAATTTAAAAACTAAGTTCTGTAGCTGCTTTAACTAATTACACTCAGTACTTTGACCATACTATTAAAATTTAACTCAAATCTGTCATCTTTCCTTGGATTTAAATACCTTGAAAGCTGATTGGCTAAGCAATAGAGTTTAGACTTATTTTTTAGCGTCTAAAAGTATTTTCTTTTCAAAGCTCTTAATTTTGATCTAGATAACTTCTGAAGTTTGACACTGCTGAAATGCAGAACCTGACTTTGGAGTTGAGGTTCTCATTTGCCAAGCTGCAGTAGTTAATAGCCATTCAGTGATCTTGACTGGCATCTATTAAGAGCTTTAGATTGTTGAAGATGCACTGTGAAATAAGATAAAATTAAAGCAGAATAAACATCTGCAAACACTTACTCATGCTGCATAGCCAAACTCATTTAAGTTAGTGTGTTTTTGTTTTGAAGCAAAGGGCAGTGCAGGGATGCAGTTGGAGGTTGTGCCACCGTCCCAAGGGCAGCAAAGCCACTGCTGACATCCCGGTCAAGAATGATGAGGGGTGATTTTTTTTTCTTTTTCTCCAGCCAGGCCTATTTATGAGCTCCCTGCTGGTCCTCTGATCCCCATTCTGACTTCATTTTTCTGCAGGAAGGGGGTAAGCAAACTACTTTTCTTGTTTGGTTGATGCTGAGTTTTTCTGATGCTCCAGAAAATCACATCTGTTCCCTTTCTTGTAACAAATGTTCAAATCTCTTACTTACCAATGTTAATACACTTAATTAAATAAACTAAATTGCTGTGGGCAATTATGTAGGCTGTCTCTTAATGTACCCAAACTTTCTTTTAGTTTCTTTTCTCACCACCCTGGAGATCCTCTGCTCATTTTTTGCATTGCTTCCCACAGATGGTTGATATGTGGAGCCCAAATATACTCACCTCTTCTGTGTTTGTTGTTTATGATCCTTGGTGCCTGTATTGTTGAAGCTACCTGCTTTGCTTGGCTTTCTGTAAAAGACTTTTGCGTTTTTGTCACTTCAATGACCTAAAGCATGTTGCTAACACTGAAAACACAACCTTTTTTTGCCCTCCAGTCAAATCCTGAACTGAACTACCTGTGCAACTGGTGGTGAATCCACCCTGTACATTTTTCTGCACTGTTAGTCTTGTGGCTATCTTTCCACTGTTTTATTTTCTTTTCAATGCCGTTGGATAATTATATTGCAGCAGCTCAATGTAAGTGGAGTTGCACCAGCTCTGGAAGCACAGTTGATCTCTTTAAAGTGAGGACTCCTCACTTTACTGCATTTTCTGGGGCATGAGCATTCCCCAATGCATCTGAGTTTCTCTTCAGAGTTTCTGAAAGTTTTTGAGGATCATTCTTCCAAAATCCATTGTTAAGGTATTCATTTCCCTCCCCCTTTCCTGTCTTGTTTCAGAGCAGGCTGGAGTTGGGCTGGGTTGCCATCCTCCTTTCCCCAGCACTCCAGGCAGCTCCAGGCTGCCATTCACGAGTGCTGAGCATGGACAGATGACAGTGCTTGTGCCTTGTCAAGGCTTTACAATAACATTCCTGGTACTTTGAGCTCCTTCTTGGCTGCCTGTGCTTTCTCATGCATCTCCAAATGGTTTCACTGTGTATGGTGAGCAGCTGGTCCTTTTCCTCCAGCCTGATACTGCTGCTTATCAGTGTGGCTGGGATTAGGCTGTAGTGTTTGCACATGGCAAGTGTTCTAATTAGCTGAAGTTGCTCTGGAGGCATTTTCCTCTTATTTGGTAGTGTTCCCAATCGGTGCACATGTTGCTGTTTGCTGGTTCCTGGTTTTTTTTTTTTTTCTTCCTGGGATATTTGACAGATGGCTCCCTCGTCTCTGTCAAGCAGCTGTTAGGTGGGTATTTCCCTCTCTGCCTCTCGTATCACTTTCCATGGTGGAGTGGTAGCTTTTGCCTGTGTTCCAGGTCTGTTTATCACATCTGTCCAGCTACCTCGCCTCAGCCCCTGTGCTGACTCAGTATTTGTGTTTGTATTCGGGTTCCTTCTCTGGATAGAGCCATTGCCTGTGACTCTGCTTGCATTTTTGGAGATTTAGATCTGCTCTTGTCCATACCCTTGCTTGCAAGCTGGTCTCGTGTAGCCCACAATGTCTCTGTGTAGTTTGATGTTGACAAAGCAGTTTGTGGACTCAGGTTGCAAGGTGAAGAACACTTATCATTTCTTTCTTGATTTCTGATCAAAACCTGCCATTTTTCTGTGGAATTCCAACCTTCCTTCATCTCCTTTGCAAATGTGATGGTTTTGGTTACATTTCTGTCAACAATCTCTTTCTATGCTGGATTTTTCTTTTATATATTAGAAAAAACCACCCAGCTTTAATTAGAAAGTCAAAATCCTTGCCACTGATTTTCAGGTCTATAAGTAGACTTCAACCACCCTTCTTGTGTACATAGATTTTTTTTCTTTGGAAATCCTCCTCATTTTGAGTTGGCTTGTCTGCTTGCTTTGTCTTTACAGATTGATTTGTCTGCTCATTTGTAATTCCTGGGCATCCCACTAAACTGAGTGCTCTTCCAGGCTTTACTTCTTCCCACCAGCAGAATAAATGTGGGTTGCAACAGAGACCCTGGGATTCCCCTGAAACTTCTGCAAATTCCTGTGAACTGGACCTCTCAGATCCACTTCAGAGGTTGTTAAATTAGTGGGAAACTATTTGAGCAGAATAAGTGAGCTCCGGGATCCAAACTTGGGGTGAAAGTCAGAATTGGATCCAAAAACCCATTTGTGAAGTGCGCAGGAGCACAGGACTGTAGCGAGCCTGGCCATCAAGCAGCACATATTGGAACAGCCACAGGGAAATTGTTTGATCAAATTACTGCTTTATAACCTACAACTTCTCTATTTGTATACTTCAGTGAGCCAGGTCAGATTTCTCCACTACAGGCTTAGTGGCCATGTGGATTTTGTTGATATTTTGGGCTCGAGGTGAAGCTTACCCTTTTGATTGTGGCTAATGGCTCACAGCCTCATTTCAGCTGGTTTTCAAGTGTGGTTGCAGGCACTCGATCTGTGCTGCTTCATAGAAATTTTAATGAGGAAATGCTGTGGTGTCCAGACACGTGTTTAATTGAATCACTGATTCTGCTAAGACAGTTTTCTCCTCCTCTGGAGTTCGGGACCTTCCCATCTGTACCTGTCAGCAGACAGCAAGTGAACATGACTTGGGCAGAAATGTGTTGTGCAAATATTTCTGTCTTCACGCTTATCTAGCACAGGCACATTCCTTCCAGTTAGCCCAGAGGAGTGGAGTACTGGGAGACACTGGCTGACCTCAGATATTTCACTCAGATATTTTCACCTTGTCAAGAGGAGTGCACTGCCCTGAGCTCTGTTGTGTAAGCTTTTCTAGTTTTGGGGCTCTTGACTCAGAGACCTGACTCTGTTGCATACACTTTGCTCTTTAGTCTTATATTTCTATTGAATAAGACTTGGAGCTCAGGAAGGAGAATAATTGGACTTCAAGCACTGGGAGATATGTTTGTTTTTTGCAAGTCTAGAGAATGTTGAGGAAGGCTTAATGTACTGAACAAAGTGAAAGTGTGAGTTGTTGCTGCTTGTGTGCAGTTTTATTGCCATCCTGACCTCCCTGCACATGCTTTGTTCAGCCAAGTTTACCTCCAGCAAATACTGCAGCAATAATTGCTTTGTAAAAAACTACAGTGAGAGTGGTGCCTGCTAAATATCAGGGAGGTGGCAGGTGTCCCATGGCTGCTGCTCTGTGAGGGAATTAAATCAGCCACACCAGCATAAAGCCTCTTTTTTTTGGTATAACTGGGATGTGTCAGGGTCAATCTTTCATCCAGGCCCAGGGCAAGAGATGCCTGAAAGGGATCTCACTGCTTGGCCAAGCTGGAAGCACGTCCTGTTGCTGGGGGAACAGCTGTGCTGTGGCTCCCAGGTGAAAGGATGCTTGATCTTTAGAATAATGGTGTAAAGGTTTATGTGAAATACATTGTCTGGGTTTTAAAAATACCAGCCTGACATTTAATGGGACATAAAGGGAATATATCTACAGTTTAATCTGGTGGTTGACAAATAATAATAAAAAACTGACCACATCTGAAAATGTATTTGAATTCCTGCCAATTGTGCTCTAGCTTTTAGCACAACAGTTCTGGAAAAAACAACGATAGAAAGGGCAGTGTTGAGTTGATAAGGATGAGAGTTTATTCTCTGTGCTATTATTCCTGCATTACTTTTTTTCCCATTGCAACTTTGTAAATGAAGGTTTCAAGAGTAAAGTAGAGTACTTAATGTGGGAGATGAAGGAAGGCAGCTGAGCGCATGGGAATTAGAGTGGGAGACTTGCATGGTCTCCCATTTCCCTCCATAAATGTGACAGTCCTGATGAATTCTGGAGAAATTTGAATGAAAGTGGATAAGCATCCTACTTCCACAGTAAACATGTTAGGGGCTACAGAGAAAGTTGCAAAGGGAAGAGTTCAAATGTAAGGGAATGACAGAACGATTATTCGAAAGAAGTTTGGAGTAAGCAACTTCTCTGGTGCAGTAATCCTGGGCAAACCTTATTGAACCTGAGACTTTATTTTCTCTTTGGCAACTCATTTCACAGCCTCCCTTCTGGAGCTGCTGCTTGGACATTTATTTTCAATCATGCAGCATTGGAACTAAGTGCACGTACAGGGAATGGGGCACCCACAGACCCGTGTGCCTGACAGCCCAGGTCCCTTCCTGGCAGCCTGGCTCTGCAAATCTTCCTTCTAAATTAGCAGGGAAATTTCCCCCTGGCTTAGCAGATGAGGCAAGTCTCCTGAGTCATGGACGGATGGAAGTTGCTCACTCAGTTGGCTCCAGTGGTGAGTCTGACATAACCAAAGTCTGGTTATGTCTGGTTATATCTCTGCTGTGCTCCTGTGTATTTTATCCACAACTCCATGGCCACCACCTCCTGCTCTGGGACCTCGCCCAGTTCATCAGCACGGCCACTCAGCCATGCCTGATGTGGGCACCCCGGGGACAGGGGACAGGCTGTGAGTCTGGGAACAGCCCTGCTGGAAGGCACATGTCCCCAGCAGTGGCTCCTCATCATCTTGCAGTCCAGGGAGCCAGACACCCTCTCCAGCTGGGATCCATTGGGATTCTGCAGTGAGCAGACCCATGTAAGTCCAGGGGATTGATGTCTGCCCAATAAAAACTTTTCTTCCTCCTCTTGAGCTCTTTCTAACTAGCTGTTATTTTGAAGATGTCAGTTTGGACTACTCTTGGGGGATCTGCCAGGCAGCAGCTTTTATAAACAAGATCATCACCTTTTTTCTTCTTTCTTCTTCTTTTTTTTTCCTTTGGGAGAAAAGAGTTGCATTAGGAGCACCTGCAGAAAATTGCCTCAGGGAGCATTTTACCTTAGAGAGGCAAGATACTACTGAGAGCAGATAAGAGCCAGTTTACAAATTGCTGCCAGAAGCCCTTTTGCTTGTGAGCAGTTAGGTCTGTCTACTCCCTACCTTCCCCCCATTTTCTGTCCACCTTACCCAGGCTCTCTCCTGTTTTGAGTGTTGTGAGTAGCTGGGTTCAGATGTGCGGTTCTATTTTACAGCTTTTCCATGCTGTTTTTGAGGAACATACGTATTCTAGAAACTGGAAACAGTTTTTTTGCAGCAATAAATGAATTCGGTTTCACTACAGAGAAACCTTTTGCAGGCAGAGACAGTGGAAATGGATTTGCCCTGAATTATGGGGAAAAACGACCCTTCTCATACTGGGATTCAAAACTACCTCCAAAATGTACATTCAAAGTAGCAGTTGTGTGGAGACTGAAGAGAGAATGTGCCCTCATGGTAAGTGAGGCTTACACAGAGCCTTCCTTAAAATTAAGGTTAACATTGGGATCAGTGCTGTGCTAACACCTTTTGCTCTAAGAACAGCTTTTACCCCTGTGTAAAAACCCACTGGGAAGCACAGAACCACTGGCACAGCTTTGCTTTTCCAGCTTGGGATCCCCCAGAGATGGAGCAGGGCCTGGCCCCAGGGTGAGCAGAGTTCAGGGAAGTAATGACTGGCTGAGCTTGGCAAGTGCAAGGAGCCGGCTGCTCCCTTGGTTGTAGACTGAATGATCCTTATTTTACTGCAAATCTGTGGGAATCCAGGATAGAAACTGTACACTTCTAAGCTGGATCCAAAATATTTATTACCAGGTTGTGAATTTAAGCCAAGTAATAAATTATATCTCTGTACAGAAGAGAAAATCACTTACCATTTCCAATTTCCACAATTTCCAATTTCCTGATACACGAATGACAAATTTTTTTTTTAGGCAAATTTATCAGCAAGGTAATTGTTTGATTAAAGACCTAGCACTCACAAGGTGAGAGCAGTAGAAAAGGTGAGGCAGGAGTATTTAAATACCCCCTTTAGGAAGTGGCATAGGCTGCTTTATCTTGTTTCCCCGGCTCACATTCCTTTGGTGGCTGTCACATGTTTACCAACCAGCAGGGTTCCTTCTTCCTTGGGATGTTAAATCAACAAGCACATGCAGAGAAAAGGGCAAGAACACCAGCACCACTCCTGTTACTCAAACTCAGGACTGTGCCTCTCTTCAGCTTTGCCCAGCTCGTGTGAGTACTACACATTCTGAGGATTTAACAAACTGTCCCAGGAAGAACACTTTTCTCATAAATAACGCATTTTAAAGCTTTCTTGGGAAATTCCATTTCTGGTTTGACTCATTTTGTTGCTTTATGTAATTGTGATTAGGTAAGTCTTGTGTTTGGAATGCTTTGGGGCTATTTTTTGGTGAGAAGATAGCTTTCCTAGTTTGTTACTTGGGTGACAATTACAGTTTGAAAAGAAAAATCCTGCGTTACCCTCACTGCTAACTTTGGATTTACATGCTGCTTTGTTTTCTTGAAATATGAAGATCTTGGAAATTGCAAGGAATGAAATAGGAGTAAGACCTTTCTTCTGTTTTCTGCTTTGACATTGTTCTGATTCCTGTTGTCATTCCAGATCTTATGAAAGGCATTAGTAGATTGTAATTCTAGATCCATAATGAGTAACAAAAGTGCAAAGTATTTGCATTCCTGTTAAGCAGAGGGTACATCTGATCACTGTGCAAGGGAAGCCATGGGTGCTTGCAGGGGTTTGTGACTGAGATAGGTTCAAAGAAACAAAAGGAACTTAATGTAGCATGATGGCTGTGGGAGAAAACAGCTGAAGGGATCCCAACAAATAGTGAATAGATTCCATAGCTTGGCTCAGTGTGTCTGAAAACATCCCAGGAACAGGCTGCACTTTATTCTTGTGGTCCTTTATGTCAAGGGTTTTGCAGAGCGTGTGTGTGTATGTTTGCTCACGTGGGCTGGGCTGGAGCATTGGTGCTGCAGAAGCCCTTGAAGTGCACAGAATCTATTTTAGTCCATCTCCATTGCATCTGCTCTGGCTAACAGTCGCCTCTATCTGCCTCCCCCCTTCCCTTCTCCTGGCTCTGAAGTGGCACAGCTCTCCATTTATCCCTGAGAACAGTCAGATGTCACAGCTTTTGCTTGAAAGAAACTCTGGGTAGATGCTTTGAAACTTGTTAATGCAAATGAATCCTCTGAAACAGCTTTGTGGCTTCTTGCATCTGGAGAAGGCCCTTCTCCCAGGTTTTGTAATGCTGGGGTCCTGCCCTGCATGTTGTTTTACAAGGGAATTATGGAGAGCGACTTAAAGTATCAACAATTGTTTTCTCTGAGATCATTCCTGCTCCCCATTAGATCAGTGACCTCTCTGCTTTTGATTTTCCATGGCCGGTACAGACAGATATTTCAGGCATAAGTACCAGGGTTCATCTTTGATTCAGTTTGGATGAACTTTTCAGTTTTTTGGCTGAACTGAGAGTAAATGAAACTGAGGAGTGAGTGGACGAGAAGAAGGCATGATGTAGGAAATAATAAACTGGGAAAGCACACATAGGAACTGAACTGTTCTCTGCTTCCCTCTCCGTTATGCCTGCAGGACTTCATCGCCTCTCCTTTTTTACAGAGCCCTGGGTTAGCTGAGAAATTACTTCAGTTCCTGCCTTTCTCCATGCAGCCCTAGTAACTGGTTAACTGGTTTGTACTGATGTGGAGATAGAAATGTTCCCAGGGCCATGGTAGAAGGTGGCAGTAATTGCTCAGCTCTTCACTCGATTAAATACATGACTCTAGAAACTGCTGACATTATTTTTTTCCCCACAAGCATTTGTTTTAATGGCTTTTGTTATTGTTAGAACATATTTTCTGAGGGCGTAGGTCACTTGGTCGATACCAGAGGCCTAGAAATCTTCCACAATACTCTCTCTCTCTTTGAAACCACACCCTGCTTTATGAGCAGCAGCCTTCTGCTTCAGGCTTCCCTGTTAAATGCCAACAATT
This sequence comes from Corvus cornix cornix, assembly GCF_000738735.6. Taxonomy (NCBI): domain Eukaryota; kingdom Metazoa; phylum Chordata; class Aves; order Passeriformes; family Corvidae; genus Corvus; species Corvus cornix. The sequence goes on from NC_046335.1 coordinate 5,848,860, forward strand.
CTTCCATCCTGTTCCTCAAGAGCAGGAGCCTGAGGGTGGTAGCTAATCCACATCCCAGGAAGCTGTGGTGGGGCAGCTCCTCCTGTGCAGACATACTCTGTACCAGGTGAAAAACGTCTGAGGATCCCTCATGCCAATTGTGGTAATACCAGCAGTTAATCTGGCAGCAAGCAACCTGTGTGGAATGAAACTCCATGTAGGATCTGTGGCTTTTGGGTTCGGAGATTTGTGGATCAGTGTCCTCTGAGATGCTGTAAAGCATTATCCAGGAGGGGAAGGAGAGCCTGAATGCCAAAGCTGAGTCTGCTGCTCAAACACCCGGATTTCTTTTGGCAATTTCATGGAAGGGTCATAGGGCCATCTTTGGTGATGCAGCTCTGGTGGTTGTTAGATGGAAACTGGTGTTTTTTCATGGATGTGAATCTCATCGCCACCACACAGAATTTCTTGTCTCAGCAGCAGCAGCACAGCTGTAGAACACTCTTCTCTCCCCCTTGCTGCTCGTGCCTCTCTTTGTGTGCTAAATGCCAGACTGATCGTCTGGCTTTGTGGCTGGGCTTAAATGCAGGGGCCGGAAACCTTTAGTGGAACTTTATAAAGGTTGGTCTGGCTATTCCTTTAAAGAAAATAAAAATCAATGACTGCTCATGCTTTCAAGGCAAAATTAGCCACCAAAGCTACTCTTTTAGCACTGCCAATTAGAAGTTTTAGAAAAAAGCAGGTGTTCTGTCCTGCAGTTTGACAGCAGTCCCTGATCGAGGAAGGTCAAGAGGTACACCCTTGTCCTATTCTATCATTTTGGTCAGCAGTTTGCCACTGCTGGTACCTGGATGTATTTCATGGGAGCTGAAAAAGGGATGGAGCAGCTTCAGAGGGCTCCAAACAAGTAGCGCCAAGGGGTTGTGTGATGCCAATACCAGAAAGTTTATTTTTCTTCCAAAGGTCAGGGGTTGAGGCACGAATGCTGTGAAGGTCCTGCTGCCTTCGCCCTCTGCATCCTGCCAGAATGTGCTGAGTGCAGGTATGAGGTTGTGGTCCCTTGCCACCCTTCTTCTCCTTTGGTACCTGGCAGGAGACATCTGTGGCCCACGAGGATCCAACAAATAACAGGTCAAGGAGGAGGCAGGGCTGTGTTCAGAGGGTGCCCTGCTTTCCATTGGCACGTGGCCTGCTCTCTACAGATGGGAAATCGTGTAAGTATTAAGAGATTTGGTTTGATTAGCTAAAATCTCCTGTTGGCAGCACATTTCCAGTCCCTGGAGCCATGGAGATCAGACAGGTTGCCACGGCAACGCACAGTCTTCAGCGAGAGGTTTACTGTTGCGTCGTCCTTGGTCAATTGATGGAGCAGGGTTTATTTAGGTCTTTCAAAAAAACCCAAAGCTGCTGTCCAGCCTTTTGCTGTGATGAGTCATTGTGCCTTGGGTCAAATTGGTGAAACTAAGAGCAAGGTTTTGTGGATGAGGAAAATAAGTACATGAGAGCATAAAGGTCCCAATTAGATTCCCCTTTGAAGAGGTGAGAGCACTTCAGTTCTGAGTGGAGATGACTTATTCTTTTTATGCCCCCAAATAAGTGAAACAGCAACTGAGATCCTCCTTTCTTCCCCTTCTCCTCCCATTTCCTCCCTCTCCTCTAAAAAAATAGTTATTTTTATTCTCTAGAGGACTCTGTGCTCACTGTTTAATTCTTGACTCATATCGGAGGTCCTTGCTGTTTGACCTTTTATCGCTGCTTTGCTTGTTGCTCTCTGCTCTCTTCTCTGTTACAGAAGCCCTGGTAAATTCAGCTTATAAAAGCTTCCATTTCATTACATTATTCTTCCTTTTGTATCACCCAGGAGATGAAAAGCTCATCATGTCACCACTGTGGCTGTGGCATGTGCTGGAAGCCACTGTGTCTCTCGTTGCTTGTTCATTGATCTGGACCCCAAGTCAGGGAGTGCATGGGGACAGGGACATCTCTCACTGTGACTGTTCCCTGGATTTACTGACATAGCAGAAGTGTGCCAGTGGTGGGCACAGCCATCTCTGAAGTTTTGGAAGGGACCTGATTCAATGTTCTCACAAGCCAAGGAGGGAAATGTCATTGTGCTGAGTGCCAGGCCTTGATTTGCTAAGTTAGTAAAGGTTTCTGTTTTAAAGTAATTCTGGCAGTGATAGGAAAGACTCCAAGGTTACAAGGATAACAGGATCACAGGGAGATGAAGGTGGTTATATGAGAGACACCATCAGAGTGCCCTTTTTCTTTCTCTCACTGTTGAGATGAATGAGAGCTGTTTTCAGCAGTGGATGGTTCAGGGAGAAATCACTGTACAAGCAGGAATTGCAAAGAGTCACTGCATGGTTTAACATGGGGAGCCAGGCTGGCATTTTCTGAACATGCAGGTGCTGTTCTCTGGTGAGTGTGTACCTCAGCTGGTGTCATGTAGCATAGGGAGAAGAGAAGGAATTGAAAAATAACTCTAGACGCTGCTTGCTGTGAGAGAAATTCTGACCTCTATAATAATACCGAGGCATGAACTTCATAGACAGTGACTTGTATGTGAGAGGGAAAAATTTTAAAGGGTGGAGGAGCCTTTAAAAGTCTGCATTGACATCCTTATTTATTTGTCCTTTTTGAGAGGATGGCAGCTGATAGATGTGTCACTGTGATGCTGCACAGTTATCTTCTTTCCCTGTCTCAAAATACTGCATTAGTGATACCATGGCAACAAAGAAGTTGTCTTTAAGAAAAGGAAAAAAAAAAGCGTGACTTCAGTGTTCAAGAAAGGTGGCAGACTGACAGCCCTAGTCTTCCCTTTCTACCAGTAAGGCAGTGTTGGTGTCAGCTATGACAAAAGGTATCAGATTATGATCTCTGTGTTGTACCATGACTGAAAACACACCCGGGACACGATCAAAGACAAACCTACTCCAGGGAGTGCAAACTGAGAAAAGGTGCTCTTGTCGGACAATTAAATTCTGTTTTAAATTATAAACTTTCCTAAGAAATGCATCATCTTGAAAAAACTTTCCTAGACCCAGGTTGTGTCCTCTTTCAGGATGGAATTCCTCTCTGAGCTGTCTGTGAGAAAAAACAGCTGTCCCTTGCTGCTGTGGTACTTTTTCCAGAAGGTGGGTAGTCAAAGGATATCTTAAGAGGCAAGTTCAGATCTGTGTCCTGTTTGATTTATTTGCATTTGAGTACAGATCTCATCTCTAACATGACAGCCCTAAGCAGCAGGAGATTGACTTTTAGGGACTAGATCCTTTCATTTGATCTAGTTCAAGTTGTATTTATCATTATCACTACAGCCATTTTCTTGCTTTCCTATGTCTTAGGTAAAACCTTTGACCTCCAAGGTAGCTCATTGCTTTGTGTGATAGTTGGTTTTACAATGGAAAATAGTTCCACAGTGCAGAACCGAGAATTTTAGCAAAGCTCAGAGATTAGAGTGAATACTGAGAGGGAGAAGAAATGGCAGAGCAAACTCTTGAGTGTGAGGGTACCTCATAGATTGTGGGCTGGGAAGGTAGTTTTATACCTGGTTCTAATTTTTCTTCACTGGTCTGGAGAAGAACTGAGATGAACAGTTGTGAGGCTGCAGGTTTCACTTTGATTACCTCAGCTGTGGGCCCAGCTCTGGGAACAATCCCGGCAGGGACCTTGGGCCAGGAGGACCAAGGCCTGGATGGGTGCTGTCCCCATCAAATCTGTTCAGCCCTGACATGGAGGGGACCAGCTTTCAGCTCATGAATGACAATTCAAGTTGTGTGCTGCTCAAATTCTCAGTCTCCCTGGCCCTGTTAACTTCAATGAATTTTGAATACCGTGCTGAACTGGAGCCATTTTTATAGTTATTACTAAAACTGATGATGAACCTCTGGATGACCCTTGAAAGTGATCTCCACCAGACAGCATGAATGCTCCCTGTCCATCAGGACACATTTCTGCTCCCTTGTTCCATCTGTATTTGTGGTGTGTTTGCTTACAGACAGAGGAATAGGGAGAGAGCCAGGACTCTTCTGGATGCAGAATTTCAGGTGTCATTGTTTGCAGAGGCTGTGTACTTGCTGTGGACTTGAACTACTGCTCCACACTTGTTTAAAACACATCCACTAAAACTAATACTTCATCTTTTCTAGTTGAAAAATGCTTTTTGTTGAAGGCAGAATATTTCACAGAACCGTGTGTGCTCAGTTACAAATGTCATCAAGAGCACTGCTCAAGGCCAGAATGGGATTTTTGCTGCTGGGAAAAGAGTGCTGCCACAGGGTCGTACATAGCAAAATACAGAGCAGCCTTTGTAAGATGGAAAACCTGGCCTCAGGGAAAGCTTTTTTGAAATTGGGCTTATGGCTCTCACAGGTTGGCTGCTGGGTGCTTTGAGGTTTGCCCTCCCAGTATTTATGTCTTGGTCATTTATCTATAGCAGGTTCTAAGTGAAATCCAGACTGCATCCTGAGAATTCAATTCTGAGTCTGGCTCTTATGAGCAGGCTGAGAAAAATCAAATCTGCTACTACTGCTGGCCCCAATACAGGCTTCACAGTGAGCCAAGCTGAGCCCGAAGGGGAGAGGCTGCCCTCCTCTAGTCCTGCACCTTGGACATGATACTGGGTAAAGGAAAATGTGGGTTTAAGGGAGAATTTATCTCAGGCCTTCCTTTTCTAAGGGGAGTGCACTTGCTAAATGCCACTGCCTCTGTGTCTCCGTTTGTGCCTGATGGGCCTTCAATTCAGTGTGGCCTGAAGGTGTCAAGCACCTCTACTGGATTGTATCCCTAAGAGAATAAGGCTCTTGGGGAAAAAAAATGCCCATCCTGTGGTATTTATGTGACCCAGTGTGACTGAGGACAGATGCCTGAAGTCCCGTGACTGTCACCATGATGTCACCTCTAGGAAGGTGCTGTCGATGTTCTATTCGGTAGCCTCAGCTTTGGGGTGAAACATGAGGCAATTCTGAGCACTGAAATGCCTGTGTAGATGGATGTAACATTTCTTGATTGTTCTTTTGGGTCTAACTTCCACCCTTTTTGGGTTGTTCCTGTGCCACGGCTCCCGTTCTGTGGGGCAGTTTTGTTAGTGTTTCCCTGCTTCAGAGACTTGTTGGGGGGGGTAAATGCATTGAAACCTGCAAGGTGCTTGGGTGGCTCTGTGGGTGGTAGAAGAGAGGGAGATGAAGTTGCTTCACTGTCTTTGAGACCTTTGAAATAGTGTGCCTATGTCAGAGGCCATAAGAGCAGCTCAAATCTTTGAAGATGACCTGCAAAAACATCAGCAACAGCTATGAGTGGGGCCATTCCCCCACCCTTTGATCAGACAAAATTTGCAGTCAAAGTAAACAGAGGTATAGTCAGGTCATAAGTGCCTTTCAGGTCTTCATATTCCTTATATAAAAGGACTGGAGAACCTCCTCATTCTTGCTATCTGTAAATCAGCACATAAAAATAAAGTGTGTGAAACTGAGCCTCTGTGCAGGGCATGTCCTCCTGCCTTGGATGGGAATTTCACTTCTGCTACATCACTGGATATGGTCTGATTGCATTTCTGATAATGTATTTGTGGATCACCTTGAGGAGAAGAGGGGGAGTTATACAACTGTTCCCTCACAGTGCTGTTGGAAAGGGTCGGGCTTTGTCTCCTTTGAAATAGATAGCAGGAGAGAGCTGCAATCCTGTGAAAACACACATTTATTTCTGAAGTGTTTGTGTATTGTGTGTGTGGTGCACATGAATAGAAGTGCCACCTGTCCAAGGCTGATAAGGACGAGCAGTGGTCATGTTCTTTCAGTTTGCTGTGTGAAGAATCGGCTCCTACAGCTTCCCTCGGGCTGAGTTTATGAAATGCTGCATGCAAGGAGTCGCTTCACCCCTTGTGGCACTTTCTGAGTTTGCATAGGTGTGGATTTGTTGGAGATTTTGCTATAATGGATACAGTGTTAGCCGTGGCTTCTGAAAACCCTTTACCTTTTTCTTCTGTCTTGCTGTCTCAGAAAGATCCCATTAATTATCCTATTCCTGTAGGAGTCCACATATGGCACTGCTTTCCTTTATAACCTTGGCCTCTGCTTGTGAGTGGGCAAAGGGACAAGATTCTGATACCCACGTGCTTTGGGCACTGAACAGAGGAAGTGACTGAGAAAGCTGCTTGGTGTTTCCATCACACCCAGCAGGGAACTCCTCCTTGCAGTGGGGCTGCTGCCATCGTTCCATCCCACATAACTTCCCTTCAGTAGCTGCTGAGCCTTGCCAAGCACAAGGGTGGACTCCTGGGCCTTGCTTTGCTGTGACACTGCTGATAAGGATGAGGATATGTAGATATGCAAGTAGGTGGAAACTCTCTAATACATCATAATAGTAATAATAATAATGTACACTTGTACTGCCTTGCAGCTTTCGCTAGAACTTTTGCCCACGCACCAGCCTACTTGGTTCACAATGCAGTGTGCATGCTAGACAATTAGTGGCTGATAATGAAAAATGTCATGGGAACCAGCAGGAAAATCATAGCTTACTCCAAATATATAATGAAATGTAATTAGCACAGACAGCAAAACAGACAATTTATGGTTTCTTTTTATTTCATAATTAAAAAGTACCAGTAAACATTCCTTTTTCAGGGAGTTTGGTATCAAATGAAATTAAAGAACTATTGTCTGGAATAGTATTTTATGCAGAATTTAACCCTTGCACAGCAGAAGGTATTAAGGTCTTGCTGGTTGTAGACACTCCAAGTCAATCCACTGTGGAGCTTCTTGTGCTCATTCCCCTGGCCCTGGCCCGTTGGAAGAGGCCAGGTCTGGTAGCAGAATTGCTGTGAAACCTGCTACAAGCCAAAACCCAGCTGCATTCAATGCATGTAACAGTGTGGCCAACACACCTCCCTTGTTCTTCTGGATAGACTGACTCTCCCTGAAGTCATCTTGTTGTGTGAATGTGGCTTTGAGGAGAGGTTGGAGCAGGAGCAATGTAATGCCTTGTGTTCCCTGTGTCCTCTCACATTTCTTCTCTTGACCTCACTTCCATTTCTGATCTTCTCTTTTCTGCCTCGGGGCCCTTCACACTGCACCTCTAGTTTGTTCTTGAGCAGTGGACAAGGAGTGTGTGCAGTTGTGTGGCCTCAACCTGCCAGTAGCACAAACACCATTTCTTGCCTTGTGCTCCCAACCAGAGCAGCAGAATGAACGGACCCACTGTGGCACTGCACAAAGGTGTCTATGGCATTAATTTCTTGGCTTAAAAACGGGTAAATGGGGGAGGATCCTGGCTGAATGTTTATGTCCCAAAGCACGTGGTGCTCAGCACCTCCCAGGCTTTGGACCAAGAGTTGCATGCCTTAGTCTGTCACATATTCTTGCTCCAGTCACAACAGTCTGTCATCCATTAGTGTAAGGATGGACACTTCACCTGTGTGAAAAGTGACACATTCCAGAAATGCTGCAGCATAAGGGATGTGTGTGCATTTCTGCTACTTTTCTTCCTCAACCCACCTCTCAGGCCCAGACATCCACCACAAGCCAGAACAGAGCTCTGCTCCAAATCAGTTTTGCAGTCATTTCTCAGGTACAGCCTTAGCCTAGAGTTTCAAATCTGCAGAGAAAGGCCTTCAGCTGAGGGTTGGGAGGAGAGCTGGGAGGTGTGGCAAGGACTGTACACAGGTGCAGCACGTTCATGGCTCCCCTCCAGAGGGATTTGAGCTTCCAGCTGGAGCTAGGTGCAGTGTGTGAGACAGTGCTCAGATGCAAACTCAGCCCTCTCTTAGATGCTGTGGCAAAACTTTTGGTATCTGGCACAAATATTTTGGTTGAGAAAGAAGGAAACTTGTGCATAAAGCCACAGGACAGGATGCATGTACTCTGTTGCCTTGTGCTGCAGAAGTCCCAGGCACCTCCTCTCAGTTGGACAGAACATCTTCAGGAGAGAAGGGAGAGTTCCTTGGTGCTTCCAAGGAAGGGAGGTGAGGGATCTCAGCCTTTGTTGGAAGCTGGCTGATGGTCTTTTTCATACAGGAAGAGTCTGTGCAGTCCCTTCTTGCCTATGCTCCCAAAAACTCTGCCTCTGTGTGGACAGTTTTTAGTACTTGGCTTTGAAAACTTCCTCCTTCAAGTTGATGCTGCACCTTTGGTGAGCTCTGACAGGTGGTGACTTTTATATTTTGCCCCAAGGAGTAGGGGAAGCAGGAAAGGTTGTCCCAAGTCCTACGTCACTGAGCTACTGCTTTCTTGTTCCTCTGTATGTGACCAGGAGACAAGAATTACATGGGCAATAGCACTGTTGTGCCAGTCTGAGTTACTTCAGAGCAAGCAGGTGATCGTTTGTCTCCAAACTTTCCTTCAGGATGCCTGTCTAGTCAAAGATCTGCTTTTTCCTCTGGGATTTTGGAAGCTACTTTGAAAGTCTGTTGGGGAAAAGGGGCACTTTGAGGACTTTTTCTAGCTGGTGGTTGTGTAGTGTTTCATGGAATGTGTTGAATAATTTATATTTAAAAGTACTGGTGGCTTGCTTGTGCCCTGTCTGAGAAGGGGAAGCCCTGGTGTCTCCTTGGACTCAGAGATTTCTATGAAGTAAAACAAATTACAACAGTGGCGTCCTTGCTGCACACTTGTGTGCTGAGATGTGGTGATGCCACGTGTTTTATATGTAAGGTAGAGCATTATCCTTTTTCCTGCTTATTCTGTGCTCAAGAACAGGGCAAGCCAGTGATGGGACCCAGCCAGGCTTTTATGTATATTCTGGGGTTATAGCTGCTTTGATTTATACTCATCTCCTTTGATTTATCCTTGGCTCCAGCAGCTACTTAATGGTGACTTCAGCAGCTGAAAATAGCCAGAGTCAATGTCTCACTCAGCCACTCTCACATCCCCAGCCCTGCTCCCTGGACTGAGGTGTGAGGGGAAAATAGGCCTGAGATGTGACTGCCAAATTATCTAGGGAAGTTATAGCAGCACATTGCAGTGCTGGCTCAAGGACAGGTTGGATGGGACTCTCAACATCCTAGGAGAAGGTGTCCCTGTTCATATCAGGAGGATTGGAACTAAATGGTCTTTAAAGTCCCCAAACCACTCTGTGATTCTGTGAATTGTCTGTGGCCATGCAGAGCAGAGCAATGGAAGTGTAGGCTTCACCTTGTTGTCATTTGAGCTGCTGTGATTCAGTGCATATTTCTGTTCCTTCCTTAGGCTGGGGTGGGGAAGGGTCAGAGCCACCTCCAGAGTTTGTGTAACACATGTTCCTCTGGGTTCAGTCCCAACCACTCATTTGTTTTGCATGTGGGCTGCTGCTATGCACTGGTGATTTTTGTTTCAGTTGAGACATGTTGGCTTGTATTAATTTAAGTTTTTTAAATCCCCCAGACTGAAGTCATACAGTGCACTATCAGTAACTGGGGACAGTGTAGCTCTTCTAGCCCAAGTCTTTCGCTGAGTCAAGTCCTATAAATTCACAGTGGGATGTTCCACAGACAGGGCTGGCTCTGTTTACATCCTCTCATCCTGCTCATTTCATCTGTGAGCTGCAGCTTTGTAATCACAGGCATCCCTTGTATGCCACTGATGCTGCTGATATTTCATTTTTATGGGGTCTTTGACTTGAATTGAACAGCTGAACTTCACCCCTTCCTGGTGAAGTAATTACCAGAATAACCAGCCAATTTTTTTTGCAGATGACACTGAAAGTTTTTGACACGTGCGCCCTTTCCACCCACATCAAGTGATGTATGTAGTGTTTGTCCCTTGTTTTGGCATTTTGATATGTGTGAGAGAGGTGAAATGGCTTTAAAAGCTTTTTGCTGGCGCCTGTGGTTTGTTGCAGATCCAGTGGTACAGGCAGAACATGATAAATTGAAATCAGACTGTTTCTTTACAGTTTGACACAGGGATGTTGATGAACAGGGCTGGGACATCAGCTAGTGCAAAACCACTGTGCTCAAAACCCCTGTGGCTCAACCTGGCACAAAAGGAGCTAAACTGAATTACCTGAGCTGCAGGCTGGGGTTTTTTTTCCCCAGAAAATAATGGTAATTATGTAGTACGGTAATATACTTCTCACTTAAGGGTAAAGTAGCAGCTGAATGAGAATCATAGGCTATACATTAACCTGGTTCTTAGTAAATGTAATGAAGTTAGTGAGTACCATTATGTGTAATCTGATTGTTCTAAAGAAAATACATAAATTGCAAAGGAGGTTTTGGGGCCTTAATGACCCTCTCTTGGCCAGATCCTTATTGCAGTACAGAGGGAGAGTGTCTCTCCTGGAGCTGGTAGAATCCTGCATTTTACAGAAGTTTCTTAAAATCAGTTGGTGTCTTTCCTGTGTTGGGATTCATCACGTGACAGAAATTAAGGCCTTAATTGGAACCAAGTCTGTGTGATGTACATCCTTAGTAGACCAGTGTATTAAATGGATGTTGTATCCATTTAACACAAGTCCATGTTATGCTGGATTTCATTCCTATTTCTTCTGTGGAAAGGATGGGGAAGCAGAGCCATGGATACAGCTGTGCTTAAACCACATCTTTCCCGAGGCAGTTTTGCCTGGTTGTGCTGATGTTTTCTTTCTGACTTTCTGTTCTTAGTTACTCCTGAGGCTTCCGAGTTTTTGTCTGCAGCTGGAGTCTTCGTTATCCTCCCTGCAGTCCTCTTCCACTTCATCAACAGGAAGCTCTACTGTGAAGAGCTCCCATGCCTGGAACAACAAGGGCAAAGAAAACACTGCAAAGAGAAGTCCAGAGCTCATGAGGGCCTTGGTAAGTGTCACAGTATTACACTGCCTTTGATGTACAGAGTCTTCTGGAGGCTGTGATTGCTGGCAGGACAGACACAGGTCCATTTGCTGTTTCTCAGGTTGTTTGTGTGGAAAACAGTAGGGTTTTGGACAGTACCTCCCAAATTTGATCATAAGGATATGCAATTGCTACTGTGTTCCCATTATCTTTGTCGTCAGGAGTAATCTCTTGAAAAATGAAAGTCAACACTGGGGAAAGAAGCACACTCCCTGCTCTGTCTGTTGTGGGAGTGTTTTGTTTATCCAGTGAGTAGCAAAATGTGAGTGTTTCTGACCAACAACGGTGCCTTTCTACTCACAAAGGATATGCCTGTCCTGGTTTTCTTGTAGTATCTATTACACACTCCTTCACGTGTTTGTTGTGTTCTGGAAGCATTATCTCTTGGGTAAACCCACAAGTCCTGGAGCCAAAACAACTGGGAATTTTACTATGTCAGAAAAAAAAAATTAATTTTTCTCAACCATCAAAAATGCATCTGTTCTGGTAGTGGTGGCAACTGTGAGTTTGGTAATTTCTTTGTGTATTTGTTTGTAAATTTGCATGTCGTAAGTGTATAATCACTGAGATAATCAGCCAAGAAGAGGCCTCAGAAGCCTCCCAATTGAAAGGTCTGCTTTTCTATGATTCAGTCTTAAAGGTAATGGCAGAAGGACACAATCCCAAAGCATAGAGCTCATACAAGGCTGTTTTGTTGTTCATTTTGCCTTGTGCCTCAGCATGGCTGCTGCAAAGGACATGATCTGGTCATACTTTAGGACTCCAGGACTCATGGACAGTTGAAGGCTGGGAACTGTGGCAGGAACTCAGCGGGACCAATTCTTGCTAAATGCTTTAGTGAGCCAGGGACAGGCATGAAAAAGGTACAAGTACAAATGGTACTTGAAACGATTCCCACCCACGCCCCTCTCAACTGAAAGTCCTAACTTCAGTGTTTCTAAACAAAGACTATGGGGTTTTTTTAATAAGTTTCCCTCATCGATATTATTTTTAAGTCTTTTTCCCCTTCTCTTCGCCTCCCATCAAGTGGTGTAAAAATGTGGCTTTTATTTCAGTTTTTAAGATGACACATCTCCCAGGAGCGTGTGGGTGTTGACATTCTATGGAGCTGTCACAGGCTATCATGTAAACAAGTATTTGCAATGCTTTTTAAAATGTGAATTATTAATAAACAGAGTGGCTTGCTTTTTTTTTTTTGGTATTTGTTGCTTCCAGATTTTGAAGGACAAGAAATTGCTTCCCAGCTGACACTCTCAATGGCAATTTTCATTTCAGACTAAATCTCGTGTCTGAGTGATAAACCTTTGAAAACATGGGCTTATAATGGAAACACTAATTCAACTTTAACTACAGCTGTGCTGTGCAAGAAAAATACCATATACATTAATGAGGTGCTAAATCTGATACGGCAGAGGAATGTGTTGTAATCATTAATTACAATGGAAGCTTAAAGCTGGAGTCTGCTTTTTCCGTTCAAATAAAATTGGCTTGGCGAGTTGGAGCTGAGAGTTATTTAAAAATACCACCTCTATATTTAGTTTAAATTTCACCGTGGCGTCTTGGTACTTGTAAAGTCAATATGGAATCTGTGTGTAGGAAATGCCAGTGCTTTTAAAGGACAGCAGCATGAGGGAATATATTAAAACCTGGGCTAACACAGTGTGTCATATGGCGAATGTAGAAACCTGGAGGCTGAGCTCGGGCAGGGAAGCCAGGGAAGGCTGTTTCCAGCATGGTGAGGGAGCTCTCCCAAGAAGAGTGTTGACAAGCAAGAGTTTGCTTCAAATTCGGAATTTGGCTTTGCTGGGTAGGAAGGAACAGGATGGGGAGCGTTTGCAACATGAAATTTGTTGGTTAGCATTCAATTTTCCTCTTTTCAACTTTTTTCTGGTGAGTTGTGTGTGTTGCAAGGAGATCTTGATTCCAATACTCTGGTATTCAACATGCAGCCCACTAATGGTTGTTCTTCCCAGTTCTAAGCTCTCAAACTGGGGAAAGCTTTTTGATTCTCCACCTCTGCAATTAGGAATGCTTAGAACATATCTATCTAAATAGGAGAGAAGGCATTTTGCATGACTCAAAACATCTGCAATAGGATGAACCCCCACATACAACAGCACAGATAAATGAACGTGGGCCTGGGAAGGGGTGTATGGGTTTCAATGCATAAGCTGCTCCTCTTGCCCTTGGATCCAGTTGAGTTTCGAGTTATCTACCAATGAAGAAGAGAGTTGGTAGAGAAACATGAGCAAATCTGTCTACTTTGCAGGTATGCAGGGTGACATTTAGAAAATGTACTGTAAAATGTCAGAGACTCCTTGTTGTTGTTGTTTTTGCTTTCCTGTATAGAGCCTGTCTGCAGAACAAGGGAAGTGACAGAATGAAATAGGTGTTCCCATCATCATGGCTCTAGGATACATCTGCCTGGTTTGTTCCTGATTTAATTTTAATTGCACAGTTTGTGTCTCTATGAAGGGACAAAGATAAGGAAAAGATCATTGTGGAAATGAAGATTTCATTGAAAAATCTTTTAGGAGACTTCAGGACAAAGACTCTTAATTACTGGGACAGAATGGATTGCAGATTTTTGGTGCTTTAGCATTCTGTGGATCCTGTTCTAGACTGGTTTGTTGACCTTAGAGATGAGCCCATCTCTTGAGCAGGGATGTGCTGCCCTGGTTGCTTCTCACGCAGCTGTGGGAGTCCCTTCACTGGGAGTGCTGGAGCTCATCTGGGTACAGCCAACCTGTATTTAGGATGTACTTGGCACTGCAGGGGAGAGCTCAGAGCAGGCTGCAAAGGTAGAGAAGCTGGTAAGCACATAGCTGGTAGGAAGGTAGCACAGACCATATCAAGCTTGCTTGGCTGTGCCCCGGCATGTGCAGAAGGAAGAGGTGGTGGCGTGAAGCAGTCCTGGTCTTTCTGGAGTGATGTAGAGCCTTAATATAGATCAGGTGTAGAATTCCTTAGGGAGGGAAAGATTGACTGCCACGCCTTTAGAACCAGCTGGAGTGGTTCTTCACAGCACTGGTGATCTTTCAGGCCCTGGGAGAGTGTGTACGGGAGATTGCCCCTTGAATCATCTCTCCACACAAGGAAGGAGGACCTTCCCTTGAGCAGAGGCTTGAGAGAAGTCAGTGAGGTCTCATGTGAGACCATTTGATGTTGTGAAGTTTTGGTGTCCCTGTCTGTAGAGTGGATTTTGGGATCAAGAGGAGGTGATGTTCCTGTGCATGGTGTTTATAGTGTTGGGGAGCCCTTTGCTTCAAAAGTTCATGGGTGAAGTGAATGTCACAGGTACACGTGACAGTGCTGGGCAAACCTTTGTGTGAAGAGCTATGACCAACCATATGATTCAGTGCTGTGGCTCAAGAAAGTGAAGGGTCCTCTTTGTTCTACACCGTAATCTTTTCATAATGATGTAACCTGAGACTGGGAAGGAAATTGTAGCTTAGTACGCTGTGCTTTACATGAAAATATTCCAGTTGTGCCTTACCTTGAACACTTGTTAAAGATGTACTCTTGATATGTGAAAACAGCATAAATATGATGGGGCTTGAAGGGAAGATTTCTTTTTCATTATTCCTTCTGTTTTATCAGCCTCAAGAGCACTTTCATTTCATGTTCTCAAGCTGTTCTGCACAGCCACTGTTCCAGCCTCTGGGGCTAGCTGCACACTTAAAATAAATAAATGGAGATGCAGTTCTTATATAAACCACTCATCTCCCATAGCTGGGGCTTTAAGGAAAGCATCAACACCTATAACACTCACCAAGGGCTGGAATGTTAGCAGTGCTGCCTGGGCGCTGCCTTTCATTGTCAGTGCTGCCCTGGGCCCGGGCGGGCCCTGGGGACCCATCACATGCAGTGAGTGGGACTGTCATATGCAGCAGAGGCAGAGATTCATGTTTAGAAACAAGAAATGTGGGTGAGTGTGACAGCACCAGTCTGGCTTCCTCCTAAGCAGTGGAAAACCCAGGGGTGTACTTCTCCAAAGGAGTACAACTGTGGTTGGTCCTTTTGACGCTGATGCTGAGTACCCAGTATCTCCACTGTCCTCAGCAAGGGAAGACTGAAAGCGGGCCTGAGGTTATTCCTGTCACCCAGCTGAGGTATGTAGCTAAGATTCCTTGACCAACCAGTGGCAGGAAGGAGAGAAGCTTGTGAAAGGGAAGTTTCTCAGTGCCCAAATGAAGCCTCTCTTCTAAATTGCTTTTTCTCTCAACTGCTTCAATAGAGGCACGTAGGAAGTGTGACTGGCCATGGGACAGCGTGATTGCTGCCACTGATGCCTGCCCTAGATGTTGGAGAGCTTGGTTTGCCACAAGGCTGAGTTTAATGAAGGAGTAGCTGAGGGAGCTGTTCCTAAGTCAGTAGGGACAGCTGCCTGCTCAGATCTCTATCTCCAAATTCCTTTAAATGCTTTGAGTCTAGGTCTAGTTTTCCCAGTGACCCCTCAGCCTCCCAGGATTTCTGGCTGGACTGGTGGTTGACTTAGAAGTGAGAGGAGATGGGAGCTACAGGCTCAGCCACGTGTGCACACAAAGATGGATCACCAGGAATCATCCACTGCATTTTTGTCTCCCAAACAGCTCTGTCTGCACTGCTCGGTGGTGGTCCGCACAGAGCAATTCCCACAGGCTCTGCAAGGATGGAGTGTGTGCGTGGGGGAAGGAGTAACAGGAACTGGGTGACTCCTCTAAATGTTTCTAAAATATCTTCATTTTGTTAAACAGCTAGACATGCTCTCCCACTGCTAATTTCCATGCAAGTAATTGCTCTGATTGACCCTGGTTTGTTCACTTGCTGCAGACTGGGTAGCACAATTGCAGGCAGGGTGGAGTCTATGGAGTCTGCTCTAGGGAACAGCTTGACAGCACAGGTGGGTGGGTTCGAGTGGTGGTGTAAATTGGTGTTTCTCCAGCCTTTTGAACTTGTGATTTGCTTTTGGCTCTTCTGTCTTCATGCAAGCTGGCAAATGGCAGCAGCTCAATTACAGAATGTGCTGTAATTTCTGACTGCAGGTTTCTTCTTTCATTCCCCTAATCCAGTAATTACAGATGTTTCTCGCTCTTTTAGCCTGAGAGAGAACAGTTGCCTCTACTAACACCACTTTTCTAATACTCCAATGATTTGTGAATTTCTTTTTGCCCTTTATGTAACCCTCGGCTGGAGAAGTATAAATGAAGTTATTCATTGCTGCTTTTTGTACAACCACTTGGCATGGAACAGTTAAGGGCTTTTTTGTGCCTCTGGTGACAAGTGGCTCTTTAAATGCAAAGGGCTTTATTTTGATTTGGAGGATGTGACTGCCTTCAGTGGAGCGACTCTGGATTTAACACCAGTGCCAAGTCAGAATCTGGCTCGCCTGAATATCCAAACCAAATATTATGGCCAAGGAGGTGTAGACATTTTCTCTCTCCTGAAAATCCCCCCAGGTTTAGTATTAATATTTTGATGGCAATAATATCTATCTGTGCTTTCACATATCCTCTGCTTTCTGGGTGCCCTGGACTTACATGAGATGAACA
This sequence comes from Corvus cornix cornix, assembly GCF_000738735.6. NCBI lineage: Eukaryota > Metazoa > Chordata > Aves > Passeriformes > Corvidae > Corvus > Corvus cornix. Next base: position 5,865,153 of record NC_046335.1, read on the forward strand.
CACCTCTGATTTCAGTAGTTCTTACAGCCTAGGCAAAAACAAAGGTGTGAAGAGGTCAGCATAAGAAATCATCATCAGCTCCTCAGCCCCATTGCTGTTGGAGCTTCTGAGCACAATATTTGAATGCTGGTCTTCCAGGAACTTTTTTTTTTTTTCTTGAATTTGTCATCATGTACTCTGTATGATGGAGAGACCTGTTTTTTTTGAAAAAGGCTCCACAATTTTGAACGATAAATGTCACATTTGCATAATTCCTTTTTTTCTTCTACCTCTTTCCTCTTCTTCCCATCCCACTGAAGCCGTGAGGATTAGTAATTGTTGCCATTGTTATTGACAAAAGGAGTGCAGGAAAAAAGGGATGAAAAGAAAGGAGGAGACAACATGGGGCTAAATATCCTGATCAAAACCACTTTTGTCATTTGGGTATCAATTTTTACAACTAATTTGGCACAGCATCACTAGCGAGCTGCCTGCAAAGACATGAGATGATTTGGGAGTGAGAAATAAGTCTGCAGGCTTCCTGTGCGTGGGCTGAGCCCCGTGCAGCCGGGTACATTGCTGTCTGCCTGAGCTCATCTTTGTTTTCTCTTCACCATTCTGGGGCTTGCAGGACCAATGCTCTGCAGCAGTGGCTTTATTACTGTGTTGATTTGTAACCCATGAACGTTTCCAATGAGATGTGTCTAATTTATTGGCATCAACCATTAGATTTTCCTTGAATGCCCTGGAGTTTCTGATTCACCAGCTGAAAACTATTATCACAGAGCACATAATCACTTGGAAAGTGCCTCTGTCTTCTCTTCTGTGTGTTAAATTCAACCACTTAAATAGCATTTTTATAGCACATAGGCCAAAAAGTTACCAGATGTTCTGTACTTCTGTTTTGTTTTTACCTTGTGGAAGTTTGGTCAGTAGTAACGCTCACAACTGATGTGAACCTTGGGCACTGTCTGTGAACTTACCTCACAACACTTCTGCAGGAGGCTCCAACCCCCTGAACAGCTTCAAGTGCACAGGCTGGGCTTGGCACTGTGACAGTTTCAGCTGGAAATACATTTTCATCATAGTAATGTTTGGTGAGAGTGCAAGGGCTTTGCTAGCATCTTGTTAGATACAATTCTGGCAACTGCAAGAGGAGCAAAGAGTCCAGATTGTTCCCAGAACTAGGATAGAGGATTTCTTGGCCCAGTGTTGCTGCTGCCTGCCTTCATCTGAGTACATTTCTAACCTCCTCTCTGCTATTTTAAATGTGTGCTAATTGGATTCTAGTCTGAAATGAGGATCAGGCTCATTACAGTTTTCAGTAGCTCAAAAAATCTTACCCCTTCAAGCCTTCCTTATTTCCCCCTTCCATGAAAAGCAAAATGGCCTTACCTTTTGCACAGATCCTTGATGTTCTGGGCATCAGCTCAGATTCACACCTTGTTTTAGGATTTTTCCCCCTAAACTTGGAGCAGAGCTTCATGCTGGGTCAATCACACTGCTCTTCTTTGATGTCCACACAAATAAAGCTCCTGTTAATGGATATGATCCATTTTCAACCTGTGTTCTGCCTGTAAGGGAGGGGTTTGGTAGAAAACTATTCCAAGGGCCGCACAAAAAGTGACTGAAGAAAAGGAAGTTTGTGCCTACACTCTGCAACAGAGTGAATAAGGAAAATATTAAGAAATGCACACCTGATGTCACTTTTTTTAGGAACCTATGTATCAAGAAGATTGAAAGACACTTTGGTAATATTATAAACTTCTGCATTGGGGTAGTGTTTGAAATTCTGGTAATAGTCTACTTTTTTTAGCAATACAGTAATTGCACCTCTCAATGGGAATGCTACTCAGGAATAATGATCCTATCAAGACAAGGGAATATAGATTGTAGTAAAGGTTATGATGGCTTCTGTGAGAGGCTTAGCATTGATCCTTTTAGCTATCTGATTTTCCAGGAGAGGAAAAAAACCCCTAACAACTTCGAGTTTAGCATGTGATTTGGTGTGAAAATTCTTAAGGGTGGTTTCAGAAGATGGAACTTGAAGTGAATTTGCTAAACTGCTTCTTTCCTCTCTCTTGTTTGATGAATACTTTTAAAAAGAAATGGGTTTCTTTTTATTTCCCACACATTTTATGCTTTTCTCTGTTCTTTTAGTTTTTTTCTTCTAATGCAAGTCAAAACTGTTAGAGAAATCAAAAGTAAAAATCCGTTATGTTGAAAAGGCCATGTTGTGAAATATATCATAAACACGCTGTTAGAGCAGTGTCTCCTAATTAATGGAGAGAGCTCCTGGGAAACAGCAAGCCTGTAACACAGCTCAGCCCTCTTTGATCCTCTGGTGCGTTTGTAAAATTGTTGCCCGCCTAAACTTGTCTGCAGCTTGTTACACATTTTATCCATCTGCTGCAAGTACAAAATTAAACCATTTATAATTCAACTGAACTCCAGTTGTTCAGCATATCAGTGACTGTGGAGTCTTCAGTAAGAGGGAGAGGATGGTAGGAGAAGCAAAGCAAAGGTGAAACAGAGTCAGGCACCCTGGAAAAGACATTGTTTTTGCATGTAGGGATTATGTAGGCACTGGGTTGCAAGTTGCACATGGGAGTTGCAGGTGTTACTGCAAAGTGGTTCAGATTTTTCTGGTGAAATACACATCAGTGTCTGTCTATTGTCTATAAACTGAAATCAAACCACTTGTTGGAGTTCTTAGGATTCAATCCAGGCAATGTCCAGATCTTGGGTAGAGTTGTGGATGTGTGTACATGTGTGTGTTATATTTTTCCCCAGACTACAGGCAACTGCTTGGTATATGAAAGTTCATGTTCAAGTTCTATCTACTGCTTCAGATGACTGAGTGACCACATCCAAGCTCTGCAGGTGGTTGTAGGTCACTGCTTTACTTCCCTTACTAAAGCAAAATCCTGCCTTGAAAACTCCCTCCATCCTTATGGTTGTGGTACCAACCTCCCTGTGATGTTTGCCTGAGTGCGGTGTAGCCAGCCACAGCATCCAGAAGTGGGATAGCACTGTTGGACAAATCAGGTGTTAGCTTCAAAATCTAATAACAAGAGGAGCTAATTATTTCCTATGCAAATATCACAAGGCTATGTTCTGTTGATTTTTAGAACAGATCAGCACTTCATTTCAGCACCCATATATTTTACCTCCATTGGTTAGCCATCACTCCTGGATGTCTGCATCCCTCTGAGGGCTACTGCTGTCATGGATCTTGCTGCTGAGACAGAGGGAGAGCACTGTGAAGTTCTCCTTTCATCAAAAATGAGAGGTTCATTTGCTCTTGCCTGTAAATAAATGACAGGTTAAAATTGTATCCAGTATCTAGCACTTACCCACCAGAGTTTATTTCCCTCCAAGCCTGGGAGAATCTCACTGTTACAAGTACCATCTCCTACCAGTGATTTCTCTGGTGCTGTGATTTACCAGTAATCTGCATCTTGTTGAAAATGGGTTGTTTGAAGCATTTAATCTCTTCTGGTCTATGAGAAAATCAGTTGCACAAAGCAGAGAGGCTTTGCCCAGGGCAGGGTTGGAAAGAGGAGAATCAGTGAAGGGAACAGCTCACCTGGGAAGCGAGTGTCTGGCACTGTCTGTTCCTTGCCAAAGATTTAATGTGTGGCAGGGAGCTTTATCTGAGTCCCAGGGGCTGAGCTGAGGGCTGGAGGCTGCCAGATGGATGCTGGAACAGTGTGTGCCCTGAGCCCAGGGAGTTTGTGACAGCTACAGCTTTTAAAATGCCTTTGGTAACCAGCATTCATTTACTGCCCTTGTTAGGACTGCAATTCTTAGCACACTGAAGCTGACAATAAACCTGTTGGAAGTGTCTGCAGTATAAATCAACATCACTGAACCAAATTATTTGGCACAGGGTTTTTTTTAAGGTAAAGTCCTCTTAAGTCACTGATCTCATGTCTAAAATAGCTGCTCACCAAGCAAAGTGGGATCTTTCTAGTTTGTGCTCCATTTAAAGATCCACAACACTGATATTCCCACTACATTTCTCTGGAGATCATTTCATAAGGTAATGCACATTGCTGCTGAGCTTATTTTCTTGCAGTTACACTGTATTCATCCTTTTATACTTTGATTGCTTTCAGACCTCTCAATTCAGCAAGACATTGGTATTAATTTTTGAATCTTCTTTTTAGTTGTCTTTTAGACTAAAATCTGCACCTATTTAATTCTTTCTTCCTAAACCCATCATCCTATTTGTAGGTTTCTCCTTCTCAGAGCTCCTAAAAGAATATCTGTCTTGTGATGATGTGGGAAGATGTATACTGGGCAAAAAGGCATGTTAACTTTCTGCAAGTTATGTTTTTATTTAGAGTTTAGATGAATTTTGAGAAAGCATCATCTCGAGATAACACCAGTGCTTTTGTTAACTTGCTTCTGTTCCCAGTAATTTCATATCCATAATATTCCACCTCCTCTGTTCAGCTTTTTTTTTGTCATTTCTGTGAATGGCAAAATGACTCTGGGTTGTGGGCAGAGAGAGTTTCTTCACAGCCTTTCTGCAGCAAAGCATTTGAGATGGTTGTCTGCCATGGGCTGCTACTGCAAGCTTTAGGCCTGTCATTTTCATTATTCAAAACACAATTCTCCCCAAATTCTCCTCCTTTCAGTTTTCTCACCTGGTCATACTAATGCTAAGGATGTGATAGAAATTTGGGCCAGGAGGTTATCTGAGATTTTTGATTGCAGATTTTTTTGTACCTTTTTTCCCCCAGGTCTGTTGACAGCTGTAACCAGAATGTGTGCACTTCAAAAAGGTACTTGTGTTCCAAGGTTCTGGTTCTTATTTTTATCTAAGGTTTAACAATCGAATAAAAGCTTTCCAGATCTCTGCAGGAATATGTGCAATTTGTCCATCATTTCTGGATTTCTGGTGGTATTCTCAACGGGTAAAAGTGCTTTTTCCATTTTCCCCTCTCGGTTCTAGACATCTTACATAGATAGTGTGTCGACAGGTGTTGATGGACAAGCAATTTACAGTAATTTCTTATGGTGCTTATTCTGTAGCTCCCTGAATTATAAGTGACATGCTGGCAAAGCTGAACAACTGATCACCAGACACCGGCATAGTGTTAAACATGGCTTCTGAGGCTGCTCAGAATTTCCTCCAGCCACTGTCTTCTTGGATGTCTCAAATATACGAAGCGATCCAACAAGCAGGAGACTCCATATCTGCCTCACTGCTGAATTTGAGTGGAGTGGGTCATAAGCCAGAAGAAGAGAGGACCCAGGACTTGGAGAATAATGGAGGCGTTTATGAGGATTATTCTGAGGAATCAGATGATGAACGAGACCTGGACCTCTGGGATGAGGAATATTTCTATCCTAGAGAAGACGGTTACATTGGAAGCCCTGATCTGGCTTCACAAAACCTCCCTCATGGCTCTGACTTGGGTCCACAGAGGAAAAAACGGGTTAAAAATACCAGCACTTCACCAGAGCAGTGCGTTGAAAGCTCCAGGTCTTTGACAGCCAATGGATCCTACTGGACCAGCGAAGATCTCCAGCCTCTTGATCGGCTTCCTCCCATCGCTGAGGAAGAAGGTGAGCCCTCTTTGAGGATGGGAGGTCATGAGCACAGCCTCAGCTTGGGTGGCTCCTTAAACGGTGCTAATGGCAAGGCACGCTGTGCAGGTAAGCAGCTGGCACGCGCCCTGACTGCATTATCCAGACCTTTCTTTTCGGCTGTTGATTTGATTTAGTTGCTAATCTGCTCATTATGTTCTGTATTCTCTCTGTTTCCCACAGCTAAAATAAAACTCCCCAAATCCCAAAGAAAAATCTAACCTTTCCAATTCTTCCCTTGTTTGTGAGACTAATCTCATTGAAAGAAGTGGAGATCTCCAGGGTGAAATGCTGTGTATTAGAAGGCAATCAGGCCCTGTTGCTGTAGCAAGGGGTGTTTTACTTCCCTCCCTTTTTAGTTTCTGGTAGTAGGACCCTTCAAAGGGAATGTTTAGCCTTAAGCCTTTGCTTTGAGAACCATCTGCCTTTGCGTCACTATATATATATATATATATATATGTATATATATATATATCTTTAATAGCAATCTCAAACCTTGTTTCTCTGTGCCAGGAACCTCAAGATGTTACTGTGCCATGTGCTGTGAAATGCTGTACTAAAAAGCCAGCCATATCTCATGATTTTATGGATGAAAGGCTCCCAAATCGCTTTCCTCCCCTCCCACCACCCCAACAGGCTTTTCAAAGAAGACTGAAGAAGACAGCAGGCAGGAGATTATGAGAAGGAGAACTGAGTTTGATATTTTCAGTTTTAAATAGGCCTAACTATGATTTCTGATCTTTAAATGACAGCAAGAGTGTTTTCAGGATATTGAGCCCAGGACTGAGTTTCAGCCACGTGACTTGTGCCCACTCAGTGTCACCACAAGTGTGGCTGGAGGTTTCCTGGGTCACAGAGGTCTGGTGGAGACATATGTCCTGACTACACCCAGGGAAAGCTGCAGTCCTGCTGACATCCTTGGGTCTTGCTGGGATAAAGCTGCTCTTTACAAACATCCTAGGAGTGGGGATAAGGGTGGAAAGAGGATGGGGGAGGGGACTGGGTTCTACAATATGGAGCAGATGAAGAACTTAAGAATCACTGAGGATCTACAGAATTTGGCTTCAAATATCTAAAAGGGTTTTTTTTGTTTTGTTTAAGCAGGTGGTAGATGCTCTTGAAAATGTGTGTTTTATTATGACCAGGAGCTTTTCATCACTCTTGGCTTCTAGGGAAGTCTTACGTATTTTCTGTGCAGACTGTGGAAGATCAGCTGGTTTGTTTTTGTATTTCACAGGAATATCAGACTGAGAGGGCATAAGCCTTAGACGGTGTTCTTTAATGACTGGAAAATTAGCTCTTTTCTTTATTGCCATTTCTCACTCTGTTATAGCCAGGGAGTAAATAATTTAAAAGTGCTTTTGGTCTTGTTGTTCTGCCTCCCAAACTGGGACTGCTTGTTTCGTATTCCAAATGAATGATTCCCAGTTCTCAGGTTAAATACCTTGGAGTTGTATCTCTTGGAGCCCAACCGCTACCTTCTGGTACCCCTGTACATTGCCTGTGCAATATCCTGCCCACAGGGTTTGTCCATAGGCACTGAACCAGTGCTGCTGCAGGGCTGGATTTGCTGTGTGTGCTTGGATTATGTGGCCAGTGTGTGCACAGAAGTCATGGAGCAGGGCACAAGGTGTCCATTCAGGGAGTGCTGGGGCCGTGGATCCTCTTGGACAAGTGCTGTCCAGGGCCTAACCTTGTCTCCTGCAGAGCCTGTAGCTCAGGAGGGGCTGTTGGAACAATTCACAGCAAATCCTGGGGCTCAGCCAGGTGCCAAATGCATCATTTGTAGGGCATCCTGCTCTCTCTGGGCCACACTCTTGCTCACAGCAGGTGGGAGGAAAGGTGGTGAGCTCTTATGGAGATGGGGCCCAGGAATAAGCTGCTGTCCTTGTCAGAGCTCTTTGTCACCTGCAGCCTTGTCTGCAGGGACATCTGAGAAAGACGGGTCCTAGGAGCGGGTGATGGACCAGATGGAGCTTCCTGGTGAGACTTAGGGACAGACAGATGCCAGAGTGACCCATCCCTGCAGCTCAAGGGAGGGTCCCTCTGGACCTCTCTCCCAGCTGAGAGCAGGTACTGGTCAAGTTGCTGTTCGACTCTCTCAATATTTTTTGGCTTTCCTTCTCCCTAAGCCATTGTGGACTGGAAGGCTGGTCCCACAGAGCTCCCCAGCACCTACAGTGCTGCTTCCTAGAGCTCTCTGCTTCCACACCAAGCACTTCAGGGAGCATTGCATAGCTTTTTGGAGCCTAGGAAATATCATTCCAGATGGTCTCAGATAGATGTTAATCTTTTTATCTCTGCAATGTGCTGCACAAAGAGCCATGCAATGGTCTCAAGACTTCATAGTCATAAAAGTTGGCTGTTTGAGGGTTAGAGGGCTGGGAGCTGATGCCTTTTTTTCTTAGAACTAAGCCGTATAATGGGAGAGAAAGTGCTGAACTGTGATTTGAAAATGTCTTCCACAGACCCTTTGATGTGGAAGAACTCATTTTGCTCTTCTAAGTGAACTTTCACTTCCAAAACACACATGCTCTTTGTATTTTATTTTTCAACTCTTTATTTCCTCTTTTTCCTTTAGATTCATTCTCTAACATCAAGAGTGTGAACTCTTCTGATGGTAACCTAGACATGCAGAGAGACTGTAATACCCTGGCAACTTAAAATTTCAGTCATGGATTAAAATGATCAAGAGAAGATGTTTGAGGTACCCTTATTTCTGTTAGTTTTTTACCTAACCCTAAGTGACAATGTAAGTGACACATGGACTTGCTGACATTCAGCAAAGCTGTTCAGTAGCATCAAAATGAGCTTTGAACATTTTTTCCTTCCATTTGGCAGTTCCCCCCCCCCCATTTCTGCAAAATACATGTTTCCTGTTTATCCTTGTATTATTTTCAGAACATTGCATCTTGACTTTATTTCACTTAATGTACCATATTTCTCTCCACAATAGAATATTTTAAAGCTAAATTGGCACAAAACAGTAGCAATGCTGAATGCTTTTTGTTGCCATGGAAATATTTCTGGGCACTTACTGAAGACCTGGTTGCCAATAGTAATGTAACAGAGAAAATAGATATGCTTCATTTAACAGCCACTGGTGATTAAAGAGCCACAGAAACCCGTTACAAGGTCATTCCAATATACAGTTTATTTGGTTTAGGGGGAAAAAACCCTGCAACCCTAGGTGAGAATAATTTTTTTTAAAAGAGATGCAAAACAAAATCCAATAAATGTTCCCTTCTCTTAAACTGACAGCATGCTTCTGAGACGAAATAAAATAACACTGTAGTTAAAAACTATCATTACTCCTCCTCCTTTTTATCAAATATGTTTTTGATCACATTTTTGCCTCCTAGGAAATGTTTCCTGGCTCCCAGAGTAGATTTTCTTAGGCTCTGAAGCAGAACACATATTATTGAAAACCATTTTTAGGCTTAGGGTTCTAATAAATTGTTTGAGCAATGAAATTCTTGGGGTTTTAAGTCAAACATCCATCAGATACCATGAGGCAGGTTAATCACAGGGTGCAGGTTTGGCTGCTGCCCACTGCTGGTCGGTAATTAAATGATGCTAGAGTAAAGTTGTACTGAGGTTTCAAACAAATGCAAGGAAAAGTTTTTTTTACTTTGAATGCTTTTGATCCACAGTTTAATACTGAGAAGGTAGCTCAGCAGGAAGTATTGCAGTGCCAGGTGTTTGGTTTAAGAAGGAATGATGGCAAGGCAGAGGCTTCTGTGTGTGCAGATTGCTGCCACCAGTGGCAAATCACGTGGTTGTGAATTTTGCAGAAACAGATGAACTTGCTCTCTCAGACCCTTGTCCATTGTCTGACCTCAGTGTTTGTGACAATGTCTCACAGTGCAGAGCAGGGAGAGAGCAGCCCTTGCATCCCCCCATGACTGAGACGCTGCTGCTCAGCTGACTGGGGGTGGCTGGCAGGAGTGTGGCTGCCAGATCCATCATTGCACATTTGGCTTAAGAATTTAAAAGAAAAAACCAACCAAACAGTGGAGCAATAAACCACATCTGAAAGTAGTGCACTGCAAGAAGGGTAGAGGTGGCCAGTCCTTCTGCTTCCCAGCATGAATCTAAAGGGGAAAAAAACTGTAATAACAAAAAAAATGAAGAACAGCAATAACTGCAATGAAAGCAAGGGCTTTAGCCCACTTCTCCCTCAGGGCTGTTGTCCTTTGCAAACAAAAAGCCAAAGTGACCATTAAGTTCTCAGTCTCTGCAGACACTGCTCCGAAAAGGCACGGGGACAGACACAGCAGCAGAGCTGAGCCTTCTGAAGCACAGCTGAACTATTTTTGCCCAGCAAGTGCTGTGGTGGAAGCCTCCCAGGCTGTCAGACACTGCTCACAGCACTAGAGTAATTCACAGGTGAGGACAGTACTTCCACTGCAAGGAGAACTTAGAGATTTTTTTCCCCCCCATCAATTGGGCAATCTCAGTGCCAGCTAAAGGTTGCATTTCAGTTGCGCTACAATAATTTTTATGGCCTTGGAATGCTAGGAAGTGTGACACCCCTGTCTAGATGGCTGGCTGGTTTTCCTCAGGACGTGTGTAAGGAGAAGCACACCTCTGAGGCTCTGGGAGTTTTTAAATCTAGAAAGCACTATTGCATTTACTTACCTTGGCCTCCAGCTTAACAGGGGTCATTGATTTTTGCCAGTAATTGCTGTAGTAAAGGAAATTATTCTTTCTGCTCTGTATGAACACTCCTGACCTCAGTAAATGACCCTTCACATGGACAGGAAATCCTAGGCAAGAAGTGAGGTTTTCATTAGGTCCTGTAAACCCATATAGCAAAATATACCCATAAGAAAAAGATGTTGATTATGTGATAAATTAAATTTCTGCTTGAACTTGAGACTGAAATAGCTAGATGGCCAGTCTCCACATTGAGAAGTGAAGTGTTTATGAATTTTATCACCTGTCTGGGTATGGAGCCAGCCAGTGTTCTAGCCAGAATGTAGGCCTATAAAAATCAGTGCCTGTGCTCTAAGAAGGACATTTAAAGAGGCTACACTGAATCAATACCACCACAAGCACTAAGGGAATGAAAGCAAAGGCAGACAGTGGACAAAAACACTTCAGAGAAAATACTCCTAGCAGCTCGAGTGGGACGAAGCACAAACGTGACTGGGGGCATGCATCTGGTCTCTGAAGAATGTGATACAAGCCCATGGCTTTCTGAAGTGAAGTGCAGACGTGAGCTTGCATTGAATGCTTTCTCTCTGGGAAATTCAGAACCACTCAGAGTGTTTGTGCACAGACTTTTGTCCTTGAGAAGGTGGCACAATGTTCCTACTCATATTTGAAGTACTCCTTTGCGGTTCTGTGTCTTCAAATTTTCAAATTATAAGGGATCTTCATCCAGGAGTCAGTGGGGATAAGAGAACACAACAGCTGTGAGAGGAAGGTGGATTATGGCATGTCAGCTTTACAGCTGGGGAAGTGAAGCCAAGCAGTGGTTCAAAACACAAATTTTCGAAGGTGGTACCTTTGCCAGCTCTGTCTTGGGCTTGTCAGCATTGCTTTTCATCCTCAGTCAATGGTTTTAGACACAGTATCTTTGTCAGCCCACAGTAGATCAGTGGTTTGGGTTTTCACCAAGTTCCTTGTCTGGAGGGCAAAGCTTCCTTGTGCCCATCTCCCTGGGGGCATGGGGAAGGATGCTCTGTTCAGGAGTACTTCTCATCTGCTCTTGTCATCTAGAAGGTTGCATAAGCTGTATGGAGAAGGATTTATTTGAGAGGATGAAATGGATTTTGCCATTCTGTGCAGTTACAGAACAAATTTTGTGTGAGCGTGTGTGTTTGTGCATGTATTTTCTGATCCACTTTTGCTAAGTGACATCCTCTTCCCACTCTCCATATGGCAGTTGCGACTCTATCTTCCTCTGGGAAGGTTGTTTAGGACTCAAGAGACTTCATTTACCAATAAACAGCATCTTGGCAGCATCTGGGAAATGCTGCCTCTCTCCTAGAAACCCTGCCTCCTCACCTTCCCTCTCCTACTACAGGCGAGGCAGGTGTGAATGATCTCATTGTGTTGTGGTGGAGGTTACGTGCAGGCAATACTAGCAGCACTCTGTGCAGAGCTGGAACATAGTATTTCTGTGTGCTGACACAAGCAGTAGTACTGCTTGGCTTTTTTTTTTCTTTTTTTGGTGGTTCTTCTTTTCTGTTGCAGTTGTTGCTAGCTTGGCCTGCAGGGGCTTGCTGGAAGCACAGATGATCCATCCCTGTTACCTCCCAGCCTCCTTGCATTGCTTAACAGCACAAAACCCACTAATGTAAGGTTATATAAGATGGGATCACTCTGCCAAAAGGTGAGCTGGTGTTGATCTTCACCCTTTGCCAGATAGGGGTGTGGATATAAATTCCTTGTGCCTAGTTAATTTTTTGGCTGTTGTAATGACCTGGTGGCAGCAGCCGTCCTTTGGAGTGGCCTCATAGACTCCTGAAGAGGTTTTAGTAACCAAAGGGAAGATTCATTTTCTGGAATGAAAAGAAATAGGGAGATTACAGTCTTGGAGGTAAAACTGTGTAGTTTTAAGGACAGGGAATGTCATTGTTGAGCTCTGGGGGTCTTGCAGGCAATGAGGAAGGTGTGGTTGGGCTGTACCTCCACAGATGCTGTTTGTGTGATTCTCATGCAGTTTCCACAGATGGACTTAGGGACACTTCATCAGTACCTATTTGTAGACCAGCATGAATGACTTGGGTTGAATCTTAAATCAGTCCATAGCCAAATGTGTAGAAAATCCCCTCCCATTGATGCCTTAAGAGGCCTCCTAGAAACAGAGACTAGAAAGGAGTAAGGGAATAAAGGTAGGTATTTATTTGAAAGGCCTTCAAAGGTACCCCTGGGGAGCCAGAGGCTATTGCCAAGATGGACCCCAAGATGGACAACAGGCCCCGAGTTCTTCACACTTTAATTGGAGAATTAACCCTGTTATGCAAATGAACCAAACCTATAAAAGATTCAGTTTAATGATGTAATTCCCCTCTGCTTGCCCCCCTTAGTGGCTCTTTGGTTTATACTTTTTGGGCCTAGGACAGTCTGGGTGTCCTTGAAGAGCAGGCTTGGAGAGGCTTTGTTATATCTGCCTAGCATGAGAGAGCAGAAATTAACAGGCTACAAGAAACTTCAGAGTTACACACTGAGCAGTGAAGAATCTGAAAAATATGAAAGTTAAAACCTAAGGCATCACCATGACCATGGAAACAGCTGATGCTCTCATGGCATCATTGCACCACCTAAAAGTTCCCTTTTGTCCAGGCAGGTGCTCCCCTCCTAGAGAGCTCAGTACCCCTGTGAGATGAAGCATCCCTGGAGGGACTCATGAGGACTTTCCCCCACAAGCTGGGTGTTTGGAGGCATTTATCTCCTTGGGCTGAGAGAGATTCAAACCTGTACAGTCTATAGAGCGTAATTGTTGTGGGAGTATTTTCTAGCAAATAATGAGACTGGTGGTGCTGGAGAGAAAGCCCTGAATTTGGATTAATGAGAGCCCTGTGGTTTGCTGGAGTTCTGTGTCTCGAGGTCAGTTTTAAGGGTTAGACTTATAGCCATAAATAATGTAGCTGTAAACCCCTCGGGCCTGAGTTTTGCAATTGCCTGTTATTGATGTAAAACTGCAGCTGAGATACAACATCCTTCCCCAGTCACACAGCTGAGCTGCTTCCCATGCCTGGCCTCAGGAGCAAGCCACTGTGTGGTGAAGCAGCCCAGCCTCTTGCTTCAAACAAGACCCAGCAGCCCCTTCCCTGTTACTTTTAAACCAGGTGAGTTGGCCATGTGACTGCCAAAATTGAAACAAAGGGAAGAGGGGAAGGGCAGGAGGACAGGGTTGTTTCTTTTGGGTGACAGCTTCGGTCCTGAAGGCATGTGAGTCTTGCTGCACCACATTCCCACCCACTGCTGCTCCCAAAGTTGGTGATTTTCCTGGGAGTGCTGTGGTGTTACTGCAGCAGTAAAGGGGAGCTGTGGTGAATCAATCCTCTGGCAGCAAACAAAGTTACAATTAGAAAAATCAGTGGGAAAATAAATATCTGCCTTGTTGCAATGCTGTTGTTTTCTGTAGCAAATCCAAACAAATATCTTCTTGAGGGAGTTCATTTCCACACTATTAATCAGCAAACAAAGGCTTGTGGGTGTGAAGCTGATGTTTGGGTGCTGTGAATGGTGTGTGCATACACTGGGTCTCATGTGGAGTGCTGAAACTGCTTTAAAGAGGAGCAGAGTCAGTGACCTGAGTTTCCTGGACGTTTCCTTGGCCAGTTTGATTTCTGCTAGCTGAAAGGAACTAGTGCCAATCCAGAGAAGCTTCCTTAGGTGTACTGGAGGAAGTTTAGGAAGTGACTCCCTTGCATTTGAGGAAGTTCATATCCAAGCCAAACAAATAGAAGAAATGATGGATGGGGAACCTGAAGGAATTCAACCCATTGTGGTATGAAAGCTACCAAGAAAACTGTCACAAAAACAGTACTGGTGAGGGGAAAGGTTTTTTTTGTTGGAAAGAAAGGACTTCACCAACCTTTGGCATCCAGCAGTATGTTTAGTTTCTGAGCCCATGAGCCTTTCCAGCCCCACACCCGAGAGCACACTCAGCTCCACCTGTGCTCTGCAGTGTCCCCAGTGTAACATGACATCTGCTGACAGAAGGTGCTTTTCTGCCTCTGCAGCTGCACATTTCGTGCACACAACCTAACCTGAGCTGCCAGAGAGCTGCAGGCTGACTCATGGATGTAACTGCATCCGCACCAGGGGTTTTCCTGTCTTAGCAGTGTCTCCTACAGTGTGTAATCTCTCTTTTCTTCCACTTCTGCACAAATCCTGGGCCTGTGCTAATAGAACCCAGTAGCACAAATGAAGCCTGACTCATATTTGCTCCACATGTAAGATGTAAAGTAGGTGATTGGGAAAATCAGGGATGATTGTGGTTCAGCCTCTTGGCTGCCATTTCCTATAGCTATGGAAGAACCTTAGGCAGCACAGTGAGAGCCAGTTTGATATGGAATCCCATGTTCCTATTTTTAAAATCCAATTTTGGGAGTAGGAAAGAAACAACAGGAAAATATGCTGGTTTTCATGCTGTTTTCTGTGGGCAGTCCTCTATTTCTTTGCACAGCAGTGCACAGAATTGGGGTGTATTGCTCTGACTGCTGTATTGTTTCACTGTAGAGGTGGTCAGAGCCAAAAAATGCCTTTTTCTGAGATTCCTCTCTCTTCTGTTGTTTTGTTCTCTTTTCTTAAAAATTATTTTTGTTGTAAATATCCCCTGGTACAAAGGTTTCTAAGCTGTGATTCTCTTTGCCTGCATTTCATGCAAACACCCAAATGCACTCCCCTTGGGGAGCTTCCCAGTTGGTTTGGCCATGGGATGAGGACAGATGGAGAGGCAGAGATGGCAAAAGCAGGGCACTGTCTATTGACACTTAGCAGAGAGGGGCAAACCTCACCTTTAGCACTGGACACCAAATTTTTCCCTGTTTTTTATACCTGGCAGAAAGGGATGAAAACACATAGGGATGGTGCAAGGAGAAATCCTCTCCATTAGTAAAAGACCAGGGGGTGTTAGTCAGCAGTGTCCTATCAGTGTGTAGAAGTGTGGGTCTACTCCAGTGATTTTGAACACATTTGGGATCTAAGGGAGGGGTTTGGATTGGGTGCCCTCCTCTTCAGTCAAGCCTAAATCAGGCAGTTGCATTACTTTGTGCATCAGTTTGAATTCCCAGTTCAAGTGTCTGACAGTAAGAGCAGGAAGAAGACTCCAGACTGAAAACTACTGCAGAGCTGTAGCCACCTAGGAATTGATAGGAGCAACTCCATGTGTGTTGCTGCGTGTTCCCTGTACAAAATGTTCCTCCTTTCTCTGAGAAGCTTTAACAAATCCCTTGTTTGCAGCAGACCTTGCCCGTTTTCCAAAGAAAAGCCCTTTTCTTTCTGTGCACAGTTCTGGGTTTTGCTGAGGTAGGAGCTGTTACAGATCACTGTTCCTCTCTGTCATCTTGATCATGAAAATTTTAAGGCCAGACCTGTGTGACTGTTTCTGTAAAAGCAAATAGCACAGCCACAAGTGCTCCTGGGATGCTCTGAGTGCATGCATTATGCATAGATGTACTGATATTGTCTTGTTTATGTGATCAAATGCATTTCTTTTGTGTACTACTTCTGCTTCCTTCAGGGCTTGGTGATGTTCCCATTGAAACTCCCACTGACTTCCGTACAGCAGAATCAAAATCTCTAAGACAAAAGTGGATGCAGAAGAGCAACATTAAATGTATAGGAAAACCAGAAATTTGGCATTTGGAAAGTTTCCATTGTTCAGCCAAAATGACTGTTGTTTGTTGTTTTTTAATTGTAGGCAGACAGGATATGTGCAGTACCTCTATATTTCACACCTACATAATGTATTTTATTCAGTAATTCTTTTTCTTGGGTAGGCTTGGAGCAAACGATAAGTTGTTCTTTATACTTGGTAACACTGCAGAGACTTCTTGAATTATTTATTTCATGCGTTTTAGCTTGGTGTATTTGAATGCCTGTAAGCTAACTTTGTAACTGACTGGGTGTTTGAAATTTCTAAATAAATAGTGGTAGTTTGAAATACCTTGCCAGAAAAAGAGGTCACCCTTCTTCCCCCACTGTCTCCTCTGGGGAAAAAAAAAAAAAATAAAAATCCCACATGCCTCCTTAGGAGCAGTGGGAAGTTGATTTGTAAAACAGATGCTGCATAGAAGTAATTGAGTTGAAGTTGCTAGAAATATGTATATGCTACACAACATCTGCAGATCTCAAGATGTATTCATTATCTCTCCAGAATTTAGATTGTAATTACGGGCCCTTTATTTAAGTTTCCATGGTGATAGAGAAAATGCTTCCCCCTTGTCCTTTGCTAATCAGGACACTTGTGTGTTTGAATGGTGATCGTTTTCCTCTCCCCTGGGTTAAGTTACTTTTATTAATACAGAGATATTAAGTTGACACGGAGCTGCTGGCTGCTCAGGCAGTGATTCAGCAGCAGACACATCAGGCATTTGCTGCAGATTCCCCAGTGCCACCGTTTAATTAGCCTGTGTGCTTCCAAATATTTGTGAGGAATGGCAGCCACTGTCCTAACAAGTGATGCAGTCGTGCCTTGGGGATTGGGGAAGTTGAAATCAAAGTCAAGCAGCCAATAATATATCACACCATGCCAAGCTTCTCTCCTCCATCCCCCCTCCCCCCCCCCCCCCCCCCCCTTCCGCTCCTGTCTTAGCAAAAGGGCTCTGCTGTGTTTTGGAGGGAGTTGCAGGCGGGTCAGTGCCCTGACAGGAGCTGTCCAGGAGTCCTGCATCCACGTGGCCTTTGCGAAATTTCTTGTAACAATCGGAATTTCACGTTATGTTTAGGCACATTTATCTAAGTTTACAGCCTCACACCTGTAGACCCAGAATTTTAATGTTACAGTTGTTTGAGAAAATGGTGAAAGGTGTGGTTTAATTACTAAAGATGTTATTTTACACAGGATTTTTAGAAAGTTGTTTGAGTGAAATGTGGGCTTTTGGTTAAACCGGGATAGTTTTTTATTTTTGTCTTAATCACCCAAAAGATATACACATATATCTTAAGTAGAACTTAATAGCGTTTGCTGAGCAATTAGATAAATTTTGTAGAGCTTACATGAGCTGCAGGTAGAAATGCAGGTAGTTGACTGAAAGGAATGTTTATTTTTATGTGTTTTGATTATTTGAATAGATCACATTTAAGCCATGGGGTTGTTACAGCTTGAAATAATTTTTATCTAAGAAAATTTCAAAGAAGGTTATTTTTAATAGCTTACATAAAAGTAATCAAATTTTATGACAGCTGGTCACCGACCGTTTACAAACTAATGTTTAAAAATTTTTCACTTTTATCAGAGTACAAACACAGCTTTTTTCCTCCAGCTGGGAGCAGTTTTCCAGCAGGAAGAGCAGGTTTGTTGTCAAACTGTGGCACACCACACCAGAGGGTCAAACCTACCAGAGTGGTGGCATGAAAGGGGTCAGCTTCTGCTGGGATCAGCTGGCTTTGGTGCTCTGTCCTGGGAGAGGAGTGCAGTCTCCTGTGCAGCAGCAGGCAGATTTATGGAGCTGTGACAGCACTTGTCATTAAGTTTATACTGCAGATTTTTAATAGACCTAGCAGAGTATGTAAAAGCAGGTTCCAGTTTCCTCACCTGTGGCTGATGTGAGGTTTGAGGCGGAGGAAGGTGCTTAGCTTCCCAAAATGGGAGAGCCTCCTTCTCCACTGCTCAGCTGCTAGAGTTTGCCATGGAGATTACCAAAGTGAGTCTTGGCAACCAAATCATGCCCTTCATGTTGCAGAATGAGCAGTGGCCTGACCACACTCGACAGCTGGGCTGTTCACACACAAATCTGTGAGTGCAAAGTCACTGCTGCTGTCCCACCGCTTCCAACGTCCTGCTGCTGTGCTCCCCTGGTGCTGCTGGCAAGGACATCAGCAAAATGCTTCTGTGTTTCCATCCTGAGCAAGCCAGGCCAGGTATATACAGCATGTCCTGAGCCTTCTTTTCCCCATCTGGCAGGTGCTCAGCACTAAGGAGGGTACAGCCATCCCCTGTGCGCTGCACGTGCTGGCAGCAGGAGGGCAAGGGCAGCATGGGGATGTGCTCAAATGTGTTATCTTCACTTTTAAAGGTTAGAATTTACATTGGTCTCCCGAGCTCGTCTGCTGCTGGCAGATGGAGTCAGCAGTGCCTGTTAGCCACGTGCAGTATTTATGTGTTTGTGGCGCTACCCTGAGCAGGTTACATCTGAGTTGCTTTTCTGCACAAAAGAAGGTCTCTCCCCACCTTGGCAGGGGCTGCAGGAGAATGGAAGCATGAAAAAGTTTTCAAGTCCTTTGTTTGCTACTTTGCCTTTGCACATGCAATGATTTTACAGGTGGTCCTTCTGTGTATTGTGACCTTGTGTTTTGCTCTGTTAAAAATCTTCATTAAAAAAATAGGTTAACATGCAGAGTTGAGCAGGGTCCAATAACATGTAAATGTTGCTGATACAATATGACATCACCAAGCCCTCCAGAGGTTTGAAGCAGCAGGTGATTCTCCAGTTCATGCCCCGGTCCTCCCTAAATCCTCGGTCACTTTTTCCCCCCAGAGGGTGCACCTGAGAGGCAGAAGTGTGCTGTGTCCTCTGGCTTCTGGGCCAGGGGCAGCAGACTGTCTAAAGCCTGAGTGGTGTTTTTCTCCCAGTGAACAGATACGGGGAGGAGGATGAACAGGCAGCACCTTCAGGCAATAACCATGACATGACTAAACAGTTTGAGACCTCTGTGTCATGGTCACAGAGTTTTTGATCAGAAGTACCTGAATAAAAAGCAGGTGGAGTGTAGACCCAAATTCAGCCACTTGCCCTCCAGCCACAAGGAGCACAGGACAGAGGTGCAGAGGTACTGCTTGCATAGAACAGGGTTAAAGAAGTTGGAGTCTGAAATCTGTAGCCTCAACGCAGAGAGGTTCTTTTGTTGTGGAGAACAAATCCTGGTTCTTCCATTCTCTCTTGCTAAACTTGGTTTCCTGATTTTACCTGCAGCTAAAATGCTTAGAGGGAAGTGTCCTGGTCCAGGACTTGCTGAAGTTCATAAAGATCTTTCCATTAATTGCATATTGTTATTGAATTCTGTTTCCTTAACCTGCAGGGATTCTCATGGACTTTTATTGGAAATTTTTCCAGAGTAAAGACTGCAGGACTTGGTTCTAATTATTTTTTATCTGTGTCACATAAGTCATCTCTTTAGCAAGCCTTTTAGCAGAAGCTGAATGTCTCCTTTTGTAACAACTTCACAAACACAAGGTGAACATTGAATGAATTATGCTGTATCGTTTGCCAGTGCATATGCCAAATGTCAGGCAATGACAGATACTAAAAATTTATGGCACAGAAGGGAAGAATTTTATGATCTTCCATGGACTAATGTAATGACTCTTTTATACAAACAGAGATGAAATGCATTTAAAAACATAGCTATTTAGAAAATTGGCCTGAACACATTCTAAAATCTGGAGAAGTTCATTATAGAGAAGAGCCATAAAAGTGCCCTTTGTTTTTAGTTCAATAGAATGTTTTAATTTTGAAATATAATTGCTTGAATTTAATGCACCCTCCAATTAGATCATTTGAGGATATGTCTCTCCATCTAGCTCTTCTTCTGGTACAACACAGTGCAGAGTTGCTCTTATTTTCAGAGGTACCTAGCTGGTGGCATGATCATGAAACATAAAAATCTGTGGATTTAAAGCCATCATTGTGCCCCAAGGGTGTATCACACACTGTTTGAGCTGAGCAGATCCTCTCAGTGGGAGGAATGAGGATCTTTTGAAAGTGCTGAGTCCAGACTGGGACCATGGCATGTTCAGGCTTTGTCTGAGACTTCTCTTCTTGTATACTCTTAACAAGTCTTTTACTCATATTGCTGGTAGTTTTCATCTCTTACATAATCCAAGATCTATGGCAAACTCAGGCACACAGTGAAGCTGAGCATCTTGGAGAGCCCTGAATAACTTCTCTCCCACTCAGCCTTGGCATACGGCAAAGTCTTCTCACATCATGTTCTCACAGGAGAGTTTCCTTGACCCCCTGTTTCTGTTTTCACTGTCGTGACAGTCCGCACTTTGGACTCATTTTAGCTTTAACTTTTCACCTGTTAAAAAATCTTTGTAGTAACCTGAATAGATCTTGGAGTGCACACAGCATGAAGGAAGTGTTTAGAAGATGCTCTGGGGACTTGAACAGGCTTGAATGCCAGCTCTGCCCACAGCCTCGCTGCAAATCACCCTGTTAATAAAGAGCCTATTTTAGCTCTGGAAACATGGAGCCTTCTCAGACTATTACCCAGCATGTGGTAAATTAAACAATCTTGGCCTGATTGCATAATGCCACTTGAAATTTAAGATCCTTTTTCTCTTTAACCCCTAAAATTTACAAGCCATTTTTGTTTAGATATGTTGTAATTAGGTAATGATTCTGCTCCTTTGAGGCTCTTCTAGGAAGTTTTTTAGCACTCTTTTGGTGGCTAATCTCAAAATAACCAGGGGCAGGAGCACTGCTTGGTCTCCCTGCATCATGTTTGTCTCAGTGCAAGAGGTGCAGGGGTACTGCAGGGTGGTTTGGAACTGGGGCTGTAGCAGGTGCCAGGCAAGAGGATTGCTGCTGTGTGAGGGCAAATACATCTCAGTCCCACTAAGCCATATTTCTGCTGTCTTATAGGAAGAGGGGTTTGAAAATCACTGCTTGTAGCTAGGAGGATTTCAAGACCAGACATACCTAGATCCATTCTGAAATGCTTTCCTCCTCTGGACAATATTTAAAGAGGTTTTTAACTTTCTCTGTGAGTTTCTATACAGTCTAAAGAAGAGATCTATTTTCTTTCAAAGAAAATACATGCTTTCTTTGGTTTTATTTTAATTTTTGTCTGTGTGTGTGTGTGTGTGTGTGTAAGCACAGTGATTTCTTGGAGTCCACAGAGAAAACTTGGCCTTGGTCAGCACAGGTAATGGGCACACATAAATTCTTCATCTGTGTTTCTTACGGGTTAATGAACTATGTGGTGTTAATTTAGCAAGATCTACCAGGCCTCATCTTTTAACTCTGGCATTGGGTTTTAGGAAGTGATGAGACCTCTCAGGACATTTCTTTGGCACGTGGTAATGATTCATCGTACTGAGGGATTGTGTGTCACTGAAAAAAAGAAATATACTGTACATTAGCCAGAACATTTACCTGCCATTGTGAGGAGGGACTGCACAATATTTTCCAGCCTGGTTTTCAGTGTTTGATGTGCCAAGCATTCCTTGTATCTTTGGAGACACACTTCCATATCCCAGCTCCTGTTAGGGTTCTATTAGGAGGTCATGCTCATCCTTTCATCTGATGGAAGTCACAGTTTCTTCACAGACAGTTCTCCAACTCTGAACACAAACTTCTCTGATTCATTGGTGATTTCTGCTACCCAGTATCCCTCTTGCCTTCTTCCTGGATTGTGTACATGTGACCTGAATGGGAAAGTCTGGGAGACAGGATTCTTAAGATAAATCACACCTTTTCATTGTACAGTACTATCTGCCCTTAATTTTAGAATTGTCTGCTATTGCTCTGCAGGGACTCTTGGCTAATTAAAGTTCAGATAATGCTGTCTCAACCTCTGTTCCTGATGCTGTGCTGTTTATTCACGTCAGGTATTCATAAGACGGTTGACATTTTCTTCCTTAAAGATCTCTCAGGTAAATTACAGGCATTTTACTGCTCTGACCTTTTCCTTTACAGGAGGAACTTTTGTTTTCAACATTTATTTTGTGAGTATAATGTTGGAACGGATGTAATTGGAGAGGTGTAGTTGTTCTAGTCTGTATAGTCAGGCTATTACCTGTAATGATCATCTAATACTGGTATTTATACGTGATTATCTCTTACCAAACTGCTTTAAATTTAAAGAAAAAGCCAGACTGTTTCACTGATTGGTTTGGGTGAACCACCTTTTCCCTTACTTCCCCTGAATACTACATTTGCTTTCCTAACACATTCATTCTATGCCTGAGTCTTAGGGAGATGGTTGCTCTATTAATACACTTCTGGAGTTCTCCTGCTACGGGTAGACTTTTATGGCTTTAATGTAGTTTTTGAAAATTCCTCTATTATTGATCTAGATATTATCCCAGCAGGAGTCAAACCCACAAGACAATTGTGTGAGGATAATTTCTTACTACAGAAGCATTTTATTCTGAAAGCCTGCTGTGTGGTGTGTGCTTTGATGGATGACCCACTGTTTAAATGTGTATTAGGCATTGGCTTGCTAATTAAATGCCTTAAGGAGTGCCTGTATCCATTCAGTCTCTGTAAATGCGTGGAATTTCTGTTATTTTATTTCTTCCTTATGCTCTTATGTTGACTTCTTTCTGCTTTCTGAATTTGTAGAGAAGAATGGGGGTAATGGCAAAAAAAATTAAATTACTTTCTACCCTCACTCAAGACTTTCAGCTCAGGGCAGAGGTGAGACAATAAGGGCTCTCAGTTTCAGGACTAGCTCTGCCAGATGGGAGGATGAGGAGGAGGAGAAGAGGTGGGTTTGGCATTTCAGAATGGAGTGAGAAGAACACTCACCTGGAGTTTGAGAGATATGAATTTGGATCCCTCTTTGCTCCTGAAGGACCATCTCCCATGAAGAAGAGGACCATAATTACAAAGCTGTGAGATGCTCTCAGACTTCTCAGTTGAAGTGACTGTGCTTGAAGCATTTTGCTGGGAGACAGAGTGTGAGATCATTCATAGTTGAAGAAAGGGGGTAAAATTATTCTCCTAATTTCTGAGTTCTTAAATTGAAAGAGCAGCCAAGAAGAGGAGCAAGGACTTCTGTTTATCTGCAGGAAAGATTTCCTGAATATAATGCCCACTCCCCTCATTGGATTTTGCATGTGTGTGGAGCAGATAAGCATCAGAAGCAGCACATTTGCTGCTAAGGCCAAACATAAAATTTTTTCAACTCAGAAAGATTTGGGCTTCTTGTTCTAAGACAGAGGGATGTGTAGGGAATCACAGAATGGCTCAGGTTGGAAGGGACTTTCAAAATTTATCTAGTCCAATCCCCCTGCCTTGATCAAGTTACTCAGAGCCCCATCTGGCCTGGCCTTGAACATTTCTAGTGCTGGGGCACCCACAGCTTCTCTGATCAGCCTGTGCCAGTGGTCTCACCACCACATTGTAAAGAATTTCTTCCTTATATCCAATCTAAATTTACCTCCTTCTGTTTAAAACCATTACCCTTGTCCTGTCACAACAGGCCTTGGCAAAAACTGTCTCTCCATCTTTCTTATGATCCCTCTTCAAGTATTGAAAAGCAGCAATAAGGTCTTCCTGACATCATCTGCTCTCCAGGATGAACAGCCCCAGCTCTCTCAGCCTGTCTTCATGCAAAAGGTGTTTCAGCCCTCAGACAATTTTCATGGCCCTGCTCTAACAGGTCCATGTCTTTCTTGCATGAGCCAGTCCCCTCAGGACCCTGGAATGCATCTCATCTGGTGCCATGGGTTTGTGTATGTTCAAGTCCCTCAGAGGGTTTCAAACCTGATCTCCTAAGATGGGTGGGACTCCATTCCTCCAGTCCCTGCCTGGAGATTCACAGACTTGAGAGATATGGGACAAGCAACTGACAGTGAAAACTGAGGCAGAAAAAGTTGTTGGGCATCTCAGCCTTCTCCATGTCAGTTGGCACCAGATTCTCTATCTCATTTATCAGACAGGGAATAAAAATATTGTTTTGTTTAACAAAAACAACTAATAATTTTCTGTTAAACACAGCAATTAATACTACTTTTAAAAACTTTAATTGGAGACCAAATTTGAAAAAATGATTGTTCTTTAGTAGTGACCTTTGTAGGAACAAAGAAAGATGTAGCCCATCTTGAGCAGGGGAGTGGACAAGATGACCTCCAGAGGCCACTCCAACCTCACCTCCTTCTGTGAAACCTTTAAACTCCAAACAGCTCTGTTTGCAAAGGAAATTGTTATGTTTTCACTGCTGTCTGGAAGCACAGATCATTCTGTCACTGTGACTGCTTTTTGCTTATTTGAAAAAGATGGAGGCAGAATCTCTCTCTCCATGCTCCTGAAGCAAGGCTCATCATGAGATGCATTAGGAGGAGGAATGTCCCTGGTTTTCTTCTGAAAGTGCTTGCAGAACCCATCCAAGGCCAAATCCTGATGTCATTTTCATCTGTGTCCCTGGACATGTAATCATCTGTGCTGCTCCATCCAGAGAGCTCTCACTGGTGCTTTGAAGTAGAGAAAAGCACCCTGTGTTCATAATAGAGATTTCAATGGTGTAGAAAAGGAATCAGTGGTGTGAAGCAGAGAGGATTATTTTATTCTCATTAATGAACCTTACTCTAGCTCATGAAGTAAGTGTGTATAGGACAAGATGAATTAAAACTAATAAAAGCAGTTAGGAAATTAGGTAACACATCTCCCCTCAGTTGTCCTTGGGACAATTCAGCCCAAGCATGGGATTTGGAGATTTCTAGTTGGTTTGTGGAGCTGGTCACGCTCACCTAAGCTCTCAGGGATGGGTGAGAGGGTAATGCTGGTCCTCTGTTATGTCTGTGAAGCTGCTTTCCTCACCAGCACCATGCTCTTGAGGACAGTGCTAACTTGTGTCATCTCCTCCTCCTCCTGCACAGGAGGGAATTGTGATACCTGTTCATCAGGCCTCTGCTGTGCTTTTCTGTAGTTTGACCTGTGTTTTTGTAGAAGAGATTGCTTTGGGGCTGCATTTGAATATCCCAGACACTCCGTTGATACTTGTATTTGGTGGATAACTTTTTCAAGTAAAGGCAACAGGTTTCTCAGTTCAGGATGGGGTGAGAAACAGCCATGTCCCCTCCATCAAATGCTGATTTAAACAGGATTGGTGATTTTATGGGTTCAGTGCTGGAGGAAACAGAAACTGTCTCTTGTAAGCACTGGAGATTAGGGAAAAGTTAAAAAAAAAAATAAAAGAAAGGGGAGAAAGGCACATTTTGGCACAGGGGAGGAATTTGTTCTAATCACTCTGAAATTATTTTCTTGCTGAAATTGTTAGATCTGGATGGACTAAGCCAACTGAGTTACCAAGACAACCTCTCTTATCGTGAAGATGACCGTGTATCTGTTGATTCAAGAACAACAACCAGGAGTAAGGGCACTGGGCAGCACAAAGGGCTTAGGATGGAGCCCAGAACTGGGGATGGTGCCAGCCAGGCACACAGGGAAGGACGTCTGGAAATGGAGACAGCATTTGCCAACCAGGGATTGGAAGTAAATGATGCTACTGACAGCTCATCGGCTTGGAGCCCTGAGGTATGGTGAATTGTCATTTATTACAGACAGTGAAAGCTTTTGAAGGATATTTGGGGCCAAAAAAAGGTTGGAGGAGAAATGAAGTGAAAAATTGATCAGCACAGCACAAGATAATGGTACTCCTGTGTGCTTGTGTGCATGAACATATACCTCTTCCTTTGTGTTTCCCCCATCTCTGGTATTTTACCTTTTGCTGCTAATGTTAATTCAAAGAAACTCTTTCATTGCTTGATTTCTGACTGCAGTCTCTGAATTGAAGTTGAAACTTTAGCTACCCAGCAGCATTTACTGCCATTTAGCAAAGAGCTCTCTGTGGTAGCCCAGGGCTTGGTCACTGGCTGTATATGCAGGGTGTGTGTCCCAGGACATGGTACGTGGTCACTGGGTCAGATCTGTGTCTTTTTCCAGGTGGTTTCTATGACTTAGGCAATGGGAATCATCTGGAAAGCTGAAGGCAGCTGGTGCAGGTGGCCTGTGACCCAGCCAAGTGACCATAATCTTGTCCTCATTGATGCCAGGCAAACTTTTAGGGAAGGAGAGAACCTGAGTCTGCTTTCCCTTAGTTTTGCACTTTTATTTTGAATCCTCAAGGAAACATTTCAGGTTTTAAGGCATTATAAACACCTGATGACTTTGCATCCCCCTTTTCTCTCCTAATCTCTCTGTATGATGTGTTGATTTTCATTCTTTTACCGCAGGATTAAATTTCTGGAAAAATATCAGCCTGCATCAGACATATTAAAAGAACAGCACAAAGGTCATGTCTTCTGCCTGAGTTAAAAGGGAGCTGTGGAAATTCATACCTCCATCAGACTATGAGCAACAAGGCTTTGAGGGAAGGTCCCTATCCTCGGAGCAGGCTGCCTGCTGCCAGTTCAAAGTTGGAAGGCAGCTCCCTGGTGCAGCTGCTCCAGCCCTAAGGGGTGTTTGAAGCAGCATTTTGCTTTGCTGCACAACCCAGTCCCACAAAATGCTACACGCCACATGGGAGCTGTGTGTGGCAGCAGCCTTGCCCTCTCTTTGCTGTGTGGCTGTTTGTCTGCCCATCTGAGGCTCATTTCTCCTTTTCCACGTTTGATGTGCTTTGCCACGGTTCACGTGTGCCACAGTGTCTCCAGTGTCCTCTTGTATTCCTTTGGAATGCATTGCTTGTTTTGCTCCTGGTGCCTACATTCTAAAAATGCAAAGAAGGGTTCCAGCATACTGGAGCAGAAATGCCCAAGACACAGTTTATCTCTTACAAGCAGCTTCTCATTCAAAGGTATTGTGTGGATTAATGAAAGACTTTTTATTGCGGGAACTAAATGTTCTGACATGCCAGAAATGTCCAAGTGTTATTATGCTCCACTCAGAGGACCTCTCTTTAGAGACAGAAATGGTAATTTTATGCCCCTGCAGTGGAACCACAAGTACCATTTCAAGCCTTGTCCATAATTAGCTGCTCTTTCAGGTTCCTCTGGCAGAAACTGACTTATTTTACTTAGTGAAGTAGATGCTGGCTGTCCTGAACGACCGGGTTAGATGTACAGTATCAATCAGGATACTTGGCTTGGCCTCTCAACAACTGTGCTGGGAAGAGGGAAAGAAAGAAATTCAGATGAAGCATCTAAACCCCAATCTTTCCTTGGATTCCAGTTCAAGTGCCTGTATAACCAACACATTCAAAAAGCACTTGTAACCCAGTTGGGCTCTGAAAGTAGAGGGGAATTCTGTCAATGACTTCCAACAGAAGGAAGATTTGTAGGTGTGTAGCAAACCTGCATGACGGTGAGTTGTGGATAGCACAGTGCTCTCAGGAAGGGCCAGCCTGTGAGGTCTCCAAAGCTTGGGTTTCCATGGAAAGCTTACTGCCAAGGAGTTTGGCATTTTGCTTTTCCTCTCTGCCTCCAGTTCATGCAGTCTTCTCTGCAGTGGATCTGGCCACAGCTCTAGTAGCACAATCTGAGATTTCCTGAAATCCAGATCTTTTCTGTTTGGTCAAAACTCAGATATCTGACCTTTGCTCTGCCCTACACACTGCCAGAAGGTGAGATACCCATCCCTGTTAGGGCAGGAAAGTGTCTCTTGGATTTTCATTCCTGTGGGTTTGTGCTGATGCACTGGAGTTCACATTCTCCAGCTCAGGTGTGTAGATGAAAGCAGTTACCCCTCAAGCACAGTTGTCTCCACACCTTAGCAGCAGTCCTTGAACGTGCCTTGATTCCATTTCTTCAGTAGCCAATGCACAGATAAAAGTGTGGAGGGATGAAAATATGGAGTGAAATATGAATCAAGCCCAATCCCATTTCATATTAAATATTATTTCATCAACCAGACAGAAATAACTTGACTGCTACACAGGAACGCTTAACATTTTCCTAACACCACGCTCTCTCCAGGCAACCTGGCCTGCCTGGCATTTTTTGTTTTTAGCAGCCTGCTGTTCATACAGAAAGTTGTTTTTGTAGCCAACCAAGTAATTTTGTGCGTTGTTCTCCCTTTGACATTACTTCTGCAAGATGTACAACAGCAGATCGCTAATCCGCACACTCGGACTTCTGTGTTCGTGTGCACAAGTCATAAGCACCTCTGAAACTGTGAAAATCTGGAGCTTTGCATGTCATGGCAGATGAATCTGAGCACTTCAAAAGTAGATTGACAGGAAGTAAACAAAGATTTTGATGTTTATCCGAGGCCCTGTTTGAGACACGCTATCCCAGACACTTCTAAAGGGACTTACACCAGACGTCCCGTGGCCCATCATCTGTTCTCCGAACAAAAAAGATTCCTGTGTTGGAAAGAAGTGTTACTTGAAATGTGAAAAGAAGATAAATGTTTGAGGAGGAGGGTGACTCAGATGCTGGTGACAGGCCTTAGTTCACCTTCTGACTATTAACTGAAAATCTTTCCCTAGTACAGTGCATACTCATGTTTAAATACAAATCATTGATCACTATAGCAACCCCTTTATCACATGAAGCACATTCTAGCTCTAAGATAAAAAAGCACTGTTGAACAGAAACCCACACGCCCACTCAGCAAAAGGTAAGGTGAGCATCCATGGTTTTATCTTGTTTTATCAAGATGGTTTTTGTTTTAAAAGTAGGTAAAAGACTGTGTGTGAATTGGTCTGCACATGTTGTGATTGTTTATTTTGGATTTTTATTCTGAATGTATTAGTACCCAAACTGAACAGAAGGAACAGATGCTTCTCTTGGGAGATTTTAGAAGGGTATAACTAATCAATATGTATTTAATCAGATTACTTTTCTCCATTATCATTGCTTTAGCTGTAGGAAAAGTATTTAATTATGGGTCGGCATCCAGAAATGGAATTTCTATTCCACAAGAAATTCTGACATGGTGATTTCCTCTTTAAATTTAACACAGTTCTTAATTCTTTTTAAGTTTCTAACAGAACAAAATATCCAAAAAGTTAGCAGATTTGGCTGAATTGCTGGATTTTGAAAATATAAAAAAATCCACCTTGAAAAAAATTCCAGTGTATGTTCAAAGTAACAGGTTAAGTAGATCAAACTGTTTTGTTAGTGCCTCAAAACTGACATGAATAAAATGTAAAAACCCCCTTTGTTTAATTTTTCTCCATGTAGAATGTTTGCCAAATTAACTGTCTCCTGCAAAACACTTAAAAATTGATGAAACTTTTTGTTGGAAATGTTTCAACAAGTGCTGTTGCTTACTAGAGAGTAGGGGGACTATTACACAAAATCAGGCAATTAACTATCATTGGCGTTTCCAGAAACAGTGGGATCCATATTTCGCACAGCAACTGCCTATACTTGCAGGCACAAGTGAGGAGAACAATTTCTTTTTAAATGGAGCTGGAATCACAGAGGCAGTTGAACTCCAGTGGAGGTTTTACTTCGTCCTTCTCTTTGCAGGAACACAACGAAGTGAACAGTGTGCCAGCTCATCATGGTGCCCATGAGCCCATCTGCAAATGTGGTGACCTGGATGTCATCTTCACCTATAAACCCTCAAGTCAAAAGCTGGTAGCCACTATCTTGGAGGCCAGGGACATCCCGGACAAGGACCGCAGTGGTGTGAACACCTGGCAAGTGCACGCGGTTCTGATGCCGGGCAAGAAACAGAGGGGTAAGACAAGTGTGCAGAGAGGACCCATCCCCATCTTCCAGGATAAAATCACCTTCAGCAAGCTGGAACCACAGGAGCTGAGCAGCCACGCCATTCGCTTCCGCCTCTATGCTGTGCACAAGATGGTTGGGGACAAGATGATGGGGGAGCAGCTGTTCTACCTGAGCGGCATCAGCCAGGAAGGGGAAATGAAGGTGACGCTGCTCTTGGAACCAAGGAGTAACCTGAGTGTAAGTTTGATGAAGGACAGATGGAGTCCCTAAAATTGTTTGCTTTTTGGTGAACAGGGTGTTCTTGAAGTCTTTCATCCAGGGCCGTCAGTGCGTGACTGGTGGATCTGACATGCTGTCACTTAAAAAGTTGTCAGTAAGGGGAAGCACAGGGCATTTCTTCCCTGTGCAAAGCTGTGCTTTATTAACAGTAGCTCAGCTAGCAAGTTTACATAAAATCATGTGGCTCTACTACATCTGCACGAGCCATCACATGCTGTGCCATTCAGAAACAGTAGGTTGGTCTGGGAACCACCAAGGCATAATTAGTCTTAATTTCAATAAGGACAGTGGTTCTTGTGCACCACTGTGTAGGTACTGCCAGTGCAGGAGCTACCTCATTTGGCCCTAGATATCAGCTTGTGGATCTCCACACTGTGTGGTTTCCATCTTGCCAGAAATGCTTAGTAGTGCTCCTGTACATGACAGGTGGAAGGGGAGAGGTGGGTCATGTGAAGAGGAACTGGCTGTGCTGCTTCTTAGTTTTCCACACACATCACAGTTGTATCCAGCTCTGGCTGTGCCAATCAATTTGTGTAGATGAGCTCTGTCATGATTCATTCTCTACAAAAAGCTTGGAGGAAGGTTGTGCACATGAAATGAATAAAACATCGTACTCCACGTGAAGAGGAGAATAGAGAAAGCGTTGTGGTAGCAAGGAGAGAAAGTAAGAAAATGCACAGTACACGGCCAAAAACTGCCAAACTGAAAAGTGTATTCCATCCAAAAGCCATTATCAAGGAGATGTAGAGTATTAGTTAGTAGGATGTTTGCTTATCTCAGAGGCTTTGATTTACACTCGTGATAACACTTCACTCAGAGTTCCTCATCTTTAAAGAGAAAGTTCAGAGATGTGTTTTTGTAAAAGCGACGCTCTGATTCTTCTGGTGCCCCAGCATAATTAATTCTCAGTTATTGTAATTTCTTAAGAGAGATCTTACTAAACAAGGCCACAAGATATAAATTAAGGGGGGGGTGGGGTGGTGACTGTCCTGATGATTCTCTCAGTGCTCTTTCCCTGCAGAGTGCAGATTCTCAGCTGAGTCTGTCAGCAATCTCTCACAGTGATAGCACTTCTTCAACACAGTCCCTGTCGCATGGAGGGGTGCCAGAGCTGCTCGTGGGACTGTCATACAATGCCACTACAGGGAGGCTGTCAGTGGAGATGATCAAAGGCAGTCATTTCCGAAACCTCGCAATTAATAGGCCACCTGGTAAGTACTTTCACTGCTATTAAATAGTGCCGTTGAGGCAAAATTTGCTTTTTTATTTTCTTCCTCAAGATATTCAACTACAGTGTTTCTGAGCTGGGTTTCCTTGCAGAGTACCTGGTTGAAAATTAAGTGTTATTTCAGGTACGTGTGCTGATAAATATTGGAGGGCAATTGGGGGAAATCATATGAAGGCTCAGCTGATGGAACAGTAATACCTGAATATCTGCTTTATGGCACATACCTTTACAATATCTGATTATGGCAAAAGCGCTGTTGTACCCAAGCACAGAGTAATTCCCAGCAGATCCATTAAAAAAAAGCAAGAAGCACTTCCCAAGTGTTTAAATGTTACCATGTGACCCACAGAGGCCTTGCCTGGTGCCATTAAGTGTTTCCCAGGGCTACACTTCCTTTAGTCCCCATGCTGTGCTGCTGAGTGCTGGGTGACCTGCTGCTCTGGGCCCTTTGGGGACCCTCCTGCTGTGAGTTCTCCACTACTGCACAAGGAAATTTTCTGCAGAAGGAAAATTTGAGAGTTGTTGCAACAGCTGAGTTCCCTTCCTCCAGTCCTAAAGGATAAAATGGAAATTGCCTTAGAGTAGGTTTGTTTGGTGCCTGAGCTGCAGTAAGTCCTTGAGAAGGATAGTCCAAATTAATTTTCAGGCATCTGTAATGCCCACTTCTTTTTCTCATAAATGGAATTCCATCCTTTCTGTATCCAGATGATACAGACCAGTGTCAGACCAATGTCTCTCAGTGCTAGACCAACTTTTGGGTGAAACACAGAAATCCATAAATGATTATAGGCAAACTCTGAACCCATCAAAATCTACTTCTTTTATTCCAAATCACATTGTTGCTTCTGCCTTCTGAATTGTTCCTCTGTGCTGTAAAGCCCTCAGTAGTGTGGCGAGAAGAGGAAAACCCAGTGAAGCAGAAACTGAAAGAAATTAAAAAGGAGGAAGGAAACCAGCCCTTGTCTAGGTGCTGGAGTAGCATTTCAGTGATAACCCCTCAGGCACTGCAGAGGAGTGCTGTGAGGGCCGATCGTTATGTCTGAAACATGCTGCTGGCTGAATGAGATGCTCAATAAGTCCTTCACGAGGTGAAAGCTGAAACTGCTGTGCCCCTTTGTGGAGGGCAGGCAAAGAGCCCTTGTGTTTTGTTAAATAGGTCCTATTTAAGGTTCTGCTGTTCGAGGCTCAGAGGGAGTGATTTCTTTAAAGTATCATGGAAATTTCGGATATAATAGCTCTGTGGAACACTTAAATACCGAGTCCAAACTGCTATTCAGGGCAGCCATTTATGGTAAGGCTGAGAGAAAACAATGGGCAGAATCCCTCTCCATTCCCAGTCCTGCATACCCAGACCCTATACAGGACCCACATGGGCTCCTGTCACAGCCCAGGAGCCGACAGCTGCAGCTTTGGGGAATGGCAAAGGAGTTTTGCACAACAGCAAAGTCTCCAGCTGTGCTTTTTGCCCACCTTGACTCTGTTCTCTCCCTCCTGTAGACCCACAGCATGTGTGCTGCCTTCTTTCCATCCTTGCACAGGGATTTCACTGGGTGCAGAAGAAAGAACTGGACTGGGGCATTGGTGATTTTAGGTGTTAAAGACTGCAGAGGCCGAAACAGATGATTTTCTAGAGAAGAAAGGGGAGATGGTGCATGTCTCAGTGTTTCCTGGGCACATTTTCTCCTTCACTTAAACCTTTAAACTGAGTCAGGTAAATGTCAAAGTCATGGGTGCTTACATGGGTAATAAATGGGTTAGAAAACAGCTGAGCAGTTTACAGAAACTTAAATCATGCAGACAGTGTCTTCAGGTCACAAATGTGGGACTTAAGAATAGTTTGGTCAAGGATAAGTGTCCAGGTATTGTTCTGGGGAACATGCTGAGTTATAGGCCTAAGCTTACAATCCCTGATCACACAAAGAGATCCATTATCACTCAGAGCACTTAAGAGCACTCAAGAGTATGGCTCCAGCATCAGACCATAAATTATCTGTGTGTGCCAAAAAGCATCACGCAGAAAAGCATCTACAGTTTTGTCAGATGTGGACACTGTTGGTATTTTAGTGCTAATGGCTTGTGTGCTGTGCATCTCCTTGCTTCTTGTAAAAATCATTAACCTGTGCTAGCATTTTGTAGGAGTTCATATTTCGGTCTGTGGTCTTGTATTTTCTTAGAACAAAATGCAGTGTGCCCATTTAAAGGGTGTTTATTATTTAAAAACAAAAGTAACAAGAGAAGCCTACGCCACTGGCAGAAACGTCTTTAAAAATTTATAACCAGCTACATACTATGTGCATGGAAGTAGTATCTTGGGATCACAGTGATGGACCAGGAATCATTTGAGCTAGGCAGTGCATAGACACAAAACACAGAAATGTCTCTGCCCATGTGATGCTAAACCTTCATCAGCTGCTCTGCTGGATACAGCTCTGTCTCCTCTAATCCAGCCTTCCTTCTGTTCCCTTCTGCATTTCTTTTGGGGTTTATGTCTGCGTGTAACGCACTGTGAGAAGAACTATTGTGAAATTATCCCCTCGCCTAAGAAAAGTCCTCCAAGCTTTTCTGCAGCTGCAGAATTAATCACACATAATAATTGCATCCGTGCGTGATCATTATTATACCAGCAGCATATTAACCCCATCAAACAAATACAATAGCACTGATGCTGGAAAAGACAGGAGGGGAGAGAACAAGCTCTCAGGATTTCTGTGGGGAACAGGAGAAATTCTTGAAGCAAAGACTTGTCTGAAAACAAACATCTACCTCAGCCACAGGTAACAATACCAACAAGTACAGAAAATGCTCTCATAGGAAAATCAGAATCTTTAATTGAGGATCTTTAAATTAGGATCCTAGTTGCTCTGGGGTCAGAGTGCTTGAAAGCCATTAGTGGATTTTATTTTATCAGCTTATTTTTGAGGGAAGAAAAGTTATTATCCCTGTTACATTCCTGGAGAACTAAGGCACAGGTTAATTCCTTTAATTACTTCAAAGCAGACCAGGAAGCTGAATAAAGAAATTAACTTTTAACCTGCATATCTTGCTCTGAACAGGGAACTTGCTTGAGCTCCTAAAGCTTTGTGATTCATGTTCCCATGTCATCAGTAATAGAAGAGGGATCTGTGCCAGGGCAAGCTGGGGTGGATTCAGTCCTCCAGACATTGGATAACAGAGCAGTAGCTGTGCTGGGAAGTTTCTTGCTGCTGAGTACTTGCCAGTCAGTGACAGTAGAATTGTAGAAAACCACCTCTCCTTTTGCATCTTCTTGTTGCCCATCCTTGAATATAGCTGGAGTAAGCCTGCAATAAGAACAGCTGAGAAAGCTTTGTTCTGGGTGGAAAAGATGAGGCCAGATGCAAGGAGCCCCAGGAGGATGTCTCAGTAATGAGCAGCTGGGCAGTGAGGTGGAAGAGGAAGTGTGGATGAGTGTAAGGTATTGCATGGGGACACAGGTGGAATTCAAATGTGATCTGGATGGGCTCAGAGCCACTTGGGAGTGAAATACTAGGCTTACCGTAAATAGCTGCAGGAAAATGTCAACTCGAGGGTCATCAATAGTAGTGAAAAAACAACTCAAATTTAAGGTGGACAAAATGGAAAATTAATATTTGATTGTAAATATCCAGTCACTGGTGGAATGAATACGGTGTGCAGTTCTGTCTTCCTCTGTTCAAACAGAATATGGCAGAACTGAAAAGATATGGTGAGGAGCGCTGGAGACCATCAGGGGAATGGGAACAGCTTCCAGTGAGCTGTAGCTGAATAGACTGTGCCTCCTACGATGCTACAACAAAGGGAGATGGGGGAGGATTCACAGAGGTCTCTAAGTGTCATTGAGAAAGTGAATTGACAACAGTAATTTGTTGTCTTCTCCTGGTACAATACCAAAGGACGGTGAAAGGAAGCAAGAAGGGAGCGGGTTCTGAAGAGGAGACAGCTCGTCCCTACGCTGTTGAATTCCTCACTACAGAATGTCATGGATGCTGGAAGCCTGCTTCAGTTCTGTGCAGCACAGGAGAAACTCACAGAGAAGGTTCCACAGAGGATTGTTAAACACAAAGCCTCTGGCTGAGGAAGTTCTTGAGTCACAAATTGCTGGAGTTTCGAGAGTATTTGTGAGAGAACCAGCATATGCCATATTTTTATAGATTTACTGCTGTGTGTGGTACTGGGTACTGTTGGGTGGATGGACTGGCTGGGTACAACTCTTCCCACCACATGTGGGACCTGGGACAGATCAGACTTAGGAGAACTAGTGTCACAATCAAAACAAGTGAAAAATGGACTTTCAAGGAGCGACTGTGAGATTTTTACGGTGGATATTCCATAGTAATTAGACATCCAGGGACTGTGTGGCTATCCAGTAGTGTTTTCAATAGCTTTATGTTTCTAAAAGGTCTGTGAAAAGCATAGTCCATGATACAGTTGCTGCCTATATAAACAAAGACCTTTCTGAATCAAAGGACTGCATTTGAAGTGGATGTATGGTGATGCTCTCCCACTCCCACAGCTGTGAACAGGAAAAAAAACCCCACATATTTTTTCCCCTCCCAAAACAAGCAGAAGAAGAAAGCCATTTCTACCAGAGTGGAACAATCCTAATTCCAAATTTCAGCTGGAGCTGAATGTTTAGTGCAAATCTGCAGAGGCACTACCGAGCAGTGTTTGCAGGAGATCTGACGGCAGGCTGTGTAATCAAGGCACGCCAGTGGGCACTGCTGCTGGAGGTGCTCAAAGCTGGGCTTAAGCATCCTTACATCCTGCTGCTCCCGTTGCTGGGAAGGTGTGTATCCATGCTTCCTGACCTGCTCAGCTGTGCATCCCTGCTTCCTCTGCTAAAGTTCCAACCCCCTCTCTGAGGCAGCAGCAATGCGTTAATGTGGAAAAGAGTAGAAATGCCCTTATTAGAGGAGAGTCATGCTGTGCATCTGGAGAGGTGTCTGTGTTCTGCTTTAGCTGTGTCAGCCCGGACTGAAGCTGCACCTCCTCGGGGCTGGGGAGTGCAGGCAGGTGGTGAGCTGGCTCTGCAGCCTGACATGTGTCCCAGGAGAGGACTGGTGCTGTGAAATGGAGTGGCTGTGGGGTGGTGAGGCAGTAGAGGAGGATCACTGAGGAACTGAGCTCCAAGGTGCTCCGGAAGGAGCTTTCCTTCCTGAGAGACGTGTGCAGTTCCTTCCAGGTAGCCCTCATCTCTTGCCCCTCCTGCATGTCACTGATGCAATTCCCTCCCCTTGGGCCAAACAGTGCTTCCAGGGAGCAGCGCATTCCTTTCTGCTGCAGTTTAAATTAAAGGTGCTGCTGGTCTGTTCTCTGATGACTCACATGTTGTGAAGGTTGCCAGATCCCAGCCTCTCCCTTGTGAGAGAGCTGCCAGCCCCGGGAGAGGGAACCTGAGAAGGAGAGGCTTGGTGGAACAGGGAAGGGAAAGTTGGCTTCTCAGTAATGTAGTAGGCAGCTCTCAGCTCTTGTATGATTTACAGAGTAGGCCATAAACTGCCTTAATCCAGACTTTCATGACATGGGGTTGAGATCAAAAGCTTGGGTCTAATTCTCCTCCCTGCTATTTTACTGATCCAGCTGCAGTGAACCCAGTTCTGAGTGTGAATGTTCTGTGTTCTGCCCCACTGCTGGTTGAAAGGGGAGGCAAAGCCAGGGCTAATGGTCTTCTGGGCCTCAAACTGAGACCTCACATTGAGCTGCCTGTACAGAGCAGCACAGAGTCTAGCTCTGGGGCTGCTTCGCCAAGCGGTGCTGCCGTTTATTATGTAGGCTGGGAGCGTGGGCTTGCCAGCTGGGGGAAATTAAGCTCCAGGCCCAAGGCTTTCTTCTGCTGTGGCTGTTATTAGTCTGGATTGCAGCATGCTGACATGGTTATCCTGCTTTTGGAAATGAGCTAGCTTGCCTGGAGCGCGGGTGGGAAAGTCCGCGTGGCGCTGTGCGGTACCCTGCAGTCCACAGACGTGAGGGGTCAGGAGTCTTTGGTTGTTTACTTCCTTTCTAAATATAAATTCAAGCAGGGGGTTGGATGCTTTTGTATTTGCAGTGCTCTTGCTCACGGGTCAGCTTTACTAGTAATGGTGGTGCTTAGTGTAAGTGAAAGCAGAACACACGCTATGGTCCCTGCTCCAAAAACAGGAACGCATAAATTACAGTTGATTATTCCCCTGAGTTGTCATTATCAGTTAGTTGCCTCAGAAGAATCATGACAGAAATGGGTCATTAGAAGACTCCCAGAAAAACTGATTGCCTTTGCAGATGAGCTCTCGAGAGGTGTTTGATGGTTGGGGCAGTGTCGATGGAGACAGAGCAGTCTACACGAGGAGAGGTTTGCCCAGCCCTCTGGAGTAAGAAGATGCAGCACTAGCCCACAATGTGTCTGGCTTCTTGCAGCATTCCTTGATTTAGTACTTTTCACTCTGGTATTAAATGCAGAGGTGTTGATATTTTATGTATACATGTACATTGTCCAGTCCACTCACACCAGAGAGGCAAGATGAGTTCACAGTAAAAATGCTCTGCAGCGAGAACTTCCGTTCCAAAACCTGTATGGAAAGGAGAGCCTGGTAGATGTGGTGCTAAAATTGATACTGGCAAAATTAGACCTTGTTCTTGAATCTTCACAGACTTTTGTGTAACTGTGGGCAAGCTGCAGTCTCAGACACTCCCAGATATTAAGAGGTCTTGCTCTTCTTCATGTCAGTGAGATGGGTGCCTAAATAGAAGGTGAGCACTTAGACATTTTAAAGAATGTCGGCCCTAATCTCTCTTTTCCTTTTGTGCTTGATGGAGGTGGCACAAAAGTAAACACTCTGAAGAGCACAGAGTGCTGAGACACCACGGTAATGAGGCCATTACTGAACCTGAGCATGTAATTAGATGGAAAATGTTTGCCTTCATAATGAATAGATGCTCTTACACATACATTCCTCAGTAAATTGTCAAGTTCATCCTTGCTGTAGTTCCACTAATTTCACTGTGTAACTGGGGATGGGTTTTCTTTGGCAAAGTCAACAGCAGGGGAGAGCTTTCCATCCCAGAGGACCAGATTTCACCACAAGAAGAGCTGCGTTTTCTGATGAGACACGTAAAAAGATGCTGCAAAGAGCACAATGCAGGAGGGGAAAACTACAATCTTAAAATTTGTTTAGTGAAGCAGAATAACAGCTCAGCCTCGTATGTACCAACTCTGCAAAGCAAATTTCAGATGCTAAATAACCGATCCACACCTACTCTTTTATTTCTCTTCAGGCAAGCTTGATTCTTTTGGCTGGTAAAATACACCCAGTGGAATAAGTTTGAGGAGAATTAGCAGCCTGGTTTAGTAGTCACTTGCACTGGTTTTGTGCCTGTGTTTTCCTGGGGGGGAATAGGGCTCCTGGTATTAGCTCTGCCTTGAGCACAGTCTCCTTCCAGATGATACAAGCAGAATCCCCACCTGCCTTGCTACTGTACAGACAGGGTCTTGGAGCAGAATTACATAGAAATCTGAGGTGTATTAAAGAAAATCCAACTTTTCTGACTTTAGGTCATTAGTGGTATGCTGCTCATTTTTCCTCAAAGCCAGCTGTGTTACCCCTCACTTGCAAGATGTGACATCCCAGAGTTTATGACTGTAAGAAACTCATCCATTCATTGCCTGCAAAATTACCTGGGACATGCTGAAACAGTCTCCTATGAGGCATTTTAGCTGTGGTGCTTGCTAAATCATCTGTAATGGTGTCACTGGCTGCTAGATCACTGCTGAATTATGCCATCTGCTTTTTTGATTATGAATTGGTTGGCTCCTTTGGGGACTGTTCAAATGTGTGTGCCTGCAGTGAGGTGTGATGAATCCCACCTGAGCTGCCACTACTGGTGAAAGTCAGAAGGAAGGATGACAGCAAGGTATACTAAAAGTGAAATCTAGACCTCAGTCCTTTCCCTGTCTTCTTAGAAAAAGAGATGCAGCCATGTGTGGGAGACCTTTCCTGAAAATAGCATAGGAAGGTAATCCTGGGTTGGATGTGAAGAGAAAGAAAAATTTTGAAGTTCAAACAGAGAAGTGTACTAATTGTTTTATTTAAAAATCACCCAGGCAGAGTTCTTCCAATATTTTGAAAATCCCTTCTCAGAAAAAAAAAAAAAAAAAAAAAAAAAAAAGAGATGAATACGTTAAAAAAAAGCATAAAATCCTTACTTATCTTTATTTCCAGGGAGTTCCCTGCAGCCTAGACCAGCAGCCAGGACTTACACATGAGGAACGCTTCAGTGCACATTGTGGTGTGTCAGTGCCAAGCACAGTGACATCTCTACAAATACTGTAGGAGTTGTGTCTGCTTTCACGTTGAGACAAGCTGGAAGAGAGGGTCCTCTGCTGGACTTTGTGTTTCTGATGGGTCTGAAGCTGTTACAGATTTCAGTCCCTCAAGACTGAATATTAAGGTGGAAATTAGTCCACCTTTCAATAAAGCTTCTTTTTTTCTTTCCCAGGCACAATCAGGAAATCAAATCAAAGCTTTGCCTTTCTGTGTAACAAGCAGGTCCTTGCTGGCAAGAGCCTCTTCATTCCCAGTGTTATGCTGGGAGCCAAGCTGGCACCCCCAGCTAAGGACTGGGCTGAACTTTCCCCGCAGTAACTTGATAGCTGTACAGCTGTGCAGGCTCACAATTTGCTCCTTGATTGTCAGCCTCCTGACAGCTTTTTCAGTGGAACAGTTTGAGAGGAGCGGGAAGCCCTGCTTTGGAGACATGGAAGTGTTTTCACACCTGAAGTGTAATTTCACACCTTGTGTTGCTCAGTAGATAAGTGCGTAAAATAGCACATCAAACGGGAACAGAAGAGGATAGAAATGCTGCAGACAAGGGATGGAGGCTTGTTATTTATTTCCTATCTTCAGCACACTCTGAAATAATACTCACTTGCAGGAACCCAGGCACAGTTTACGAAGGGGTTAGCAGAGGACTTGTCTAGCCAAGCAATCTGTCACTGTCATGTGCAGAGCAAGGTGAAAATTTACACTGAGCTGGGTCTGTGGAGCACTGGGAGCTCTGACACCATACTATTAGCAAACACGTAACGGAGGAGAACTGATTAATACAGGGGGCAGCAGGAATTTAAAGAGTAGATTTACAGGAACACTAAATTGGACCATCCCTTCCTTGTATTTGCTAAGAATATTTACGCCTTGTATGGACTTAAATTGTAAATAAAATTGACCTTGAGTCCAGCAAAAAGGTAATATGAGAATTTGGATAAAACATGGAACTATCATGGGAGATCACATAATTTCACTATGTGTGCAGGTTTCTTTTCCTTCCTTTTCAAGACCCTATTTTTTTTTTGGTATCTCAAAGAATAGATCGTAGAGCATGGAGGAGAGGCAAGGGCAGCCAAGGGAAGCCTGGGTAAGACAGCCCCAATGAAGCTTGATTGTGAGGGAGAGGAAGGGAAGGTGAAGACACTGTTTGATGTGGAGATACTCATAGTTTTGGTTAGTCTTAGACAGGTTTGCTACGACTGGACACCAGACATCCTGTTCTTTCCAAGAGAGTGGGCCTGAAACATGCATCAGTTTTCTTTTCTCCCCAGCTGAATATGAGAAAATCCAAGAGGTGTTTTCATCTTCTGCTTCTCATCCCATGGATTTTGCCAAGGAGTGCAATCCAGCCCTCATCTTTTATTCAC
This sequence comes from Corvus cornix cornix, assembly GCF_000738735.6. Classification (NCBI taxonomy): domain Eukaryota; kingdom Metazoa; phylum Chordata; class Aves; order Passeriformes; family Corvidae; genus Corvus; species Corvus cornix. The sequence continues at coordinate 5,905,884 of NC_046335.1, forward strand.
TGCAGACTAAGCTGCTCTACCTGGACAGTTTTTGGGGTGTTTTTTTGACTGCCTGGGGCTTTCATTTAGTCTGCCACCTGCACCAAACCTGTCATTTCCTCTTTTTTGTCTTAGACACCTACGGAAAGCTCTGCCTGCGCAACTCCGTGGGTCAGGAGATGTCTCGCTGCAAGACCTCCATCCGCCGGGGACAGCCCAACCCCGTCTACAAGGAAACTTTCATCTTCCAGGTCGCCCTCTTCCAGCTCTCTGATGTCACCCTGCTGATCTCCATCTACAACAGGCGCAGCATGAAGCGCAAGGAGATGATCGGCTGGATCTCCATGGGCCAGAACAGCAGCGGGGAGGAGGAGCAGAGCCACTGGCAGGAAATGAAGGAGTCGCAGGGGACGCAGGTCTGCAGGTGGCACATGCTGCTGGAGTCCTAGAGGTGACCAGGGCAGCCTGCAGATCCTGGGACAAAGGGCTGTCTCTCCTTGTTCTCTGCCAGCAGAAAACATCTCTGGCAGGGCACACAGCTTTAACCTGCCTGCTCAGTGTCAGCAGCCATGGGTATCACAGGTGGCAAGGCCTGGGAAGCATGGTTAGTTCTTGCTTTTCCAGCTTGCCCTGCATTTTCTACATCCAGATAATTAGCCCTAGGGAGAAGCAGTGGGAATACCTGCAAAATCCTTTCATTGGTCACTGTCTTGCTCATTTTGTCATAGGCTTAATCATCACAGACTGATTCCGAGGTGATGCTGTTTTCTTCTGGGGTAAACTCTCTCTTCTCTCTCTGTCCTTGTTTAAATTAATGACGTTTGCAAATATTCTTGCCACGCAGATAGCTCATAGAAAAGCTAACCTGCATGCAAATCACATCCTCTCCCTTTTATTATCATGTTTCTAAGTCCTAGAAATAAGCATTTGATACCACTGTAGACTGGATGATAAATTTTTCAGGCAGCATGAGAAAGCACTCTTGAATTCTCTGTCAACTTTTAAGTGCCTAGACATTACTACTGTTCTCCTGTACTAACAATTGATATAAGGACTAAATACTACTGGTATTTTTATTTAGGCACCCTGTGCACTTGTTAGCCTGCATTGCCATAGGTTTGCACAAGAGATAACAAGCATCAGTTTTATATTGCATTATACAATGCATGTTTAGATGTTTACTTGAAGTTATGGCTTCTGTCATCACAAATACCAAAAAAGACCAGAACAAACTGCACATCCACCTTTGTGCCTGAATCACTCCTTTCTGCATCATTTTGCCCATGTGTTAATGTGATTTTTAGAAGTGAGGTTCATTCAGAAAAGCATTTGTGTGAGCATTACAGGGGAGGGCTTCAGATCAATGGTTTCTCTGGGATTCCGCAAAGCACTACTCAGTTTGCTGAGCGCTCTTCTTCAGATCTCCTGTGCTATCCTGTAATATCTCCTTGGGATAGAAGGGGACTCATTTTGGCATGCTGAGCAGTAGACAATGCCAGATCATGTCACCTAACATTGGGAAAGAGCTCTCTTGCAAGCCAGGAATAGGATCCAGGTGCTCCTCCCAGAGGGGCTGCTGGCTCTGCTGAACTAGCACTGGAGAAAAGGATTGTGTTCCCTGCCTCCAAGTGAAAGCAATGCAAGGAGCAGCCCTGCTGGATGAGGTGATGACACTGTCACCTGGTTACTTTTCAGACTACATTGTCCTTTTCCATTTTAATCTCTTTTCCTGTCTCTGTAAGCTGAAGTCATGGAGATGATGGATAGAGGACGTGTCTCAGTCTGCTGCTTGGCTAAGTGGTTGTTGTTGCAGTGCTGTGTGTGACACAGAGGAGGATGTTCATCCTCAGTAGAATGTAGGCAGTGAGGTGCTGAGATCTCCAAATGCTATCAGCTGCCCAATCTCCCATTCTCCACACTCTCTGGGAGAGGACTGTCTTTTCTCCATTCCTGCTGATGACAGCAAGATACAGGAAATATTTTGCTGAAGAGGTTTGTCTGTAGTGAATCACACCATGGTTTGTTTTTGCCATTTACTGAGACCTGGCACCAAATTCTGCCTCCTCCTGCACCACAGCCACTTCCTTTACTTCAACGGTGCTGTGCAAATCTAACTAATGCAAATTTTGGCACTGGCTGTTTGACCAAAATTGGTCCTTGGTGCTGGTTTTCGTCACATCCAGGCTAGACAGGCCCTGAGGGCAGTGCTGTGACACTCACAGGTTATCACTTGGTGTCACACAGAGGTTCTGTCTGTCCTCAGGAGGCAGACAGAACAATCTGCACAGAGAAGCACTTCTGGTACAGGTGATACAAGTTATTCTACAGACCATGCTTTTGTGTCTTCTTATCACCTGTCTGAGCATCATTTTTCCAAGGAGACTAGTGGGTATCCTATGCAGGAGGGTTCTCCTCCACTGTCTAGATAAGCTGGCATGTCTGCTTTGCACTACTGGGGCTTTGTAACACCAAGCAGGGTGTAACCCAAATGCAGCTCTTCCAACAAGTACATTCTTGACTTCACTGCTAAAGCTGCTGTATTACCCATGCAAGAAAAAGTGAACATCTGAGTGGTAACAAACAGAATAGAATTTTATTTATCATACACTTTTCTCCTGGGAAAAATAAAAAAGTAGGGGAAACAGCCCAATTCAAAATGTGTGTTTGCTGATTCCAGTTGTTTTCCAATCTCTCCATCTTTTTTTTCCTGAACTGCATAAAATATATATGCAAGTGTTTATAACTAATTTTATTACCCGGAATGTGTGTGTGTAATAAACTTACTGAGATTCTCTTCAGAACTTCTTGAACCTGCAAAGTCTTGCTTATGCTTCGTTATAGCTAAGGGAAAAGTCTATGTTGGTAATATGTTTCCACAGTGAACTGGAGACAACTCAGACTTATAACAGCATGATGAAAAAAATACTAATGAAAAAGATAATTTTAAAAAAGAATGAAGTACACTGGGTTTGGACTTCCATGCTGTTTTCACATTAAGGTCTTTTTCTGAAGATATGGCACTAAGGGAATTGAATTTTAATATATAATTTCAGTGTAGAGTATTTGGAGCCAGAGGAAAGCAAATGAAAACAGCTTGCTTAAAGTAAGTTAATATCTTAGCATGTGTTAAAACTTTGCTGTCCAAGGGAAGCAGGTTGCTGCATCCTTGCTGCAACATTTTACCCTTATATTTTACCAGAAAATTTTGGAGGGAGGGGGCAATGGGTGTGGAAGGGGAACCATTGGGTTTTTGAAGCTACTGCCAAAACTGTTGGCACATCCATGCCTTCAGAAGTGCATTTGTGGGGTTCTTTATTTCCTACTAAAGCAATGGAGAAATTTAAGAATCTTGGGGTGAACAAGGTGCTGGGGGTACTCGTGCTTGCTAGCTATATTTTGGGATTTTTGTTGCTTTTGTGGTTTGTTTTTCCTTCCATTATTGACAGTCTGAAATGAAGGCTTTGTCGCAGCTCTGGCATATTCCAAAGCTCCTGTAATTCTTCCCATTGACAGATTGAATTAGTCATTGCTAATATTGATACAGGCTGGGCTTGTGCTCTTGGTCTTTCTTATGTAAACACCACTGTCCTTTCAGTCACTGCTTTAACCCCTTGTTTCCCTTGGAAGCGGCTGGCAAGGCTGAATTTCCAGGAAGTTTTCCATTCCTTGGGAATCCTGACTCTCACTTGACTCACAGGTGGCTGGGAGGCCCTGTGCTCCACTGACCTCTCCATGGGGATACTGATGCTCTCTGCTTCCGTGGGGTTCCAAGTGGGGAGAGGAGCTGTGGGAGGGCCATGGGGATTTCAGGGAGCAGGATAGGAATTGATAACCTGGTTCTGGGATGCCTGGGCACTTGCAGGTCTAGATTATGGATGTTTCCTAATGCACTCATGTTTTCTAAGATAATTCATTCCCTTTTGACACTTTTTTGTAATCCCTTTATAGTCCATTTGAATTTTCTTCTCTTAAAACAAAAAAAGCCTGAAAACCCACAAAACCATTGTGTGGAAAGGAATTAACTGCACTGGCATAGGCCCAGAGTAGTATGGGCAAGTGTCCTGGATACATCTCTGTATCTTGAACAGCATCGTTCAGCTGGTTGCAGTCTGCTCTTTCCTTGTTCTCTCCCCAGCCAGCATGCCCCTGTCCTGCCAAGCTCTCTGCTGCTATTTTATTTTTTCTTTTTTGCTGTTTATCGACAACAGAACAGAGTGATCTCACCGTGTTTATATTCTCCATAATAACGGTGATCTTCAGCCGATGCCCACAGAAATGAGCTCCTCTTTTAGCCCACTGAGCTGCAGCGATCGCTCGCTGCCCATTTGCAAAGGCTTTATCTGGATGATCTTCCACATCCTTTGATTTGTCTGGGTTCCCTTTTTACCAGTGTCTTTAATTAGCTGGACCCTGCTGTGGCCTGCTCATTCCTGTTGCTCTGCCTTGTCTGCCTTTCCCTTCAGGGGCAAAGTGGGTTGTGCAGCTCCTGGGGTACGTGGACAATGCTTGGGTGTATTTTTAGCAGCTGCAGATCCTGAGGAGTTATTTGGTGCTTTACATAGCCGACTGATCTTCAGCCATGGATGTCGTTAGAAGTTCCTGGATGCACAGATCCAAAGGCTGCCAGCTGCTATTGATCATTTTCCCAGCATAAAGCCGAAGGTGGCAGCTTGGCAGAGGAGCAGGCGTTTCCTCTGGTGGCAGTTCATTTTCCCCTTCAGCTGCAGCTGGCAGTGACCTTGGAGCTGGCGTGCCTGCAGAGCTTGCTTTCCGCTCCCATATTTATCATCATCTTTAATCTGTGTGATCACAGCTCTTCATCTCTCTGCCTCTCAGCTGCCTTCTGCCCTTCAGCATGAAAGGTGGACTGAAAGGCTGAGCAAAGAACATGGCCTCCTTCTTCATATTTTCCCTTCCCAGAGGGTCATCTTAAAGTTGTGATGCTCCTGACCAAGACCTTGCCTCCCTGCTCTCTTGTCCACTTGTGGAGTTTGAGGTCTGTTGGTTGGGCTGTGACACTTCAGTATTTACAGAGTACTGACACCCATTCACCTCAGTGTGGACAAAGTCAATGACAGAAGAAACAACTGGTTCTTTATTTGCTTTCTCCTTTTTCTCATGGGCATTGTGTTCTGCAAAAGGACAACAGAGCCTGCAGGAATTAGTATGCAGGAACATCCGCTTTCCATTTAAAATGTACTAAGTGTGATGTTTGCAGCTATGGTTTGAGGGGAAAAAACAAAGCAGCCAGGGTTTGTAGAAAAGCTCACACTTTGAATGAGGCAGGTTTTTCCCTCCAGCATGTGATACCCCAACAAATACATTCTCATATCTCAGGAAGCTGTGCTGGCTCTGAGCTCATCTGCTTCTGTGATACAAGCAGCCAGAAGCTGACAGATCCTAAAGCTTGGAAAGGCATCCAAGATAATTCCACAGAGCTGGTTTGGGTGTTTATTTGGGATCTGGTGAGGATTTAATAAGCTGTCATGCAAGAAATGAAAACCCCAAGCAGTGGTGGGAAGGTGGTGGCGAGGGAAAAAGGCAGGAGGGGAAGGCTCTTGGTGTGCTGCTGTAGAGCTGGGAATTTGCTCTCTCCCTGCTCCAGAAAGCAGCACAGCCAGGCTGCAGTGGCATCAAGCCTCAGCTGAAACCCAGTTTCTCTGCATGACTCCTGAGCTCCAGATCTGCTGAAGGCATACAGCTTTTTTTCAGTGCAGAACGAGCTTGTGCCTTCCTGCAGCCTACGCTGTGGGCCCTAAGAAATGAATGTGTAAATATTTTGTCTCTCACAGCAGCCCAAGGTCATCTTTCTGGAACAGCAAACAGGCACAGAATCCAAAGAAGATCAGTCTGTCATATGAGTAAGGTTAGCATCTGCACTTACGAATGACAAAGGCTATTAATCCTCATGCTGTAATCCCCAAGCTGTTTGCCAGCTGGCAGCAGGAAGATGCTCCTGCTCAACCCACACAGCTATCCATGTTTTTTCACCTTTATAAAGCAGATATAGGTCAATACTGTAGCCTGAATAAAAAACTTGGTAGATACCATTCATCTCTTTTGGCATTATAATCCCTCTCCTCTCCACACAGACCGTCTATACAAATGAAGGGGTAAGAGGAGAGCTCTGGGCTGGGCTCTCCCTGTGCTGCTCCCCCAGAACAGAAGGCTGAAGGGGACATTTTTTCCCCTCCACTGAGCTCCAAAGTTTGTCCTGGGAGGACAAATTTTGAGATGTCTCTGCAGAGCTGAACAACCTGAGCAAAGCTCTGTCACTAGACAAGTCATTACACCCAGAACAGGGAAAACCTAACTCATGCAGAAGGCAGACAAAATTCCAGTGATGGGACTTCTGATCCTAATCTGGGAACCTGCATAGGATTTGAATACTGCCCATCACAGGAGAATAAAACCCTGGATCCTCTGAGGTACCACTGATGGAGCAGAAGGAAGACTGCTGCTTGGCAGTGATGCAGGTAGGCTGTGATAGTCTATGCGATCTCACACACCAAAACCCTGTATGGTCACTGGGTTGAGGGAGCATTAGGCAGCTGGTGCTGGAAAAAGTTGGGGAAGAAACACAAAAGCCAGATGGGAGCTGTGAAAATCCATTCAGACCTGACTCGCTCATCTCCCGAGGAAATTGGAAAGCAAATTCTTTTGCTTTAACAGAAATCACAGCTGCTTGGGCAGCTGCAGGTGTGAGAAGCTAAGGATGTTTCCTCCTGGATTTTGTATTTCCTCTGGCTGTAGTGGGGGACATCAAATAGACACCAAATACTCTGGAGGTGTTTGTCCCCTGTAGTGTCATTCCCAGTGTGGGCTGATCTTACTGAGAAATAAGAGACAAAAAGCTGATATTGGCCATGGGTGAGGAACAAGGATTCAGGGTTCACACAAAAGCGGGATTCTTCCTGGCCCACAACCATTAATTAGCTGTGACCTCCAGGGAAGGCACTTCATTGTGCCAAATACTTCCCTTTCCCTTCATTTCTCAAGCTTAGGGTAACATTGCAAATTTCTCTCTTCATTAGCAACTAGGAAAAAATAATATAATTTTGTCAGCTTTCCTCATCCCTCTTGTGTCTCGTTAACACTTTCTGGGTGCTTTTCCTCCACACTGTCTCCATCACTGCATCTCCCATCCTCTCATTAATATCTACAGCGGTCTGGTCCAAGGTAGGTCAGTGCCTGGTAGCAATATTTTATGTTCGTGGTGCTCAGGATAAAACCTGTCCTCCAATCCCTTGCTGTCACTACGTGGCACCTCAAGCACAAGTTTTCCAATTAATCTGGTACCACATCTCTCCTCTGCTGGCATTGCCATGGTTTGTGTCTTGCTGGGCTGTATTCTCAGCTGTAACTTCATTGACTTTTTCCCAGCAGAGAGTTTTGTTTGTCAAGAAGAGTAAATGAAGTAATCATTTGGTAGACTTAGCATTTAAATACTGCGTGACATTTATATGTGTGTGTATATATAAAAATGTTTTTTATGGCACAGTGCCACGGGGCATTTGCATGAAGCACATCTCAATGTATATTTGGCTGTTGATTTAAATATATGGTATGTAATAAATTATTTTTAGTGTGTATTGACTTCTTTCTATATTAGAACAATATACCATCTCTGACAGGGTTTTGTTGTCTCTCTGTTGTGGGCACAGCTGGACACTGTAGACACTGAGTTGTGTCCTTGTCATGTTTCCTCCTTGTGCTCCATGATGTGGGAGTCGTTCCCCTCAGGAGCTTTGTGGGTGGACAGACATCACTCCTGAGGTTTGTTGCCACAGGACAGTGCTGTAAGGCTCCTACTGCACCTCCCTCCTGGTGTTTAGTAGAATCATCTGCCTTTAATCTTTCTCCTTTCTCTGCTGTCATCTCCTCAGCACAGAGAGCTGGTTGGCATTTGGAGTGATTCAGCCCCGTGGCTGAGGGAGCACCTGGATCAATGGAGATCTCAGCTCCCCTTTCCCAGCCTGAGATCATAGGATCACAAAATGGTTTGAGTTGGAAGGGAACTTAAAGACCATCTCATTCCAACCCCCTGCCATGTGCAACCTCCCACTAGACCAGGTTGCTCAGGGCCCCATCCAACCTGGCCTTGAACACTTCCAGGGATGAGCATCCACAAATTCTCAGGCCAAGCACAAAATTTATCTATAAATTGTTTACCTTAAAAAATAACAGTACAGACAAATGAATAAAAATGCCAGGTCCGTGACTTCTGTTGGTGCAAAAGAAAGGCTTCTAGAGCTTGCATTTATTGTTGAATTATTTTTATGATAAATAAATCTATAAAGGGAGAACTGTTTGTACTGTGAAGGTTATAAGAAACAAATTCATGTGTCCTATTCACTTTTGTAAAGTTCAAAGATTTGCATTAAAAACTGTACCTTGAATCTAAATAAATTATTGGTATTGACTGGTGAGAGGCCACTGGGATGGTGTGAGCACTGTTTCACTTGCTGGGTATGTGGTTGAAAGAGATATCTGAAGTGCAAAACTGTGACAAAAAGATGAAAAATACAAGGAAAAGATGTTTGGATATTCAACTGGAAGAAATGATATGGGTTTATTCTTAGCTTTTCATGTAGCTGACAATGAAACATTTTTATTCTACTTAAGCGCTAACGTGCATGATCATACAATATATTGCCTCTTGCTAATTATATGCTGCGTTAGGAATACTAATGTCTGATGATATCTGACTGGAAAAAAAAAAGATTAGCATTAAACCCAGCTTCTGCAGAATTCTGGGCTGAAACTACCCCTGCACACGCACAACTGTCCACACCTTAGAAACAGTCTTATTTTGTTATGGAGAATGCTGCTGTTACAGGTCTTTATCAATAAAATAGAAGCAGATGGCTCATGTAGACATGCAAACCCAACGTATCTTCCTTTTTGTTCTGGCTGTGGCAGAACGGAGTGAATATGCATCTAGGAGAGGGGGATGTGTTTTGTTCAGAACAGGGATGCAGGTGCCTGCTGCATAATGCAGGACTGGGAGGAATGGGAAATATCTGCCCTGCACTTGGTGCCCCTGTCCATCCACACTGACACAGGGGCCCTATGGCAGCAGGCTGGGGCTTTTCGGGGCCTGAAGAGATTCCCATGTCCCACCATGTCTCTGCTTCCCCCTCATCCAGCCTTTCAGCCAACTCTGTGTGGGGAAGGAAGAGTGCTGGCTATGCCTTTGATGTCTGCTCTTCCCCGCTGTCTCATCCAGCCCTGGCAGGATTTGGGGGAGAAGCCCCTCCAGCCCCCTCTATGGTGGCACTCTGGATTCAGCGTTTCTCCTACACACCAATGACGTGTTGGCACCTGCACCAGGGCACACGGAGTCAGTGTCACCAGTGTGCCTGCTGTGTGTAGATACCAGCCTTGCTGATGTCCTGGCTCTGTGTGTGGGACACGGAGGGATGTCCCCATAGAAGCTGGGGTGGCCACATGGTGGAAACAAAGGTAAGAGCTCAAATGATGAGCTGGAGAGGTGAAATTGCACCAGCAAGGGGTCTGTCTGTATCTGGTGGCTACTTTTATTTGCATCTACCTTTGGTCATGATGTAGTTGTGAGTGGTTTACTTCTGGCAGGTTGCAGTTGTAATCTTTGCCCACATTAAGACGGAGAAAGATAGAAGCTAAAAAAATTCCCAGATTGGTGGCTTTGAAGTGGGGTTAGTTTGTTCCTCTCAGAAAAGCAGTGCCATATTTGAGGGAGACATGAGAAACCACGATTTCTGCAGCCCTGCTGGCACCCACAGGGTTGGCTTTCCAGGACCAGCCCTGAAATAGAATTTCTTTTTCTGGCAATAGTTGGTAGCTTCAGTGCCTGGAAACCTCAGCAAAGGCAGTTGATACAAGACATGTTTGAGGACACAGAAAAACCGGCCCAGGGCCCTTCATCTTTAGACAGTGGAGAAATGTGATATGCTGGGAGGCTCAGAGAGAGACTAGGGAGTTTGGAAAAACTCACCCTCCTTGGTACAAACTGGGGATGAAATAGGTGTTTTGCTAAGGGCTGATGTTTGTGGGTGACCAGGCTCAGCTGAGAGGGCTGGCAGGGGCTGCAGGGTGGGCTGGGGTTTGCTCAGGGTTTGCAGCAGTCCCCCAGCAGCTCCTCCAGGCACAGAGGGGGATCTACAGAGCCAGGCACTGTCTGCAAGTTGCTCAAGGGTTTGGGAGCTCAGGTGGGTGCTGCTGCTGGGGTGGTGGCACGGTCTGAGCCAGTACTAGGACAGTGCCTTCCTGCCTTGGTTATCCTGCTTCACCCCATGCATTTTCTGAAGACCACTTAAAATTCTCCCTGCCCAATCAACCAGCCTCACATCCTATTCCTCCCAAGTAACCCCAGTGCCAAGGGGTGCTGGGGATGGCTCTGGAGGACCTGGGCCCTGCTGGGGACACCCATGCTTGTGTTGCTGTTCCTGCAGCCTCACCCTGTCCTTGTGGGAGAGTCCTCAGCCTCAGGTGGGTTTTCCCAGGCTGATTCCCAGTTCAGGGCTAACCAGCACAGGGTTGGTTTTACTCCTGCAGGCAGCCTTGCCTGTGTCCCTGTGCAAGCTCAGCACACACCACGGTGAAGCTGCTGGCACTGAGCTCAGGGAGAGGAGACTGGGTCATGACTCTTGGTGCCAGCACTTGGTCAGCTTGGCCTAAATGAGGCTGCCCGTAAATTTGATAGTAAAATCTCAGGTTTTCTGTGTGCTTGGTGTACAACACCACCATGCAAATGCAAGGGCTTAGGACTCCACTTGCTGCTCCTGCTGGGACCCCACTGCTCAGCACGAGCACGTGTGGGCCCCGCCAGGCTCCCGGCTGCGTTATGTTTTATCGTTCTGATTATCCTGTCCTTCCTCCAGCTGCATTTTAATTCTTTAGAATGACTTCATCCCTTGGCAAAGCACCAAGTGCTGTTTTGTCAAGACGTCCTTCTTTTTTTTTTTTTCATCCTAATTTTGACCACTTGGAGAAGTCACATTTTTAATGTCAGGAAACTAAGTTTTGAATTTCAGCAGAAGAGTGATATCATTTTTCACGAGAGGGTGAAAGCATTCCCACTTCTCAATCAGCTCAGTGGAGGCTAAAGCTGAGCTGTCTGCCATCTGTCTCCTCGCCAGTCTCCCTTCCACCACCATCACTTTTTAACAGGTTGGCCAATTTCAATCACATTTGAGAGCAGGGTAACTGTCTCAAAGACAGTCATGCTTCTACAAATTTTGTCAGCTGGCAGAGGATCATTTCCAGAGAAGCAGAAAAAAGTGGGTTTGATGGCCAAGGGTCAGTGAGCTGGTCCATTGTGACAGCTCCAGTGTCTGCTGCCTCTGTTTGAGCTGGGGGTGTTCAAGGGGAATTTGGTGGAATTTGGTTGGGGGTGGTGGGGAGGGTGTAGGAAAAATATGTAGGAAAATGAGCTTCATTTTTTCTGCTCTTCCCCAGCTTGTTTCAGAAGGTTTTTAAAGTTTTTCTCAAATGTACAAAGGTAAAAGAAAAAAAAAATTAAAATAACAACAAATTTTCTTGTGCAATGAATTGGAAGAGAGAGGAGAAAAATAGCATTCTAGTACAGAAAGAGCAGAAAGAGCAAGAGCTGGTCTTTTAAAATGAAATGCAAAAGCTGTATTTTAGATGGAGGCAGGATTAGCCTCCCAAGGCATCTGGTTCCTCTGAGGCTGGCCAACCATTGGGAGTCATGAACAGCGTCCAGAAACTGGAGCCACTCATCTTCATTTGCTGTGACAAGCCAGTGGCTGGGAAAGCTTTTGAAGGTCTGTGTCTGCTGGAGGCAGCTGAGCGGGCCAGGCCAAGGATAAAACCTGGCCCAAGATGCAGCTCCTCACATCTGAAACTTCTCAGGTACAAGTGCTGAACATTTTGGGTACATTTTATCTTTTGAAAATACCTCCTGCGTGCTGTGTTTAGAAATGCTGCACCTGTGTAGGTACATGCTGCCTGGGAGGGCTGGTACTTTTATATACACATCCTTTGAATGTTTGGTGCTTGAATTCAAAAGGGCACATTAATTTAATTCATTTTTCTTTAACACTTGACTTGAGGAGACGTAACTGCTTTGAAATGAAGGAACTGATTTTTTGTTTTCTAGTTCTGTGAGACAGCTAAAGTAAATGCTAATGTTCTGGGGTTTTATGTTCCCAATTCTCTGAACCATTTAAAAACATGTATTTGTTATAGCACTGAATATGTCAGGCAATCCTGCTTTGGAAAGACTAAAATAAAAGAAAAAAGCTTCTCTTCTATTGTTTGCCTGTCCAGGCTTTTTCTTGTGTAGCACACATTTAAAATCTTATCTTCTCAAATAATATCCCTGTCAATAGAGACTTTGGTCCCAGTTCATGGGCCTGTTTAATTTCCGCTGCATTAAAGCACTGTGCGAGTCAGCTGGGCACTGATCCCTGGCCAGGCATCCTTGGCAGAGGGGAAATCTCTTCTTCAGACAAGGAAGGGAGGTGATTTCTCATGCTTCCATGGCAGAAGGAAGGGGATGGTATGTGGTGAGATGGAGCATCTTCTGTTCTTCCTGGTGGAGGTCCCTTTCATCCAGCTGAACAGTGCTGGTTTACACTGGCAGGGGATCTGCTTCCCTGCACTCTCTGCCCCCTTGGAAAGTGGGCAAAGAAAAGCAGCTGCACTTGGATTGTGGAAGAATTTCCTCAGGGCTGATCAGGGGATGGAAATGCTTCTTGGATCCAGCTGAGGAAACATAGCTGACCTTTTGGCTGTAAATTATTGCCTGCTAATAAGTCCTGCTCGTGTGCTGACAGGAGAGGGGAAGATGTGTCTTTGCACTTGAAATTGTGTTGAATGTTAAAAAAAAATACAGTAAATTTCACAAAGATTGGAGTAAGTGATGCTGTCGTTCATTCAGCTCTTAGGCACGGAGTAGGTGCTTCTGTGCCTTCCTTTTCTATCTCTGCTTACAGAAGTGATATTACTGAATTAATTACCATGTCTTTGTGAAGAGCTGAAGAATCGCTCGAGTCCTCGATTCAGCAGTAGAGAAATGTCAGATTCATCTCACAGTAAATTTAAAATTACACCAACCTGAACTACTGCTACTGGCAGCATAATAATAAGGCAGGTAATCAAAATCAATTAAATTCCACTGCCTTCCTATTGTCCTGGAAAATTCAAATTTGAAATTAGTTGGAGTTTCATTTGACTTCTCAATAAAAGAGGCAGAGCTTCAGAGATAATTTGAAGTAAATATGTGGCCGTGATTGATCTTTCCTCAAGGTGCAAAGACCAGGGGAGCCATGTGTGCACATGTTTGTGCACACTGAGTACCAAATGCAGCCAGGTGCTCCAGGTCAAGGCAGTAACTGGTCTGAGGCTGCTGCATTGGTATGTGCTAGCTGGGTCTCAGGCTTGCCAAGACCCAATTTGTTAAAATTTGAGGGTGATACTGATCCAGGTGAATCCCAAATGCAGTGTGCCTCCATTCCCACTGTCTAAGAGGGTGGAGGACAAAGCCTGGTGCAAAATCCACTGCAGGACCTTTAGGGAGCAACCAGAGGGAGGGGAAGTCCCTCCCTCTCTGTGTCCTTCCAGCAGTGACATGACCAGATAGAATATGCATTGGACATCTTACAGATCACAGGGGAACAGGGAATTGCCCAGGAGCTTCAAATGCTGTCAAAATGAATATATTCCCATAGCACCGTGCCTTGTTTTTGGCACTGTCTGAGCCTTTGAGTCACCTTTAGTAGCAGGATGGGAGATGGCACTAGATTGCCCAGAGAAGTTGTTTTGGAAGTGTTCAGGGTCAGGCTGGATGGGGCTTTGAGCACCATGGTGTAGTAGGAAGTGTCCCTGCCCATGGCAGGGGGTTGGAAAAAGATGATCTTTATGTCCCTTCCAACCCAAACCATTCTGAGATTCCATGGGCTGGACTGAGTGACTGCTTGGATGGGGAGGCTATGGCATGAGCGTGAGTCTGTCAGGAGCAGCGGTGTCATCCATGGTAGTGGTGAGGAAATGGATACAGCTGGCTGGTGGAGAAGAAAATTTATTGTCTAGAGATGTTTCTTGGAGAAAAGTCCTGATCAAAGCCCAGGCTTGGTGCTGGGGCTGATCTAAGCCAGTGTTGTACTAGTAACTCCAGTGCAGCCTTTGGCACCGATCTGGCTGTCCAGAAAAGCTCATCTTGTACAACTCCTTTTCACTCCGGGAGTGACCTCCTTCTTTCAGGGAAGGTCCTTACACATAGCTGGCGTGATTTTTTAAAAAATACTTTTTTTTTTTAGCTTTTTATCTGCCAGTATTTACATACAGAGTTAGACTTCCAGGGAAAGGGATTCCCCCTCTTTCTGCACACTGTATTATACAGGTAAGATTTTATTGGCTCCTTTTAAACTTTTTCTGGGCCTTTCTGGCTGGACCCTCAGTTATGAGGATAGGCTGAGCCTGGTATCCCACCTACTGCCCTAAGGAGGGTGCTCAGCAGTAAAATCCCACTGTCTGGCTGAGATGCAGGAGTTGTGCCACCCCACAGTGACCTGCTCTTTTATCTGGGAGGAGGTCTGGGTTGTTTTGCTGTGCAGTTCTTTTTCCTACAGCAATCCAATTTCTCCCCATGGGATCATGGGTGTAAGTCCCAGGGTGGGACCCAGGGCACTGTGGCAGAACATCCCAAAAGCTCAGGGGAAAAAGTGGGCCAGGATCTGATGGCAGGCATGGAGGAAAAAGGGAGAACCATAAATCAGGAGGGAAGAGGAACATGACCCAGCGAGAGAGCAGAAGAGCTTGGCTCTCTGCCAGCAAGACCGAATTGGACTCCTCTCCCTCCAGCCCATCCAGGCACTGGGCTGTGTTTCTCCCAATCCTACCCTGAAGCGAGCAGAGCTCCCGCCCTCTCTCAGTGCCGCAACGGGCACTCGGCACCTCCGCGGCTGCCGGCCCGCTCCGCGCATCCTTCAGCCCGCCCTGACGGGACGTTTTATGGTCCCCCTCGCCCGCCCCCTCCCCGGGCTGCTCCCCCCTCCCGGTTCTGGCGTTTCACATCCCCATCCTCAGCCGCGAGCCCCAGGCAGCTCCTCACCACCTGTCCAGCTCTGAGCCGCGGCACCCGCTCCATCCTCCGGCTCACCCCGCAGCCCGGCACGGCACGGCCGGGCTCGGAGCATCCCGGTGGCGGGACCTGCTCCTCCCTCCTCCCCTCTTCCTCCTCCCTCCCTCTCTCTCTCCTTCCCTCCCTCCCTCCCCGCGGCCTCGAGTCGCGCCAGTGATGGAGAGAGCGTCACCGTCTCCTAGCAGCGCTCCTAGCAACGCTCCTAGCAACCGGGCAACATCTGCTCCCGCTGGACCAATCCGCGCGGGGAACATCTGGGCACCCACCTCCGCGGGCTGCGGCCGGGAGGTGATGCGCTCCTCAGTGGCTGCAGGGACCCGCAGGAGCTGCCACCACCGCCACCACCACCGCCACCACCACCAGCAGCACCGTCACCACCTCCTCCAGGAGCAGCGAGGGAAGGACGGAGCAGCCCTCCCTCTGGAGCCGGGGCTCGCTGGGTGAGTGCCACTGAGCCGGAGGTGGCTGGGGACAGCGAGCTGTGGGGTTGCCCGTGGCAGCGAGGTGGTGTGGGGCTTTGTTGGTGGGATCCACTCCAAAGGGTTTAGCAGGTGGTTGTCGGCGTGGAGTAAGTTTTGCGTTTGTTTGGGAGCTCTCGTGGCTTTGCTGCAGTGTGGGAGAAGGAAGAGCTGAGAGGGAGGCTCCGCGCGTCCCGCAGTGCCACGGGCAGAGGTGCTGCTGCTCTGCCGGACTCTACAAAAGGTCATTTCGATCAGAGTCCTCTTTTCACGGTCAGAGCTGAACTCTGAAAAGTCACCATAGCTCCTCTTTCCATCGCCTGTTAATGCTGTCATCCTCTGGGATGACACAACTGTCTAAATATAGTTGTCTTATAGCTGCGAGGCACGAGTACGCACACATACGAGCTCTCCTTTCTTTTCTCCCTTGCAAGATTTAGACATGTCTAATTTCGTTCATGTGCTCAAAAAGTGTGAGTGTCTCTGGCACACACACGTAGAAGTGCAGAGTTTAGATATACACATATATCTGTGATAGTTTTTCCCCCGAGAGTGGGAGATATTCTTACTACAGCGTGCCAAATACTTCACCCAGAAGGAAAGGCATCAGCCTGGAAACTGTACTGTATGTCAGGCAAACTCTGAAATGTGCACCCTGTTAAAGAGAAATGGGAATCTGACTTTCTCCAGACCTGTACTGCTCTGCAGGCAGTGTGAGTGTGTATGAAAGAAAATTAATGCTGCTACTCAAAATAATGGCATGGTTTTAATAGTAGCCCTTTAGCTTTCCTCGGAGGTTGACAAGAATTAATGGAGAAAATAATGTGCCATTTTAAGAGGTGGTTGGGGCAGAATTAATGTTCTAGCTCCAGGAACGTCTGGATATTTAGAGGAGCAAGCTGTATTTTTGCAGCATTTGCTCTGTGAGGATTATAGCTACACCATTGAGGGACTGAAATGTTTTTTTCTTAATGTTTTATCTACTTTCCTGATGTGTGAAAGGGATTGCAGGAAACAAGGTCGAAGTTAGAGAATTGGGTGTAACATCACTTATTTATCCCTGTTACTAAGCCCTGTGGGGATGCTGAAATAGCACTTTCTCCTCCTGTGGTCCAGCTGCTCACCGTGTTTGTCCTGATTTTGCCACCTGAGCCATGTGTGTTTCTCCTTGATCCACCACGGCAGGTGACCGTTCAGCAGTGCCGTGCTGCCAGAAATGCTCGCTGAGCCCGTGCAAGGGGGAAATCTTACCAGAACTGCTGAGATTATCCCAGAAAGACCCTTGGCAGACTGACTCTGCATCCTCAGGTAACTAACAAGTTTGCAAACTTCAGCTGGTTGGGCTGAGTGAGGGGAATTTACTGGGGTTAATGTCGAAAGGGGAAAACCTGGAATTACTATTTTATTCTATTGATGAAAGCAGTGGGACTATGGGGGGCGAGGCAGGAATAGTCACTCAGCCATTAAGTCTCATGCCTTCATGCCCTCATGAGAGCTCTTCAGATGCTTGTGCCTTGTACACATGTGTGCCCAGGGAGAATCGGCAATTAGGGAGGTCTGCAGAGCAATCAGCAAACTAAAAGGCAGTTTTAAAGTGCAAAGCCAGCAGACCAGAGTACGGCTGAGGGTCCCCACCTTCCCGTAAGTCAATAAAAGGGGGCTTGCTCTAAGGCTCGATACGCTGGAAGGGCTACAGTTGATTGGCAGCCATGTGAAATCCTGGGGCTGGCATGTGTTTTCGATCCACATGCTCATCTGCCTGTGGTCTGGTAGCTTTGCATTATCAGCTGGGAATCCCACAGTGGGACCAGCTGCTTATGCTGCCCTAGGAGAGGAGAAGAGCAGCAGCAGAGCTTGTGAGACCAGGGACAGGTTTCTGCTGAGCATCCCCTAATTGGGAGTGCTCTGAAGGTTAGAGACGGGGGAGTTTATCACCGCAGTTGGACAGCAGTCGCAAGGACATGATGGTGCGTCCTGCCATGTCAAAGTCACGTCTCCCGCTGATAATAAAGGCCAGTTTCTGTGTGCCCAGAAGCCTCAGGTTTTGTATTTGAGCACGCAAGAGATGCTCAGCGATGGTCTCCGTCTCAGCCAGCTTAGCTCGCATATTGATCACTCTCCTTTACGCTGCGATAGGAACCCTGCAGGGCAGCGGCACATTTGAGTCACCACCTCCGTGCGCAGCTTGGCGGGGCTGGCTCGGCCAGCCGGCTCCTTGCTCACCCCCTGCAGATGTCTGCATCAACAACCAAACAGTATCGACTCAGACGAGCCCTTTCACTGCAGCACTGAGCAGGCAGGGAGGAATTTTCTTCCCGGGGAAAGGTAGGGGAGGTGCAGGCGCAGGCAGGTGCGGGGATGCTCCCAAGGGCTCACGTAAAAGTTCTGGGACAGGGCTGCTGTGCAGAGCCGAGGCTTGCAGACCCCTCTCTGTTGCCCGAGATGCAAAAGCACAAGCTCAGGTGTGTTTTTTCCTGGCTTTTCAACTATTTGTTAAACTCCGTGTTAGCTGCTGTCTCGGCTAGGCTGCAGCCCTGTGGAAATCGCCGGCATTAATTTATGCTGAAGCGGGGCTGCTGTCGCTGGGGTGATGCAGGAGCACAGGTGAAGTGACTTTGGTGCAATTTGCAGTTCAAATGGGAAGCTGCCGTGCTATAAATCTATTTCCAATCCAATTTAGATAAGACAGCCCTCTGTCCAAACATGCCTAACAACTCTGCGAGTACCACACACAGAGCACCATAATTGTTCCCGGAGAAATAAACAGGAACGGACACATTTTGGTCTTTTGAAGGTACAATTAAAGCTCTTGAGAAACGGTATCCGAGAGATCTAAGCCTGAGACAGAGGCGCCTATTCCCTCACTGCCGCGCGTGGGGTTTACATTCCAAACTTCCATTAGCGCTAATGGCAGCTCCAGCCGCCGTGCCCCGATGCGCTGCGCATTCCGAGCAGGCACGCACCGGCGGGGTGTAAACAGCGGGCAGCGGGAGCGGCAGCGCCCGCCTGGGGCTCCCGAGCCCCGCAGCACCGCCCGCTGGTGCGAACGGCACCGAGTCCTTGGGGAGCAGCGGAGAGCTTGCGGCTGAGCGCTGCCGGGATGCTGAACGCGCTTTCCCGACGCTCATCCAGGCTGGAAGGACAAACCTCAGGCTCAGGACTCAGCGCTGCGCTGGTTGGTCCCCGTGGGGAGATTTGGCCCCGAGCCTTGACTTGTGGTGTAGCGCTGAAAAAGACGTAATGTGATTAAGATGTATCTGTCTCTGAGCTTGAGTGAGGCAGAGGCAGTGACTCATACCACCTTGCTGGAGCTGTCAAAACACTTGGCTCGCGAGAATAGCCTTCTACACAAAAAACACTGATTCAATATGTTTATATTTAAACAAAACACTGAGGGTCTGATTCACTGCGGCATTACTACAGCCTTGGATGGCTGTAACCCCAGCCAAGCAGCTCCCAGGCACGCACAGAGCCATCGAGTGCTGACTTTCAATAAGTGTTAGAGAAAGGCTTGGTCCTTGTGAGCCTCCTGCATGGAGAGGGGTCCACGAGGGCTTTAGCATCGGTGCTGGTGTTGAGGGCACAGTGCAAGGCCACAGTTCATGCTCTTGTTTCCCTGAACCTGCAGACAGATGTGTGGGCCCCACCAGCATCCACAAAAGATGACAGTGATGAAATGGGTGGTTGTGGAACAGCAACTGCACTGAGCACAAGAGCAGACCCTGAGCTTCTCTTGAGCAGCCCTGGGATGGGCTTGTGTGCCCTCAGCTCAATTTCTCACCCTGCAGGTGTGCAGGCAGCACCCCCTCCCTCCTGGGGAGCTGAGCCACCTGTGACAGCCCGTGGGAGCTGCTGAGCTGGGGAAGGGGGTGCTCCAAGCTCTGCAGATTTGGAACTGATGGGATTTGCTAACAGATGGTGTGGTGTTGAGCAGCTTGGGGCTACTTTGCTCCTAGAGTGTAGTCTTTCATTTAAAACTGGGAACACATTTCAAGCCAAACTTGCAGCCTAGAGATGCTCTTGGTGTTTGCTTGGTCGTAGTTTCCCTTCCTTGTTCCTAAAGTTATGGGTGTTGGGGTGAGGGGATTGTGACAGCTTTGCTGTTTTAGATGATGTAAGGTCTTCAGGAATTTAAATACAGCCAACGAATCGTGTGTCCCAGGCTGGTGCTGAACATAACCCCAGGAAGAGGGTGCCAGTTGGGTGCTCAATGAACCCACTGCCAGGATGGTCATACGTGTCCCTCAGCAAAATACAATTTTTCCGTCTGCTCCTGCCAGCCAGCACCAGCCCCCAGCCCGCGGCCTGGGCAAAAACACAGCCCTCCTTCCCTCTCAGCCACAGGCTGGCAGTCCTCCTTCCCTTGTCCTGGCTCCCTGATGTGTCCAGGACCCTCTGTGTTCAGGGGATGCTGAATTTCACATTGTCACCCTCCATCTCTGGGGCGAGGGGGGGCGGAATTCCCGTGGCCTGGATCAACAAGGGAGAGTTTTGCATGGAGCTGGCAGAGCTGCAGAACTGAGCTGAGATGCTCTGCATGCTGTGGTTGTCTGTGCTGCCCCTGTACTCAGGCCGATTTTCTGCTTCCACTGCACACAGGCAGTGATAGGGCTGTGCTTCCAGCCTTTTCCCTGAAAAACACTATGGAGCATCTTTTAGCATTTAGAGGCTTGGTTTGAGGGGAAGGATCTACCTGTGTGCTGGGTTTGGCTCCTTTCCCAGCCCTGACAGCCTGGTTGGCCATGGGAATGTCACTTCATCTGTCTTTGTCACCTTTGTCTTCCTCAGGGTAGCGTGAGGAAAACTGTAATGTTCTCCCATCCTATGGTACTGGGAGATAAATGCATCTGTTGTTGTGCTCAGATAACACAGTAGTGGGGTTTCCACCTAGGAGAACATGATATCGGAGTAATTAAATATCCAGGCTGCCCAGGCTCTGGTGCAACTCAAATACTGGAATAAAACCTGCAAGCAGAGAAGGTTGCTGCATATGAATTTAAACCAGCATTTGCAGCTACTCAAAGCCAATGGGGTGGTGAAGACCAAAGCCTTGCCCTTGCCCTTGAGAGCTGAGGTGGGTGCTGGGAGCATCTCTGGTGTGTGTGATGGTCCAGGGCGACTAGAAGCCTGTAGTAGTCCTTGACAACCTTAGCAGTGTTGTCCCACTGTGAGAGCAGTAGTCCCTCTCCTGGAGAAATGCTGCTCTTCTCTGCAATCTTTGCCATGGTGGGTCCCAGAGCGGGGCTGAGGGGTCTTGACTCCATATGGGGTGTTAATTCACCAGTCAGTTTCCTGCACAAATCTGCAGCATCCTTTATGAGAAACCTCCATCCTCACGGACATGAAATTCAGTGAGAAAACATGAAAATCCTCTCATTGAGGGGATTTCCTCTTCAGCCTGTTTTTGTGGGTTTTTGGCATAGAAGAAGGAAGGAGAGCCCATTGCTCCTTCTTGCCAGTGAAGAAGAGATGCTGTCAGTCCCGGGAATGGTTGTGTGGGTATCTTACCACTCCCACCAGCAGCTAAGACTCAAAGAGCCCCTCATGCCCCATGAAAGGATCCTTCCAGCAACATGAGGTCTGTGTTCTGGCTGTGCAATGCTTCTTGGCTTTTCTACTGTATCAGGGGAGCTGTCCAGAACCAAATCCTTTATTTCCTCAGAAAACCTAAGTTTCAAATGCTCCCATAAGGAGATCTCAATTTGGGGAAGAAAATATTTCCCATAGGACCTGACTTTGAGTTATACTATGAAGTGGCTCTGGGTAGTTTCTTTCCCTGAATTGCCTTTAGATATCGATATAAAAAAATTTGGGTTTGTTTTTTTTAATTTTTAAAAGGTGCATTTAAAAGCAAGTAACAGAAATTTCTATAAAAAGGAGGATTTGAGAAGAGATGGTGCCTCCCAGAAATGCACATGGCTCCTTGTATTGTCTAGTGAATAGCTGAGCAAAGCCCAGTCCCGGCTCTCACAGGGACCCAGTGCTCACCAGGCTGAGTACCACTGGAATTATGGACCTCATTAAGATGCTGAATTAGCACCATGTCACCTTTCCAGGGAGATGGGCAAGCTCAGAGCAGGCAGCCAGGCCTGGCTGCAGGTGCCCAGAGTGCCCTGGTCCTCTGCAGGGCTCTGCTCTGGAGGAACAGACCTCCACTGGGCTCTTGTCACAGGACAAAAGCCCAACAATTCCTTCTCTTATCCCAAATGTTGAGCCTCTGTCCTCTGTGCCCTGAAAAACTGAAGCCACCCAGAGAACAAACCAACTCCATCACCCTCCCACTGAACTGGGGCTCTCCTGCTTCTCCGAGACGACACTACCATCTAGTGAATACACTCTGCATTGGTTTTCCAGGGAAGCCACGGAGCTCCGTGCATGGCGTGTGGAAAGCAAAACCCAGTCCTCGGCCAAGCGGGGCACAGGATCCCCAGTCCTGCACACAGGTGGCCCCATCCTGGTCCCTTCCACAGTGCATGGTGACCTTCTCATCTAGGGCATCTCCTGCCTGCTCTGTGGGGCTGTGGCTGGCCAGGACATCCCACTAGGACCAGGAGACCCTGCCTGCGCCCAGTGCTGTGGTGGTCACTCCAGAGAGGGGCTTGCTGTGCTGGTAAGCCTCAGTGTGGGTGTTTCAGAGACAGTTTCACATTTGCCAACCTCTCAACTGTTTTTCCAGTGGGTTGAGGGCTGCAGGTTGAGGCTGAGTGTTGTTCCTGGCTGCACTCCCACTCTGGATCCCTCCTTCCCCTGCACACCCTGGACTGTGATGTTATAGCCACCCTGGCAGCAAGCATTACTGACCTTGTTTCTCTTCTTCTTTTGTGCAGAGCTGATCTGATCGGGGCCTACCAAAGACATTAACGACGTCGAAAGTAGCTTACTTTAAGAGAAAATATGCAGAAGAAGAACATTTACATCAAGATTACCATGAGTATTGTCCAAAAGTGAGTATCTCTCTTGCTCCAGACCCCACCCTCTCCCCAGTTTCACTCCTTGATGCTAAAGACCCATCCATTTACTCCCCAGCACCTGATACTACCAGAGGACCGGACCTGTATCCTAAAACTATCTCTCCAGAAGCTCCGCTTCCTGGATGACCCCGAAGCCTATCTCCGTAGGTCTGTATTAATTAACAATCTGTTGAGGAAGATTCACCTAGAGACAGAGAGGGAGAGCTATGAATACTTTAAGGAGGCTCCGTGCTATAGGACTGCCTACTCTGACGCACGAAAACGGCTGAAGTTTATGGTGCAGGAGTGCTGTTCCCAGTCACTCTATTATGAAGAGCTGCACTCGTATCGCATCGTGCCTTACTCTGCAGAGAACGCCGTTTACGGGATGGGCTACACGGGCAGCCACTTGGAGCAAAATTCTCAGTTGCTTATTTATAAAATGAATTAAAGTAGCTGTTAGACCCACTGATGTTTGTTTCTGAATGCTTGAACTGCTTGTTGAGGTGTTGAGATGAGGCACTAATTGCAGATGTGTTTGAGATCAGAGGCGGAGGCGCCGGGAGCTGAGCGGAAGGTGCTTTGGATAATGCTCTGCAGCCCCCGCTGCTGACCCCCGGTGTGAAGCACCTTGCTGTACACACAGAGAGGTGCAATACGGAGGTTCTACCCTGCAGAGACTGTGTGCAAGGCGGTTTGTAGAAACAAAGCTGCACTTAAGTTACCTGTGTGTAGATACAGATGCTCCAAATCACTTTTGCAGTTAAATTACGCCGTCCCCGGTGCAAGGGCAGCCCCCAAGCAGTGGAGTAGTCTAACAGTGAGGAGTAAAACACAAGTTATCTGCTGTAAAGGTATAGACAGAAAGTTTCTTTGAGAATTGCTTTGACCATGAAGGAGTCAGTGCCAAAGGAATCAGTCTTTAGCTTAGGATTTTCAGAGACTGAACTCGCTTGCTACTTACAGACACTCTATACTGAGATTTGCAAGGGTTTGTGGGTTGGTTTTTTTAAAAAATAATTGCATTCACCTTTTACTTATATTATCTCTTAGCTGGTATCTACTTCGCTATTTTAATACGAACCAGAATGACTCACAGGAAAGATTGTTTCTTCAGCCATCATTGGTGTTCCCTTAACTTCATTTGCCTCTTTCCCTAGCTGTTTCCCTGATACTTCTTTGCATGCTAATTTGCTGTTTGGCCTGAGGTTCACACTGGTGCTAGGGAATAGACAGCAATTTCTTTTTATGTGGACTATAAAAGGCAGCAAATCAATGATAACTCTCATAGATAGAGAATGAATGTGTCTGACAGATGCTGGTAAGACCTCAGAGGTTCTCCTGATGGAACTGCTCAGCATTAGTAATAATGTTTCAGGTTAAGTGAAATGTCTAATTTCAATCTGGGAATTAACTTTAGAATATGTAAATATATATATTTCACAAGCTATGGCATGTGTGGGATGTTCAGCAAACGGAATGACTACCAGTGGAAAGTTTCATAGCTGCCAAAGCTACGTCATGAAAATACCAAAGAGTAACATTAAGGGAAAGATGATGCTCCAGAAATGGGGTCAGAAGCAAAGATTGCACTATAATCTGGGGGAATGTGATTAATGAGCCTGTAAATCAGCTCTTAGTGGTACACTCGCAGCTCCCCCACGGGGGACCTGCATCCCAGAACTGCTGAACAAATATACAAGATGGTTCAAAGCCTGTCAAAGTCCTACAGGTCTGTTGGCTTACAGTGAAGAAAATGGCTTTGCCTCGCTGGCTATCACCACTTTAAAGCTTTAAAGCAAAGTAAATAACAGCGCACACTCAGCTGGAGGCAGATATATATATAGATCTAAGAACCTAGGTTTTTTTTATTTTTAAAGGCTTTGCTCTTGCAGATGTGGCTGATACTATTTCTGAAGCACTATACAGTGTGAACAAATACTGTGGCTTGCCAAGAACGTGCTTTTTGTGTCAGATTCCTCCTGTCACCCTGCTCAGAGCATCCTGGTCGTGTGTGTTGCACATATCATCACAGCTTCCAGGCATGTGTTAGTGCTGGAGAAAGGGCAGAAAAGCAAGAGCAGAAAGGTGTGAAGAAAGTTAACTCTGGTATCAGTAGTTAGAAGTCAGTACAGGTTTAGGAGACAGAAGGAAGCAGTAAAATCCAGACTTTTTTTTTAAATTAAAAAAAAAGTCAGCAGTGTAATTCAAAACAAGGATAACCTGCAAACTGGTGAATATAAACATCTCAGATACTGTGGGAAGGCTGAAAAAACAGGGCAGTGCTGTTTGGGAGGTGCTGTTAGCCATGATGAATGTTCAGATTTTTGGTTTTGCTTTGAGACAAGTCATATTTACTTATCTCTTAGAAAAGGGTGTCTTTCAATCCTCAGCCAGTGCAGTTCAGCTTCAGAGCTTCCTGGTTGTGTGTGGTTTGATTCCTGCCGCCCCTGGGCTTTCACCAGCCCAAAATCATGGAGCTGATCAAGTTGCATGGTTTGAGAAATGGTTGAGAAATCTCCAGTTTGAGAAATCTCCAGTGGAAAGGGGCCATGCCCACCTCAAGAGGGGGCTGGGGGAGCCCAGGCTGCTGATCAGGTGTGTAAGACAGCCCCAGTACCATCAGTAAGAGCTGGCAGAGAAGCCCATCTGCTGTTGTGAGAGGTGCCATTATCCCCCAGGAGCTGTCCGGCCTCTGCGGCACCAGGAACGCCTCGTGCCACCCCAGGGCTGGGGGAATGGTAAAGGAAAATTGCTCCTGTCTTCTGATTTTTCAAACCATGTAATTTTCCACTCTGACGTGGTCTGATTTATGCTTTTTTTCCTCTTCATGTCTGTTTTCACCTGATTTCATAATGATCTAGCATGTATAGGAAACTCTAAAAGGCTTCTTTTCTCTCACTGACTGATTTTTTATATTCATAGGATGGTTCTGGCTTGAATAAACAAAACTTTTAACTTAAAATTAGAAATGTTACTATGAAATGAAAAAAGCTCAGTAGGATCAAAGTCTTTAACCTCACCTGAAAAAGAACATTGGCCCTGTCAGATTCACCACTGAAGAGGTTCTTTGCCTGCTGAAAGAGGCAGATACTTTCTTGCCTATTGAAAGCTTCTCTGATAAGGCATTTTGATAACTAACAGATATAACAGACAAAAATCTGCACCAGGTCACAAAACTCCTTGGGCTACCTAGGAAAGAGAATGACAATTTACTCATGTTTTTCTCATGTGTTTTTTTCTTGAACAAAACACATTGTCTCTTTTTTAAATTTTTGCTTGCTCCAGGAGCTGCTAAAATGAATTATTTCTTTCTAGAGAATAAATTGGGTTTTTTATGATTGACTTTTTGATATGGAATTGAATCAAAGGTTCACTATTCTAAACACTTTAAGTCTGCTTCAGTTTTTACTGCCTTCTGCTTTGTCCAGTGATTGGTGCTGCTAAAAAATGGATCTGAAAAATTTGACTTGAGTGCTTAAAAATAGTTTATGGGGTGATGAAGAACTACAAATGTGCAATAACATTGCAAGTGACTCCCGAAATACTTAATTTGACACCTTTTGAATTATATACTTATATTGGTTCTAACATTTAGTTGCCAAGTTACTGGGTACCAGCATTTTAATGCAGCTACATACAGTGATTTTTCTTTTTTGGGTTTGTAGCTACAGTTCAGCTCTTCTGGCTTCTGATGTGAGAATCTGTCTGTAGGTGGTCAGCTTTCAGTGAGATAGATTTATATATATATATGTTCTATTATGACTGCATTAGGAACTCCTACATATGGGCTATGTTTGCACTGGATGTAAAGAAAGTCCTTGCTTCTCTTTGACTCAGTTGCCTTGGAGATAGAATATTCATCAGAGAGAATATAGACGAGCTGGGTAACAAGGACAGACTTGGTGAGGAGAGCCAATCATTTTGAAAATGACTGGCTTAGGGCAATTAATTTTCACCTGGGAATAGCAGCACACTGGGCAGTAATTAGTGTTTCTATGAGTTGAGTTTTCTTCGTGCTGCTTTTCTGGCTGGACATGCTGGTGAAGGGTGCATGGGGCTTCATGGGAGCCACAGCGTGGGTGTGGATGGGGCCTGGTGCAGAACCCCAACACTGAGTTTGAGGAACTGAAGGTGTCCCCACCCACGGCAGGAGGGTTGGAACCAAAGGTCTTTAAGGTCTCTTCCAACTCAAACCATTCCATGATTCCATGATTCTGTGATATGAGGGCCCTGCTCCTGTAAATGCTTCAGTTATCACCCGATTTCCTCGCACAGACCCTGTCGCTGAAGCCCGAGAGGCTCCTCATGTGCTTGATGCTCAGCATGTGCATGAGCTTGTGCAGGGCTGGGGCTGCGCCCGTCGCAGACCCCCCTCGATCGCCGCGTTACCGGTGACTGCCATCACCGAGCTGCCACTTGAGCTCTTCAATACATCTCTATTGCACTGTAAATTGAACTTCTGTTTTCCAATGAATGTGTTGAGTATATGGACTACTGTGCCTTAAAGTCCCATCCTCGTATGAGCCTTTGTAAATGTTCTGTAAATCCGCAAGCCGTCTATCGCTGGTATCTCTGTGCACTCTCTACAGATCTGATTTGGTACTTGGCAGGACCTTGGGAAACCCAGCCCTGACCTCAGTTTGCCATGAACACAGAGGGGATTTGTAAATTCCCTCTTTTCTTTTTTCAGATTGCTTTCCTCTCCGGCATTCATGAAATTCTGTTTTTCTGGTTCCTGCCTTAGCTGGGCTCTGGGCCACGTGCAGCACCAGGAGCCCCCCACAGGAACTCAGAAAGTTGTAAAAAAGTTGTCTCCAGATTTTAAATGCCACCTGTAGAGCGCTCCCAGGAGGGAATCACAGCTGCATACAACAACTGTGGCAGGTGGTGTCAAGTATATCATCATATATTTGACACGATTGACAAAGCAGAGAAGGGAACACCTATTTCTATTGAAATGCATGAGCCTGCATTATGTTAAATACATGGTGATTATACACCAAGTAATTGGAACAATGCCTACTGGTTCTGTAACAAAACAAAACAACAAAAAAAGGCTTTTTAATGTTTAAAATTACCTGGGACCTGATTGAAGGTTTTTATGAAATTGTTTTCTAAAGTGAATAGTAGAAAAAATGTATATGTATTTTAAATATACGTATGATGTGCATGTTATTAATAAAGATCTATTTCTATTGAACCAGATGGACTCTTGCTGAATGTATGTTGTTTGGTTTACAAGTTAACATGTAATCCTTCTAAAGAAAGGTTTCTAACCCCATCAATCCCCTGAAAAACTTATAACCACAGATTCTTTGAGGGACCTGGATCAGAGGGTGAATCTGGGGTAACTATTCTGTCATTCACTTGTCCTGCCCTGATCTCATTGTTTGCATCCCAACTTGCCTGTAGATTTGCAAGACCCTTCTTCTTCTTCTTGTTTATCTATTTTGTTTACAAAATCTACAAGGAGCCATTTTTCTAATGATGTTCTGCAGGGTATGCCCCAGATGATGCTGAAGGGCAGAAGTTAAAATAGTTAGCTATTGGAGCGGTTCAGAAAAATGGGATTTTTTTACTAAAAATCCTGATTATGATGGAAAGATTTTCCTCATCATTAGGGATTTTCTTTAGGACCATTTTCTTGAAGAAGCTGAAGTGAAACACTGAAAATATATAAGAGATATTGAAAAGGAGAAATATTTACAAAAGGATGGGCTTTCCCCTGTGGGCAAGAGCCTCTTGAAAGGGAAACATCTTCCAGGGCCAGGTGCTTCAGCTCCCATCTCCAGCCAGGACTTGTGTACTACCTGGGGCTGCAGGTCCAGGTTTTGTAAAGACTGAGCATCCCAAGCGGGTGCCATAGGCACAGCAGCACATCAGTCACCTCCTCTGAAGGTGTTGCATCAGGAGACAACAGCTGGATGTTTCAACCTGAGGACAGCTCTGAAAACACTGATCCTGAGGCCCCTACATGCCTCATGTGAATGTGGTGTTGCCAGGATTAGCAGCCACCACCCAAATCCTGGGATGTTCTTTATCAGACACAGTCCTTTGCCTGTCTCTGAACCACTCCTTAACCAAAAAGCAACACCTGGACCTTGGCCTGGGGATGTGCATGACTTAGAGGAATGGGCTTCTTGCTGCGTGTCTGCAGGTTTGGGCTGGTTTCTTCCCATATTTTGTGTGAATGACCCAGGGTCTCTGGGGTGACATAGCCCTGGCACAGAGAAATCTATTCAAATGGCAGAAATTCCTCCTGGATCCTTGGTAGGAGCCACCACCTCTGAGGATTCACCACACTGGTAAGAGATGCTGAGGCTTCCTTGGTCCATTTGTGGGGAGAACTGCTTTAGTGTAGAAACAAAAGGCAACAGAGCAGCTTCCCACCTCCCAGCAGAGAGGTACTGGGCTGTCCGACACAGACAAACACTTTCCTACTATGGATATTTTCAAAGTCCTGTGAATCATTCTGCCAGAAAGAAAATTTGGCTGCAGACTGAAGGTGGAGTCCTCTATGCCAATTCCTCTGCTGCTAAAGGAGGTGATGAAGATGCTGTCACCAGACCAACCTGGGCTTGCTCTGTGCTCAGATGTATTTTCTTTTTAGCTCTTTACAGCCACTTTGAATTGAAGTAGCTGCTGGGCCGCCCTACCCTGGCACTGCCAGCGGAGATTCATGGAGCAGCTGGCACAGGACCCAGGGAACCCAGCCGAGAGCTGTAACTCACCATTACATCCCACCCTCGGTGCATTTCAGGGCTTAATTAAATCAGGCCCCAAGATAAGCAGCACTGATGGCCAAACCAGGTGATGCTTTGAGCTTCTGGCTGCAGAGTGAGTGCTGTGCAGAGCCCTGCAGCCTCCCAGCTCTCCTAGTCCAGTGGGGAGGTCTGCTCTGCCTTGCTGCCCGCAGGCTGACATGCTGCTGATGGGAAATTGTCCCCAACTGGGCTGAGTGGTGCCAAATTGTAGCTCTTATCGGTTGAAGGAGTCTTTTTCCTGACACAAACTGCTCGGTGGAAATCGTTGCCAATTTGCTGCAAGGAGGTTTGTGCGTAACATCTGCTGTGAGGGAAGAGGAAGGATGGCTGGGAAGGAAAAGGTCTCTCTCCCCGTAAGGTGCCAGAATCCCCTGTTCACAGTGGGGAAGCTGTTAATGCTCTCCCATGTTTGAGGCTCAGGGCCATGCAGACATTTCAGGTGTGCTGAGACCATCCCATTACAAGGTTCCCTGGGTTCTGTGCCTGCTGCTCCATGAATCTGGGCTGGCAGTGCCAGGGTAGGGCAGCCCAGCACAGTCTGGGCATCTGACAAGCCCACAGCCCTTGATGGGATGCTGGGGGGATCCAAAACCTGTTTTTAACCTGTTTCTGCACACTCATGGAATCATCAGTCCCACACACAGAGGGCATTCCAAAAGGCTGGATGCACCATGCCCCAGGCAGACAGGGTCTCTCCCAAAGCTCTCTAGTGCAGGCAGGGTGGCGTCTTGAGGTGGGGTTATCCAGGGAAACATTGGGATTTTGTAGGTACATGGATTGCAGGGTGGGACTCTGTGAATGCACCCTCCGTGTCAGTGCCAAAAGGACCTGCACTGGGTTAGTAGGTGTCAAGGCAGGTCCTGCATGGCCAGGTGTAGAGGGTGATACCCTGCTAAATCTGTTCCTAATGATCCCAGTGGGATGGGGCCCTTGCTTACAGCATTAGTGCAAATAGCTCTTTTTCTGCAAAATTTTGGGTCTAAGGACAAAGGACATCCTGGTACCATTTGGGGGCACAGGTCCATATGCAGATAGCTGAGGTGAAGATGTGGCTGCTCTGGAGGAGAGCCAGAGATTGTATCTAATTGCTGCTTAGGCAGGTGGGCTGCAGAATGAAAAGGCTGTTGTGGGAGCACCTGAATAAGGAAAAAAATCTGGTCTGGAAGTGGTGGAAGGTCTCAGGGGCCTTGCACTTGCTACCAAGAAGTTACTCTTCTCCTGGGATTGTTTTACCTGGAATCTGTATTCTGGGAGATGGGTCTGACTGAAGCCATGACCAGGGGCTGATGGACTGGCTCAGCGGTGTCTGCTCTGGTTCCACTTGGGATAAAAAATCAATGCGGCAAGTGCTGGGAGGGAGCCTTGTCACGAGGCTGAAAAAGCCCACATGGACCTTGCATGTGCAGTTCTCAAGGCTGGGATCACCTGGAAAGTGAGGGCAAGCTGCAGCTAACACGGGGCAATAGCAAGTCAAATGCTGGTACCCTGGGTACTGAGCCTGGCCTGTAGGACACCTGGTCCCTTCCTCCCCGGGCAGGTCCCTACTCCCCCAGCGGTGCAGGGCAGGCTTTGTGCCTGAAGATGGCACTGCTACATTGAAGGATTGCCGGAAAATTGCAGTCATGGAGCTGCGTGGAAAAGCAGGCGGGCGGAGCTGCTGAGGGGAGCCCAGGCGTGGGTGCAGTGGTGGGTGCTGGCTGGGTCGGGGCTCGAAGGACTCTCTTGCCCACGGACGGACAGCTCCCAAACAAGGCTCACTCTGTAGCTGTTTGCAACATCATCCTGAGTTTTCCCTTTGCTTTTGGCCCCAGAGAGTGTCCAAATCTTGCTAGTTTGATGTGAACTCTCTCCTCTGCTCTCTTAAGAAGCTGTACGGTGTGTGTTGGTTGCTGAGCTCTGCAGAGGTCTGGTGCGAGCAGGACAAGGGGCTGCTCTTATTTAAAAGGGACAATTCCCTTCTTGCTCTGGTAGTTAAAAGATGGATGGGAGTGTGACCCAGGCTCTGCCCAGGTGCTCACATGAAGTAAAATATCACTGGCCAGAGCCACAATGTGCGAATAAAGTTGTCTTTCCTGGGCTCATGTGTCCTGCTCCCCCTTCACTTCTTGAAGGACCTGAAGAAGCAGCAAATGGTCCCTACATTGTGCAGATAAGAATTAGACCCTGAAGTGAGTGAATGATGACCCTCCCTGGCCCCCAGATGACCAAGGTGTCCCAGGTCTATTGTCTGACCATCAATATTGGCTCTGTTTCATCGCAAAGGTGATGGGACACTGACTGCAGTCAGGGTGAATGAGCAGTGATGCATTCTAGGGCTCATGACAGAGCAAGAAATAGCCCAAAGGCAGTGTCCAACCTGAGCTTGGTGGTTTGGGCATTACCTGAATGCCAAGAGACCTAGCAGGCAGGACTGGGCCTGAATTAGGATGGGAGGGTGCCCTGGGGCACACCATGTGTCCGGTTTGAAGGCCTCCTTGGCAGAAGGACACCATCCCAGGTCAGACATGGATGCAATTGCTCCTCTGAAAGCTTTGTGTGGCTCAGATTTTGTGAGTTCTGTCTGTCCTCAGCCCCCGAGCCATGGACCTTGTGGGATGGAGCCCATTTGCCCACTTGGAGCTGGGTCTGGATTTACAGTTTTCTGTGCATTGGCACCCCCAAAGGCCACCAAGAGAGAGAAGAATTCTTCGTCCAATTTGGTAACTCTGTCTCTATGCACACACAGTAAAAATGCCTATCTGTGTGTGTCTTTCTCTTCACCACTGGAGGGCTGCATCTACCTGCAGACTCTATTTAGGTTACACTAAACCCAGAGCACCTGTCACCTTGAGAGATGTGTTGTGCCAGCGTAATTGGGGGATGCTGAAAAGCAGAAACTGTTTTCTTTTGGGAAAAATCTGGCTGTAAACTTCATTGGTTTGCAGTGAAAGCACTTTCCCCCCACTGTTGGAAGCTTTCTGGTTAGTTCTAATAAAGGCAGTGGGTTGGGAGGGAAGAGGGGGAAATTTTTTTCAGGATAGCAGAGCTGTGAAAATAGGAGCTTTAGTTTGTTTTGAGCTGTGTTCCCTCTTTCATAAATTAAATACTGGGGCCTTGCAAGATGAAGAAGTCCTTGACCTCCTGAATATACTCCCAGCCAACTATTTCTGTGTCGTGCCTGAGCTGGACAGTGGTTCCCTGAGGCTCAGCCCCTCTGGTCTCCAAACCCAACCCTGACCCCTTGGGATCAGGTTTCTGCAGAGTCTGGCAATGGGCTGAGCTCCCCTTTCCTGCTTAACTCACAGGAGTGAAAGGTGCAGTTGGGCAGCAGGAGCTCGACAAGTGAAATATTTCATCTGCAGATGCCTTACAGTGTGCTGGAGAGTTGTGCCTCTCCGGGGCTCTCTGCTCAGACTGTTGTGGGGTTTTTTTCAGCTTCACACAGACTTTGCAGATTTCTATTCTAGCTTGGAATTCCTATAGCTCGGAGACACAGCAGAGCCACTAGGAACAGCAAGGCAGGTATTGCCTTAAGCCATGCTTGTCTCCTTTTTAACTGCAGGGTGGTGCCTGTGAAGTTTGATGATTGACTCTCCGGCAGTGCTTCCTTGGGGATGGGAAACCCTTGGGATGACTGCCCCGGTGAAGACTCACACTTGGCAGAGTGACTTTGTTGCTTGTCCATTTGGACCTGTCACCTGTTCTCAGGCCACCTTGGCTCCCACCTCTAAGGGTTGCTGGAGGAATTCAGATAAGAGCAGTAATGTTCCTGCCATTGTTTGAATAAAGCTCTGCTTGGACTACAGAGGGCAGCAAATCGTTCAGAATCCAAAGGCTTACATCCCATGCTTATTTTAGCAGCTGCAGCTCTGTTGGAGAAGTTCCCTGCAGCCGAGAAGAGGAATGGGGCTCCAGTGCAGGGACCAAGTGACAGCAGGGCCACCTTCCTCACTGAGGGTGGCTGCTGTAACCTGTGGCTCTTCTCCACAAACTCCTGAGGAAGTGTGTTTGCCAGTAGAAGTTACCTGGGATGGAAAACTGTGCTTTGTGTTTTCCAGACTTTGGTGGGATTTTCAGAGTTGTTTTTTCCCCCATGTAAGTTTGTGCTCTCCCCTGAAAAGACAGAGCAGCAAGCAAGAAGGACTGCCAGGTTAAAACCACACTAAAGTGCTCCATGGATAAAGTCTGCATTGCTTGAAGGTGTTGTATGTGCACACAAACCCCTCTGCACCCTGGTGTTTGTGCTTCTTGCTAGGAGTTGGGCAGGGAAGTGTGTAACTGCTTCAACGAAAGCTTTTGGGGATTTCTTAAAGAAATCTTTCATGGAACTTCAAATTTTGAAAAGGCTTTATTATATGAGAGCTCTTTGTGCTGCACCTTTCTGTGTCTCTCTTCCTCCCCTCCCAGATGCCCAGGTTCCCTTTAAACGCCTTTGAAAATAACAGCTTTGATAGATAAATCAAACAGCATTGTGCTTCAGAATCACTAAGGGGATCTCACACTGGTCAGCTGCCAAACTGCTCCCTTGCAGAAAGGGAACCAGTTGTATTAGATACCCTGTGTCCTTCTGTCATTCACTTTTTTGGAGTTGTTTGCCCAGTTGCCTGCCTAGGTTGCCCAGAGAAGTTGTGGATGTCCCATCCTTGGAAGTGTTCAAGGCCAGGTTGGATGGGACTCTAAGCAACCTGGTCTGGTGGAAGGTGTCCCTGTTGATGGCAGAGGGGTTGGAATTAGGTGGTCTTTAAATTCTCTTACAGCTGAAATAGTTCTGTGATTCTTTGAGCCATTTCATTTCCCTGGGAAGAACCCATGGCATAATTTTCTTGTCAGCATACAGAAGGAATGTGCTGGGAGAAACAACCATGTAGCTCTGTTGGTTCCTGCTGAACCCCTTCTGGGTCACACAGAGATTTTACAGACCTGTGAGTGGTGGCAGCACCTCCCTCTATACTGAGTAATGCTGGATGCTGGGATGAGGAATGCCGGCAGTGCTCATGACTGAACAGAAGGAATGAGTGGTGAAGGTTCTGGAGCACAAGTCCTGTGAGGAGTAGCTGAGAGAATGGGAGGTGTTCAGCCTGGAGAAAAGGAGGCTGAGAAGAGACCTCATCACTCTCTACAACTCCCTGAAATGCCAGGCTGGGTGTCGGTCTCTACTCTCGGGTAACAAGCGACAGGACAAGAGGAAATGGCCTCAAGTTGTGCCAGGGCAGATGTAGACTGGACATCAGGAAAAATTTCTTCACTGAAAGGCTAGTCAGGCATTGGAGCAGGCTGTTCAAGGAATCAGCATCTCTGGAAGTGTTCAAAAACTGTGTGGATATGGTGCTTAGGGTCAAGGTTTAGTGGTGAACACATCAGTGTTAGGTTGGTGGTTGGACTCGATGATCTTAGAGGTCTTCTCCAAGCTTAGAAATTCTATGAGTCTATGAATGGGCATAAATTGAGTGAAATACAAGTCTGTCCATCGTGCATGCATTTAGTTAATCCCCTTTTGCCCTTCCTGCCTATGGGGTGGTGGGAGCAGGACAGAATTGCAGCAGGCTGTAAATGTATTGCTGTTTTACAAAAGGCAGCTTCTCTTCCAGTTCAAACATACACTGAAAGGGATGACAGCAGACAAGAAGCAGCTGGGATAAGGTATCAACACAGTGAAACAGGCATTGGACTGGCTGTTTTGGGTGGTCTCTTCACTTCAAGGATAGTTTTGATAGAGGCACAAATGCTGCTAAAGCCCAGGTAAATGTGGACCAAAATAGCACTGCACTGTCACTGTTAGCAAGGAGTATTTAATCTTTTTTTTTTTTTAATTGAGCTATTTTGGGAGCTTAGATAAAGGCCTCAGAAGAAGCTGGTAGGTGAAATTTTGGTAAATTCTAGCTGGCTTTCCTTTTTGGGCTCCTTAAGGGGTGACAGAAGGGCAACTGCCAGAAAGTGTCCAGTCTTGGTTTGGAGACTCTGTCCTTTCTGAGCAGACTGTCCCAGTGCTCACAACCACTTAAAAAGGTGACTCTTTCTTTTTTTTAATTCCTTTTTTTAAGTGTCTCGTTTCTAATTGGAACTGGTCTGGACTCAGCTTCTAGCCAGGAGCATTTTGTCAAGCTGCTCTCCCAGATTAAGAATCCCATTTAAGTGCCCGTTATCTTCTCCATGTGAAGACAGTGTAATCAAGTTGCCTCCCACTCTCTCCCTTTTGAGGCTAAACAGATTGATCTCCCTGTCTGTGGCTAAAAGGCCTTTTCTAAACCTTCCATCAGAGCTTCACTTGGGTATCTGGGCCTTATATGGGGCTCTAATCACTAAGTGAGTCTTGAGCTAAAGTGATTTTCTGAAGCATAACACAAAGCATTAAGGATTTCTTGGCCTATATGGAGTGTAGTATCTTTTTTAAATCCGGTTTCTTGACTCTTGCCTTTTTATGTTTGTTTCAGTGGTTTGGAGTCTGTGATGCAAAATTGATTTTGGGTATATCACCCTACAGTGCCAGGAGATAGGTTGTTGGCTTGGGGTGCAGATCCCTTTGTCCAACCCAGAACATTTCCTGTTCTCATCAATTCCAGGTCATACTGGAGAGGGAAGGTAAAAGGACACACACCTGCTGGAAGGGGACAGGGAGACAGAGAGTGCAGCTTTGAACTCAGGAACGCCTTATGCTCCTCTGGCTGCTGCAAGTGCCAGTGTGATGGGTAGGAGGTATTAAGGTTATATTGGTCCATTATTGGGGTTCATAACAGCTCCTCATTGCCTTACATGATGCTTTCCTAGCATAGAATTTATGACACAAAATTCTTCACAGATAAGAGCTCTGTTTTTCCCTCTACCGCAAAGGTGTTAAAAAAAAATACTGCATATTAAAAGAAAAAGGAAAAAAATTGTTCAAAAACATGGGCAACACAGGAGAAAAAAGAGACAGGTGAAATAATTTGTGTTGTCCCCTTGCGTGTTGCTCAAGCTGTTTGTAATCCATGAGTGTTGGAGCTCAGGGGACCATGCAAGTCCCAAAAGCCTCATCCTCA
Source organism: Corvus cornix cornix (assembly GCF_000738735.6). Lineage (NCBI taxonomy): Eukaryota > Metazoa > Chordata > Aves > Passeriformes > Corvidae > Corvus > Corvus cornix. The sequence goes on from NC_046335.1 coordinate 5,942,121, forward strand.
CAGTAGTGCAGAGCTCTCTGAGACCACCCAGGTGTTACAGATGAGTGTTAATCAGGAAATCTCAAGCCTGGGAAATCATACTTTGTCCCTGTAATATGAACTTCAGAAACTCTTGAGTGGTTCTGTAGTCAATGATATACTGCAGATCAAGAACAGGAGAAATTCCTGTTAAATCAACGTTAAGTTAATATTTATAGTGATATGACTGATGGGTAGATAATCTGCCTTCACACTGATACTAAAAATTTATCCTCATTCCTGCTTCAGGAGCTGGTTCTGCTTCTCCTGGAATGCCCTTTATTGCACTAATGCTGTCCAGAACACGCCTGCATTGAAAACCTGCTGTGTGTAAAACTCAGAAGACTTCAAGTAGCTGTCGAGGCATGCTGGATCCTTTTTGTGAAGCAAACTTCCACTGATGCAGTGCAGACTTACAGTGCAAGTGGTGGGATGGGGACTGGGATGTGCAGTGGGAATGCAGGAGCAAGGGGGAGGCCAGAAACCACTTTAAGGTTCCTTGTCACATGGATGAGTTTGTGCAGATGGGTTTGCAGCTGGCTGATTCGTTCCTGGGGATGAAGGAGAAATGCAGAGAGGGAGAAAAAGCAAAATATTGCTCTGTCCAGTAAGAATTACGGTGGCACATAACACAGGTACAGATGTGGTGTGTGTCTAGTTATGCTCTAGACAGTACCCGAGGACACAAGGAAGGATATCATGTTCCCTCTCAGAACCAGTAGGGTTCTTCTCATTCCTGATGGTTACTGGTTTATACTTCTTTTTATCTTTTATCAAAAATGGTTAGAATAAAGCTCCAAGATTTTTAATAACTGTATAAAAAAAATTAAAAAGGCCAAGCCTTTTTCTTTTTTTTTAATCCTAGTAACTCCCCTGCCTTCCACTGAAAAAAAAAAAGGAGATAAACTCTCCAAATTTGTGTGGGAGAGAAAAACCATCAAACAATCTGTGGCTGCAAAGTCCAAATTAAGGAGAGGTCAAGGACTGAATAACAAAACCCAGAAATATACTACGTATGATGCCAAATGCAGATCTGCAGTCCTGGCCACTGTGATTGCATTTTTGAGAGGAAAAGGAACATGTATGGTTGCATATTTGTTAGTAGGAAGTCAGGCACGCTTCCCATCTCTGAAAGAATCAATAAAATAGAGAGATTTCCTGCTGGACACCATGGAAATAGTAGAAATTATGAGATGAAAGCAAATAGTTCAGAAATAAATGTATAAATACCACTTTACACTACTGAATTGTCCCTCTTGGTGAGTTGTAATTATTAGCAAGCTTCCATTTCCTAGTAATGGTCCTTCTAATGAGAACACCTTCCATCTTTCTGGTGAGCAGCTGAAGCCAAAAATCCATAACAAGTGAATCAGTTGTCTGTGACACGTCATGGTTACCATGTGGCCATGAATGTTTTGCAAAACACAATGTCCCATAACAACTCATTAAGTATTGTTTTTCTTTCTGTTTCATATACTCTCATTAATTTGTCAGCTCAAGGTGTTTTTTTTTCTTTAATCCTATATTCTTGCTCTCTCTGAATATCTTTTAAGCACCTGTTCAATTTGAGCTTAGAATAAAAGAATGTTGTGCCATGAAATGTTCCTGCAACAACAAAACGATGTCCCGATGACCCTGCTGCTCATATCCCAGCTGAGATAAATTTCCAGGTGTGAAGGTTTGTGTAATCCTGATGATGCCAAATGTTCCTTGTACTTTCTGCTCTGATTTCACACAGAAATGACCGTGGCAGTGCTGTGGAGCTGCTAAATGGGACTGTCCAGGAGAAAACAGTATCCAGAATATGAAATAAGAACTACTCACCTGTTCCAGTTTGGGCAAATCTAGAAATATATCCTCTGAGACAAGGCAGGTTACAACCATCCCTCCCCCACCAGGTTCGGGAAAAAATAAATTTTCCTCGAAGGAAAAGGAAAGAGATAAAAACTACTTATTTAACAAACACACAGGAAAAGGATAATGATGCTAAATAATAAAACCTCTCGCTCTGCTGAGAGAAACCTGGGAAAATTTCAGAGTCCTTCCGTAGATCTCTCTCTCTCCCCCTCCTTGGAGCTGGGACGGGGTGGTGGGCCCACCTCCAGGGCCAAGGCCTCTGTGGAAAATCCTCCCAATGTATTCTGATGTTGAAACAGTCCAGCAGGGAAAAAGGGAAAAAAACAAAGTCCCAGGAAAACAAAAGTTCAACTCTCCAGAGGAAAAGGAACTGGGGAAAAAACCTGCCAAAAGCTGGCTGGAAAGAAAAGCAAGCTGGGTGCTTTCCTTCTCTCCCGCTCTCCTGCTGCAGCTGAAAAAAAAGTCTCTATCTCTGTGTGACCTTGAACAAGCTGCAAACTGCTTTGAAAAAGTTTTGTTCAGTTTTTCCTCCCCCTTCTCAGGCTCAGTTTAAAGGCATAGAAAGGCACAAAAATTAATTTCTGGGCATAGGGCAGCGATATGGGATACACATCATAAAGTCACCCCAAGACATCATCTAAAAACTGAAACCTTCATTTTCTTTGGAGCCGACAGGAGAAAACATGGATGGATTGTATTTGGGGAAGATTGGCTCCTTGGAAAGATTGTCTCCTTCCATTAGTGGGAGTAAGTTCTCCTCTGAGGTGACTAGTGTGTGACAGTGAACAGGGTAACCCTCATCTTAACATGCAATATTATAAGTTTGGTATTATTTTTTAAAATGACTTAATATTTGCCTATTTTTGAAGCACTTTAGGGCTTTACGCTTCTGTTTCTCAGTGCTGCTGTCAGACCCGAGGTAATTAATTCCACAGATAACTTCATTTTGCGGCCAAGACAACTTTATGGGAAAAAAATGAAACAAACCAGAGAATCAAATGGTGGAAACATACATGGTCTTTTTATTATATTTTTCATGAAGGAATTAAGTACATAAAAATGCTCCTTCCTTTGTGTGTGTGTCTAGTGCTGTATTATACACAGAAGCCCCAGAACTGCAATTTGTCATTTTCTCATAGTTTGTGCATGGTCCAGTTTTAATCCTCCTGGTCCTGCAGCCTGTAATGAATTCCAGTTGGGTCCAGTTCCACATATGAGCAACCTCATGGCCTCCCAGTGAGCTGGTTGTGCAAATGACCTAGATGCATGCCCTGCACTTGGGTAGGAGAGGTCACCCCTGTGGGATAAACTGAGGGTTGTTCATAATGTTTGATTGCAGAATAAAGAGATTATCTAGCAGTCTGTGCTTAAATGAGAGTGTCAGAAGTGAAAATTGTGACTTCTGCTCTTCATTCCTCCTTTTCCTTCCTCTCACTCCCCAGGCAGCAATGTGCAGGTGGGTTTGTGTCTGCAAGATTTGCTCTGGTTTGTGGGGTCTGGGTTTAGGGTGCTGTGTTGTCCCATACCCCTGCAGAGCCTGGATCAGTCCCACCCCTCTGATGGGCTCCTGGCCCTCCTGTACAACAGGGACTGACTGAACCATCCCCTGCGCAGTGGCAGGATGTGGATTGTGCAAGGGATGTTTCAGCGACTGACAGCAGAACGAGCCATCAATCTGAAACAACAACCCACAGGCATGCATGTAAATGTGATGCTTTCTGCCACGGGAGAGAAACGACTTCCACAAAATGACTGTGGAACAGCATTAAACTCGAGTAAAGAGCTGAATTAATCACAGGCTCCACCAGAGCGCTGGGGAGGGTGGCACAGAAGGAAAATGAGCCACTGCTGAGAGCTGAGCCAGCAGCCAGCTGATGAGGTGCTCTCCTCACTTCCAAGGGACTCAGCAAAAGGATTTTTCTCCCCCTTGGAAGTTAGGTGCCTTTTCAAATGTGGGGAGGAAGATGACAGTAAACATATGTTCTGCTTCCTGTTAGCTGCTGTCTGAGATTTTTCTCCTCCTGTGTATGACTGATGCTTGATTTGTTTCCACACTTCTTTTGCTGTGCCCAAAAGCAGGAACAAAAGGGCAGAGGAGCTGCAGAAATGTGAAGACCCACAACAGCCTTCACCACCCACAGGTCTTACTTTTGGAGATTTTTTGTAATATTTTTATGTCAGGGAGGGCTGCATGTGGCGAGAGGATTTATGGCTGTAATTCCTTGTTCCTGCATAGTCACCACATCCTTTGGTCTCCTGCTTCTCCGAAACATCTCACAAGCTTATGTCAGTCATCAGCTGCAACTTTACAGTTTCAATGTCTGAAGTATTTCTACCCATGCTCCCTGATAACTCCCACAGGATTTGTTAGACGAGGTATTTCTGGACCAGACACCACTTTGCTTTCAGAACTTTGGTGCAACACAACCTCCTGGACTCCTTTCTCTTTGTGGGTACAACTGGCCCACACAGGAGGTAGGTAGTGGTTTAACTAATTCCTGGGCAATCAGAGTGGTGATTAAACCCCCTCTCTTAAATGGCAAACAAGGTGCAGTGTAGCACAAAGATGTGCTGATGCACTACTGGTCCACTACAAAATGGTACCAGCTACGACGAAGTCTTGGAAGTTTGTAAAGCCTTAAGAATCATGGATTCTTCATGGCCAGACCAGGACTTAGAGCTCCTGTTTTAAATAATTCCTCTGGGAGGCACAAGGGGAGAGAAAGCAGAGACCTTGTTTTATAATCCTCTCTCTACAGGTCTCAGTCACAGTCTTTGTGAGGCTTTAGTTCAATTTAGAGATAGGAGTCATCTCAGTGGAATGTAAAATGTGGTTCTAGGCTCTAGAGTTCTGCCGCTGGCGTTATAATGAACCTTTTATCACTGTGCTGGGCAGAGGGAGTGGCCCATTTAACACGTTTACACTCTCTGCCAGCTCCTCCATCACATGCACTGGCCAGAATACTTTCCTTGGTAGATACCAAGGCTGTGCCTACCCTGATATACATCCATTCTATGGGTCACATAGCTCTTGCCTTCAGTTTTGTCCTGACCTAGGCAGTGCTGGATCAATGCTGATGCTGCTCCATGTGTCTCTGGAGTGTCTCTCTCCTTCAGTCCTCCTCCTGCAGCTTGAGTTTTGACCCAACAAACAGTGTCACTGCATGTCACTTATGGGAGCAGCTGCAGAACTCAAGTCCTCTTTGGCAGAAATGTCACCTAGTTTCTCTCATCTTCTTCTTGGAAAACCATACAATTCGCCTCCTTGCCTAGTGCTTTAACATTTTTGGACTGCTTTTCCCACTCATCATGTGCTCCTCAGTGGTATCTGTGCACCAGAGCTCTAGGGCTGCCATATATAGAAATATTGGTGAGCTGGAGCAAGGCTGAACATGAGAGAAGTCAGATTTATTTATTTTCTCTGCCTGTAACTTTCGCCTTCTGGGCAAGCACTGGGGACCTGCCATGTAAGCAGTTACCAGTTGAGCTCAAAAGCCAAAGTTCTGCAACTGGAGTTATAAACAGCCTCTTATCTCTGTGCTGGACACAGACAGTGACCTATTTAACACATTTGCCACTGTATCTTAAAATAGTTTTAAAAATTGCAAGTGCATGATGAAAAGCTGTGCAGAAACAGTTCAAACAAATTTTTGTTCTACAGCTTTTGCTAAAATCAGTCTTTTCCCCCACTCCCCGCCCCTCACACCCCCCCCGGAAATAGTTGTCTTGGCTTGTCACTTGCCTGCATGGTTAGTGGCAGATGGAGCTTAATAGCAGGTACATAATATCCTGCTGTTTAAGGGTTTAAACGTTTTTTTAAAAACAAAAAATCCTCTTCTTCCTTTTCTCACTCTTTAGAAGGGTCACATCTATGAATAGGCAAAAGCTTGAATTGTGCTATGCTCTGCTCATTTGTGGTGTTTAAAAACAGCCTTGCCCTTTTCTGAGATGCTGGTTTTTTGCTTGAGCTTAATTTTTCTTTGAAATAACACAAGTGAGAGTCACAAGTATCCCTGAGAATTTTAGCTACTTTCTTGTTATTGTGGCTAAGTCAGCAAAGTTGTAAGTGTAGAGGACCACCAAAAATCATCCTGGTATGGAAGGACAACCACCACAATCACCCTGCTCAGCAGGAATACAACTGCAAAATACAGCAGAAATTAATTTCAGAGAAAAATATGAATAATAAAAATCCTGTCATAAATTCTCTAATTCTAAACATCTTTTTCATAGGTAACTAAATTCAGCATTTAGAGTGTGTGTATTCATTGAGGGGATTGAGACAAGAAGGGATGGGAAAGATTTCAGGATACAAAGGAAGAATGTCCCAGCCTCCCATCCCTGATGAAGTTAAAAGTTATTCTGGGACTGAGGAAGGTTGTAGGTCTTTTCATCATTTTTAACTAATTAAAACTTCAGGAAAACTTGTCTCTGCTAGCTGGAAAACCAGACAATGACTCTTCCCCTTAAGTGAGGAACTACCGTTAGGATAGGAGTGCCCAAAAGCTCAGCACCTTCCAAGTAAAGTGTGTTTTGTGCTCAGGTTCCCCCTGCTGCCTCTCCAAAGCAGAATCATTGTGTTAATGACAGCTGACTCAACGATGGGCTTCACCTCAATGCCTTCGCCTGTAAAGCTTTCTTTGCAGAGACACCAGACCAGTTTATTTCACAGATGCAGTGATCAAAGGCATGATACAAAGTGTTGCTGTGTGCTGCAGAGGAAGGCTGGAAGTAATTTGGGTCGACTAAAGTTAGAAACCATCCTCACCTCACGAGACAGATGTGAGCTTTGAAATCGGGGAGATTATCAGCAAGGCAATCTAGGAAAGACACTTTTCCCCAGCTCAGTTTCTAATTTGTGGACTTGAAGGCTGTGCAGGACTTGATGCCTGTTTCTTGGGTGATGACAGTCTGCCCAGTCCTGTGACCTGCCCTCAACAGAGGCTGAAAAACGGTGTGATAAAATGTAAAGCACTTGAGTGAGTAATGCTGCAGCATATTTCTGGGAAACAGTCCATCCTCACCGAAGGGGTTTGTGGACAATTTAGGCTGAAGAGCAAAGGAAGAGCAAGGACACTCAGATCCTTGTATCTGCCTGCTGTATCTGATGTGAACCGTACAGCTCTAGCATCTTCTATTTAATAATTGCAGTATTTTGTCTCGTGCCTTCTGGGGCTGGTGGGACGATGTAGATCCAACACGACTGTCTTGTACAGCAAAAGGAATCCTGTTCACAGACTGAATGGTCTTCTATAGGAAGGCCTTTACCTCTGCCTTGAACCAGAAGTGGACAATGATTTATTCGGGGATGAGGACAGATCTGCCTCCTGGATGTTCTCCCCTTGCCTCCCTTTGCTCTGCAGACATAGATTCTGTGGTTAAAGAGTGCAAGCAGAGGCTTGATGAAATCCCAGTCCCCCAGAAACCGGAAAGAGCAGCTTTGATGAAGCCCCAGTTTTGTACCTATGTGTGCTCACTGCCTTCTTCTCACTTTTTCTCTTTTCCTGCCTGGGAGAAAAAGCCAGCTCGGTCCCTTTGTGCTGTTTCGATGAGTAAACCCTATTATTAGGGAAATCCCTGACATTTATTTCTGGCTTTCCAGACTTCTCCCTACTGCAAATTCCTAACTTCTAAGGGATGCAGGACTTCCTCACAGGCTGTAATGCATGCCAGCTGTGAAGCAGGCTCTGTTCTAGAGATGCTCTTTTACCTTTCCTGATAGTCTCATGGCAACTTTTATTTAAAAGTTCCAATCCAATAGATTGCTGTAACAGGATCCTCCCTCTGCAAGTATTTTGTGGTCCAGCTGGTGGACTGAAGCCAAGCACAGGCTGAAACAGAACTCACTGGGCCATGAACCCATTCTGTTACAAATGAGCAAATGCCTTGGTCCTGCTCCTGGTGTGCCAACCCAATTAAGGCTAGTCAGGGAGCTAAACTCCCTCAGAAATGTTCTAATGAAAGCTCTCCCAGTGGTTTATGCACCCAGAAGATAACTCATGTAGAGGAGGTTTACTGCTCCAGGCCATCTCTCTGTGTCCTTTCCATGTCTGTGTGCCATCGACCTGGTGAGTTACCTTGGCCTTCAAAGGTAACTGTGCCTCCTTTCCTGCCACACCGTGCAGGCAGAAGGGAAATACTGATGCGGGTTGTTGATTGAGAGGTCCCTCACTCGCATCCAAACCAGGAACTGCCCACAGTGATGTCCACTTGGAGTGGCAGGGAAAGTGCCGTCTTCCATGGGAGCTGAGAACAGGGTCTTTTGGTTATTTAGGAGTTGAAATACCAAAAATCACAAGTGTGAATCTTGATGAGGTGAAGGAAAGAACAGCTGTTGGTGTCTCTTTGCCCCTTTCTATTTGCTGACATCCTGCAGCATGAGTGTGCTCTAAGTTCTAAAATAAAAGCCTAAAAATCTCTTCCTCTCCCCCAGGTCTGGCATCAGGGACCAAGCCAACACCTTTAAGTCACTTTCTTGTCTTTATTTTTTTTTTCCTCCTTGGAAGTCACTAAGCTGGTTGGCTTTGAACGTTCTCCAAAAGTGCTCCTTGAAGCAACAATGTGAACACAACAATGTGAACACTTCAGCACAAACACTTACTGTTAAACTGAAAAATAGAAAGAGTTGGGCAGGCTTAATACCAAACAGTGCTGTAAATCAGGCCTATAATCTGAGAAGATCTGGCTCATAATTAATCTTTGGGGAGTCTCTGGGTAGCAACTTGCAGGTCGTTAGTCACTAAACTCCCACAGGTCTCTCTGGGTTTGGGATTAAGCTCTGTGTGTGAATAATCATCTAATGAATCACCTCATGCAGGGGTTTTAGAGACCTTCAGTCTCTGCTCTTGGAAGGCATGTAGGTTTAAGCACAGTTGTGCCACAGCATGCTAACAGGAGTCAGAGAAATTCAGAGAGGAGGTAGTTTTTATCTCAGGTGGTGCAGGGGGGTTTGAAGTTCTCTTTTATTACAGAGGCAAACACTTTTCAACCATGAAATGGACCCAGGCATGTTTGCCTTGAGATGATTCTTGAAAATGGTAAAACATCAGAGAATTTTTTGAGGTGAACTTGTATTAAAATTTATGGCAAAGGCTGTCCCAGGCCGCCTGCTGTCTCACAGATATCTATGACTCTTTCTGATTCAAATTATCTGTATTTGGGAACTCTTTTGCCAGAATTAATGTCGCCTTGTCAGGACCAGGTACTGTGAGCTGAACACGTGCTTTAGCCCCATTTTTGAGCATCTTGATAAGGAGAAGCAGCCTGTGGAAGGAGGATGGAAAGACCACAGGTGGCTTTTCTAGGGAAGCTGGGCTGTGAATTGCCACCCAGAGTGGTGGCTCTTCAATTCGAGCTACAGCTCATCTTCTCAAGGGGTGCTTCAGCCTCACCCACCTGAGAGGTCTCCGGCTCACCACACCTTGGTGAGGACCTGGGCTTCCTGCAGAGGCTGGAATCACTGTCATATGAAAAAGTCAGTTTCTCCTCCTTTGTTATGGAAAAGTCTCCATAACTATGTTTACCTGGAGCATAGTTTACCCTCTGGGTGTGCTGCATTCTGCAGAGCACTCAGGGAAATCCCTATTTTCTCGGTAAATATTAAAGAGAGCTGGAGGTAAAGCTGTGGAGACCTTTCTGGTTTGAATTTTTGACTGTTGTCACAAGAAACATGAAAAATGTTGGGATGCAATTCCTTAAATACAAGTTTTCCAGGCAAACGGTCTAAAATACAATTATGAAACTCTTTGGAATTTTGAGACCTTTTGAAACCTTAGAAAAGGGTCTTCTAACATTGTGGCCTGGAAGGACACTCGGGCACAGTTTCTGCTCTTTCATTCTGCTGCACCTTGCTATATATTTGTAATGCCCTTACACTATGATCTAAGTAAGAAGAAAATTAGCATTAATATGCACAATAGAAGCAAATGTCAGTTTTAAAGGTACCATTCTCCACAGCAAGGCCATGGATTTAATAGGCTTTTACTGTATTATCAATAGCACAGTGCTGTGGCATTGAACCACGACTATAGGGAACAATCCAATTATCGTTCAATTGAGCCAAAGCAGTCAGTCAGCTTAGGCCAGGGGATAAAGCAATCAGCTGAAAATGTTCAACAATCAGATTTGCAGAAAGCTGAAACTCACATTTTCTTTTTTTCTTTCTCAGCTGACCCAGAGATCTCCTCCTAACTAATGAACACTGGCAAGCAACAACTCAAAATATGGTGGAAGCTTCAAAAGGTCTGTGGCCAAGGTAATGAAGTCTTTTAAACAGGTGGGTTATTTTTGAGATGCACAAACCCATGGTCCTCTCTGTACTTCATCCTCCTATAGCACTGCAAAAAATACATTCAAACTAGTCTTCAGACTCTGACAATTATTTTCCCTATTTGAATCTTTAAAAAAGGAAAAGCAATTCTGAAAGGTTACTTAGATCTGAGATATCAGGATATGAGGACCGAAGCTGTTGTTTAAGTGGAAGTGTAAATTTGGGATATTTGGGACTGGCTAAACAAAAAATTATTTGATCAAAGCTTTTCCTATAAAATGTATGTATTTATGGTAAGGTCACTAACACTTTCTGGAAAGGCTTTTCTCAAAACAATTTTTTTTTTTGGATGTGGCACTGCATTTTGGTAAATGTGTTGCCTATGTTAAGTAAGAGATTAAAAGACTCAAGCTACAGCATTATGTGAGCACCCTGTGATTCTCCCTGTAGCTTAAGGATCATTTGAAGGCAGAATTAACATAACCAAAGCATTTAAGACTCAAACACTTCCATCTTAAGCTCAATGAGCAATTGGTACCTTATGGGCCTGACTGCTGTTCCACAAGTATTATACTCCCCTTGACTTCTTCTGGGATTGTTGCTAGTCAGACTAACGGTCTATGGGATCCAAATGATCTTGTTTCTGGTTGCAAGAATTGGAAAAGTGTGCTTCATAACTGTACAGAGTGTTGCTTTTGCCAACAAAACCTGAATGTGGAGCAACTCTTCCTATCTGAGGATAATCTGCTTAAATATAATTTTTGTTAACCTGCCTTGTTATCCTGCAGTATGAAAAGTGCTCCTGTGTTTTGTTATGCAGAAGAGATGACATGGTGCTGCTGCATAAGAACTGACAAAACACAGTTTGAATGGTTTGACTCTGGAGATCCTGATCTGACACAAGTGGTCTTCAGGCATGGTCTGCTGAAAATCTCTGGGGCTTGATTCCATTACACTGAGAAAAGTTAGAGGAGAGCTTGATTTTTCCAAAGGCTGAGTGTAATCTGGGTTTGAGCAGAACAGGCACAGAAGAGTTTTTAGTGTTCTAGACATGATTCCTTCTGCACTCAGCCAAAGGAAGGACTGCCCTAAAGCCAATGCCTTTTGAACTCAGACCCTCACTTAATAGGGGGATTATATTGTAGTAACCCAAAACTGCCTTGGCCTCTAAGCTGGGGTTAGACAGGAAGTGTTGGATTTCTCTGAATCAAATAAAAATGTAGAAATAATGCACACATTGGGGTCTCTTGAAGGTTGACACGAAACTCTCATGGAATTGAGTTGACATGGCAACTCTCTTGGAATTCAATCTTTTGCCTCCATTTTCGTGTGAGGTGTTGTTTGGAGAACATGCTGGGCACTGCTCGTGAGATAGACAGGAAGCCTCCCTTGGAGCTGCCTTTTGTGCAGCTCTTTAAAGTTATCTCAGAAATCTATCAAAGTGAGAGCTTGTCTGGATAAAGGAGAGTAGTTAGGGTTTCTCCTGTCTAGTTAATAGATTGAAAGCACTGATGTGGAATGGAAGATTTCAGGCTAAATTCTAATCTAACATAGTGCTGGATGGGAACGGACTTCTGCATTAATAACAAAACAATGCGATTTACAGACTCTCATTTGCCTCTAGTGTTGATTAAAAGAGCCTAATAAGTCCTTACCTTGTGCTTTCACATCTGAATGGATTTATAAGATGGGGATGGGGGAGTGGAAAAGAGACCTCGAGGTGTCTTCCCCCTGAACACCAGACTGCAACATCAGCTGGTTTGGATTATAGCATCTCTGCAGATGGATCTGACCCTTATGTGCAGCTGAAGGGGAGAAAACATCATTATCCTTGGAAATTCTGAGTGAATACAAAGTCTTAAAGTGTGAAAAAGGATTTTTCTTGCTTCTTAGTTTATCTTGAGGCTGTTTCTGAGTTCTGCCCATTTGCCTTTGTGCATTCCAAAGAACTTGTCTCCGGAGTTGAAAGCAACTGTTGTAATGCTAAGTTAGAAATATTTGGGGAAGACATTAAAATAGAATTCTAAAGGGTTTATGACATGCTGTGCCATTATCTACCACTGTATGAAGGTTGAATAAAAAAATCAACCAAATGAGCTGCACTATTCATGTAAAGCTTGCTAACCTATGAATAATGTGATCACCCCAGATACAGCATTGTAAAGGTTTTATCAGCATCATTGGAGTATTTTTATCCATATTTGCATGTCTTAACAGGAGGAAGTAAAGGTACTAAGGTTGTAGAATCAACCTTTCAGCACTAAAGAACTTGGCTCTGGGTTCTGCTTTTTTGCTTTTTTACTTTTTGTCAAGCTGATTGCCTGTGGTATGAAATGCTGAGTTTTCCTTTACTAAGGAAGCAAAGAGATCCGGTAACATTACACTGAGTCTGTATCTGTCTTCCTACATTGCACGGAGTCATCAAACACATGTAGAACCATGGAAGGAACTTGTATTTGCTCAAGGCACTGCCCACCTGCCCAGACACTCCTCTCCCTTCCATTATGCTCTGTGTTTCTTAAAGCCATTCTGCTCTTCATAACGAGAGGAAGAGGAGGATTTTATGGCTTAGCTGGAGGGTGCCTTGATAGCACAAACTTTCCATCTCTCTGGTGAACTCCTCTCTGATGCTGTGCAAACCCAGCTCTTCCCAAGCAGCCACCAGCTGTCCTCAGCTTTCGGGACCACTGAGGGAACTGCAGCGTGGGAGGGCGTGTGACAGCTTTATCATTTTAAGAGAGCAAACTTTCCCTGCTCCCCCTGGTTATGCTGTTCTGAAGTTCCTGTTGCTGCTCAGCTCTTGAGTTACAGTAGGAGGTAGTGGGGAGAGGGAATTTGACACGGACGTGTGTTGATAGGCAAGGGGTAACGGCTTTAAACTGAAGGTGGAGAGATTTATGTGAGATATTAAGTAGAAATTCTTGATTGTGAGGTGGTGAGGCACTGGCACAGATTGACCAGAGAAGCTGGGGATGTCCCATCCCTTGAACTGCTCAAGTCCAGTCTTAATGTGGCCTGGGCAACCTGGTGTGGTGAAAAAACACTTTGTCCATGGCAGGGGGCTTGGAAATAGATGGCGTTTAAGGTCTGTTCTAACCCAAAGAGTCCTATCATTCTGTAACAGGATTGAACATAGAGGAGTAGGAGAAAGAACAGACTTTATCTCCAGAAAAGATGGTAAAAATACGATATTGAATTAAAATTATATTTTGTTGCCTTTTCCCAGTGGATCCACATCTCTGTTTGGGTAGAATTTGCTCAGTTCCTTTCCTGTGATCTTCTGAAGCATATCTGGAGTCAGACAACTGTTGCAATAGGGGTTTGGCAATAGTAAAGTTATGTGGAGTGTGTGATAACCTCTCCCTCTGCTGGTCTTTGATCTCCACCCTTTAGATAAGACACTGCGTGATACAATGGGCTTACACTCAGCAGTGCTCGTTTAACTAAGTGGAGAGAAGCAGGGCCATGGATCATATTGATGTGTAGCTGAGTTTGGTACTCAGCCTCTGGACTAAACTGCTGCTGCTTATTCACCTTTGTGATTGATCACTACTGTGTTCTGTTCTTTCATGTTGTGAGTCACTTATGAGACAGGACAGTCCTTCTCTGGCTACTAAACATTGCACAGAGGTTGCTAATTGAGTGACTCACTTCAGTGTGCCAGTTTTAATGCCAGCACTCTTTTGGTCATTTATCCAGGTTTCACTCTGGATGGGGTTATTGGTGCTGTGGGATGCTTGAGCTTTTGGTTAAGGTGAAAGGCTCCCTAAAGGCATGAGTCACCAAGGTGGTCTGGTAACCAAACCATGAACATTTCTAACAGGAGAAAGGATTCCTCCTCTTAATCCTGAGGGCTGTATTGTGTTCTGTTAGGTTGCCTCCTGCTTTGTCACAGCTTCCCAGGTGTGTTATGTGATAACCTGAGGTGTGCTGGTGCTGTGCACATCTCCAGGATGGGCAGAGCTTTGCAGACCTTGGAGCACTGGAGCCAGCCCAGCTCTGCTGTCCAGCAGGTGACCTGCATGTCTCATGTCCTGGGGCTTTTTGTGCCCTTGTGCATGGAGGTATGAGAAGGTGGCTTTCAGAAAAGGGGCAGAAAATATCTTTTAAGTGTAGCTAGGTTGTTTGATGTAGTCCAGCTGGGCCCAGAAAGCTGTTTTATTCCATGGTTGTGATCCTGCTATCTGATCTTTTACATGAGAGGTACTTCATGACAATTGCTGGAGGTGTCTCAGCCCTTGGAGCAGCACAGCATGCAGAGCCCAGAGGAGTTCAGAGACATCTGTACATCTGTTTCAGAGCTTGGAGCTAAGCAAGGGAACAATTGAGGCCTGGAGGCAGCAGAAGTCAGGGCATTTTACTGCTTCTGCTAATATAATCCTGCTGGTGCATCCACATGCTGACACAAAGCAGCCTCTCTCACCCCATATGGTAGAGACCAGCCTTCGGTGTCTCAGTGATCTCTCTTCAAGAGTAGGGAATACTGCTTATTCCTCTCTTCCTCATCCCTGCCTCAAATAAGAGTGGTTCCTTAGAGATGCTCAAGTCCCAAACACTATGTGGAGGAACGTTAAGAGCTGTATGGAAATGGTTTGTGAAGACACAGAAATAAGATCTTCTCTGCAGTATCTGTGCTGTCACTGCATCTCCTGGGGATTCCCTTTCCCATCCACGGTTCACTAAATTTATGCCATCTGCTCGGGGTTGTTCTTGGGAAGTGTTTAGTGCCCAAGGCTGTTGCGTGCTCCCCCAGCAGGGTGGGAGTCAGTATCTTTAGTTGCACTTGCTTGGGTGAGAAATCGCTGAAGGCAAGAATCTGCACCAACTATGAGCAATAAATGGTGAGGAGTGAAGACTGGGGGAGGATGTCAGATTGCTTAAATCTCTTCCAACACAGTTGTGTTGGACATGCATTTCTTGAGATCTCCAAAACCTTGGTCAGCATTTCTGAGGTGACTGACTGTTCTTTGCCACCCTGGCTTTGGTATGACATGGGACAGTGAAAAAGAGCTCTCCTGGGCCTTTCTTCATGGCCTGGCATTCTGATTCCTAGGCACCTTGAACTCCAGAGGACTCCTGTGCTCAGAGACCAGGTCTGAACAAAGAAACCACTCTGGGCTTGAAGGTGAGGAGGTCTCTTACACATGGTTGAAGTAGGAAGGATGGAAAGCCGAGACGAGTGCCTGATTTTTAGTGGATTTTAGATATTTTTAGTGGGTTCCAGAGAGGGCCTTTTAAGGCCTGAACTGTATGAGGTGAACTCTTGGTGTGAGAAGGAAAAACTGTCTTAATCTTCTTCCCAGGTAAGTTCAGTTTGTGGTCCTTCGTTATGACGAGTCTGGCAAAACAACAATCTGCTCATGTTTCTGCTGGTTCAGTCACCACAGGAGCTCCCACACAGAGAAAGTTGTGAGAGCTTCTGGTAAGCCTGGTTTAAGCAGCCCAGGAGCCCTGGGTAGCTTTGACTTTGTAGAGGAAGTATCTGTCCCATGGGTAGGGAATACAGCTCTGTGTGTATCCTCAGCAATTTGTAGATGCTGCTTGCATCTTCTGTTTTTTCATTACTGCCCAATAGCAGTGGCTGATTTATTTAAAGTCTCCCTGATGCACAATCAAAGGTCAGCAAAGTCGAGGGGTCCTCAACAAAGTTAAGATCCTCTAGAACACGGTCAGTAGCTGTCTGGAGGAATAAACAAATGAGCTGAAAATCGAAATATAATTTAACCACAGCACAGATGCCTCTATATCAGGCAGGAATTTTTCATTTTCCTCTATTATGTTTTGTTATGAGCTTTATTCCTATTTGAGTCACATGCAGAAGAAGTTTCAGATCTTTCATGTCAGACTATAAAGAAATGTAGAAGCAATAACTTCTTCCAAGTATTGTGTTCTAACCTTCAGATGGATTGCCTGCAATTATCCCACCGATGAGAAATAGTAATTTTCCCCAATGTATTTCCACGACACATCCTTTGAACTCACAGTGATCTGTAAGCATTTTAGCTCCTTGTAGAAAGAGTCTTTCACTTGCTGCCTTGTAAACAAATTGAAGAATTAATGGTAAACTGAGAGAAAAGGGATGGTATTTATTTTTCTTTTACAACCGATAATGAGGAATCATTTTGGGTGCAGGAAGGGATAAGACACCCAACAGAAATGTCTCCCCACCTCAGTACTTGGCTCAGGAGTGTGTCTTCATTTTTAATTAGCCATGATTGTTTTCAAGTCCAGGTTTGCCAGTCTTCTAAATTTCAGACTTGTGTGAGTGCCAGAATTTGGCTCTGTGTGTGTGTTTTCAAGCACAGTGGCACTGGCCAGAGCTCTTCTTTATGTCGTTTCTGACAACCAGGTTTGGCTGGAGCCAACTGAGCTCCAGCCCAGCTCCAGCTGCGGAAATGCTGAATTTTCCCGAACACAGGGAATCCAGAGATGGAATGAGACCTTCATGTGGAAGTCCACCAGTACACATGGGGGTGAAGGGAGAAGGCTGTCTTTCTTCTAGGACAGTCCAGACATATAGTAAGTCTCAAAATAATCTCATCTTCTGAAATTTCCAGCCTGATTTGGAGGCTGACACCTCTCCAGTGTAGGGCAGCGACAGTCACAAGCAGCTGTGTCCTTGGGTGTCCTTTCACATCAAGCACACCAACCAGAGTGTGTTTTGGCAGGGAACTCTTCCATAGCACTGAGATGGGCAGCAATGACAACACTTCCCCAGGCTGTCAGGACTGCTGCTGTATTCACAGCTGCAGGATATTCCCAGAGCAAACCAACTATTTCCTCTTGTACAATAATTGTTTTTCAGGTTCCATTACGGGACTCTCAACAGACCTATGGCCTGTGTGCACCCTGTTGCAGGACTGATCTTTATTTGAAGGAGGAAGGTTTCAGCCAGCTCTGCTCCATACCACAGGGCCTGAGAGGCGTCTCCTTGGTAAATGAGGTGATATTTTTTAATGGTGAAGCCAAAAGCAAGTGCTTGGCATCTGTTCAGGTCAACATGCCAATGATCTGTAGGCTGTACAGCAAGGACAATTCCTGTCCTGTGAAGGTAACTTGCCTGCTCTGTTCTGTGCATCCTCCAAGATGAGCCAGGAGAGTTGTGCCCATCTTAGATGGCTTCCTGAAGGCTGATTGTGCTTACCTGGATTGCTGATGGCAGGAAGGTAGAGAACAGCTCTAAGGCTTTAAGCAAGAATAAAGCAAATTTATGATTATTCTGAAACCTCTTAAGAGGAGGAGATGAGGGGAAGGAACAGTGATTAAAGTAGATTTGCAGTTTCATGTAATGAGTTATGACTGGGATGGACAAAAGCTGGCAGAAGAATATTGCTGAAACCTTTTAAACCAGAACAGTCTGAGCTTGATGGGAAAGTCTTTGAGCCTTCCAGGAATAACTCATGTGCTAATGAGGAGGTTATATTTTTTTCCTTCCAGTAACACCTATGGGTGAATCGAGAAGAGGGTTCATGGTGCTGTGTGTTGCATAGACTGTGTGTTGGGCTCTCAAAATATTTCTGAAGAGTCTGGAAGAGAGAAAAGATGTAGAAGACAAGGAGGAAGAAAACTAGCCTGGATAATTCTGGAAAGAAAGCTAAAGTCAACTGAAGTTAAGGAGGTTTCTGAGTTCCTATAGTCTGCCTTATCTATATATTCTGGATTTACAAATGTTCTTGTTAAAAAACCAATCCATTTCAAATGCTATGAGTCCTCTTGTTTTCTGTAACTGGAAAGCTCTGAATGTGTCTCAGCTTCATGTTTTTGAAGATCCTCAGACAAGAGGATTCTCATCCTATATAAATCATAAACTATTGGTAAATACACACTTTTGTCATTGCTTATGGAGCTCTCTTCATCAGCATCCTCTTCTCAAATCCTCTTGTTTTCTGTAACTGGAAAGCTCTGAATGTGTCTCAGCTTCATGTTTTTGAAGATCCTCAGACAAGAGGATTCTCATCCTATATAAATCATAAACTATTGGTAAATACACACTTTTGTCATTGCTTATGGAGCTCTCTTCATCAGCATCCTCTTCTCAAAGAGTGCTTGTAGTGGTTTGGTCCAAAATAATCATTACTATTTACCTTCTGTGAGATAAGAATTAGGAGAAAAGCAAAGCAGGCACCAAACTTGAAAGAATATGAAGAAGTTTATTAACAGACCTAAAAGAAGGAAAAAGAAAAAAATAAAATCATACCACACCTTCAGAACTCTTCTCCTTCCCCCACCTTTCTCCCTCTCCCACTGACAATGTAAAAAGACAACCCTTGAGATGTTCAGTCTGTTTACCACTTCCATAATAACCTTGTTCAGTCCATGTGGGAAGAGGAGTCTCTCTTGCCCGTGCTATGAAAACATTATCACAATGAGACAGCCGCCTGGGTTGGTTCTCTGCTCACATGTGAGTCCCTTCCCCCAACTTGCAGCTTTTCCCACAACAGCTTTCGAGGGTCCACTCTCGAATTACTGGGGTACAATTTTAAGGTTGAGCTGCTCTGAAACAAAAGTTCTCTTCACCCACCTCTGGGACCATTTCATCTCTAAGAATAGAGGCCCTTCTCCTTCCCTGGGAGCAAAGGGTCTTCCTCATCTTCATCTCTAGGACTATCTCTGGGAGCATCTCTAGGAACAGAGGTCTTCCCCTTTCCATGTGGAGTAAGAGTCCTCATTGCTTCCATCTCTCCCTGTTCAAACTTCTCATGAAATTACAGCTGCGTCAGCATCTGCCTATCTCAGCACAGGTGCTTTTGCTCACAAGTACAAGCTGAACGCTCCACCCCCCATGCCTTCATGAAATTACAACAGGTACTCTGATATATCATAGCTTTACAAGTGAATTTCAGCTTTAAGCATCTCCTCTTTCTTCTCCCTCAGGTTTTCAGCTCTTCACAGCACTAAAAGGGTTAATCTCACCTAGGCCTTGCAGCTGGAATTTCGCTTATCACTGTTGGTCACATGATCTCTGCCGGACATCGGTGCAGCTTCAGCTGAATCTTGGCCGCACTGGAGAGGGGGTCCCAGGCCTCTCCGTCTGCCCATAGCAGGGATGCGGGTGGAACAGGGCCCATCGGCTCCAGGATGGCCGAGGCCCGGCCTGGCCTGGTCCGAGCAGGGCCTGGGTCAGGCCCGCCGGCCCCTGCACGGGGCCTGCAGCCACCTGTCCCAGCACCAGAAACGAGACAGAGAGACTCTCCCCAGGGTTTGTCTATTCTTAAATGTGGACCACAGAGGCGGTCACAATTTTAAGTGGCTTAAAGAACTGTCCATATTCAAACTGGCCAGCTGATAGGTTCTGTCAGGTCACAGAGGAAGCTGTAAGCACCCCTTTGCCAGAACATCACTTCCGAGACTATGCTTTGCTAACCCATGACAGTGCTTTATCCTGTCTGACAGCAAATGGCATCCAGAGAAGCAAGGCATTTTCAGGAAGGTAATTTGCCTGTGGCATGAATCAAATTCTCTCCATTGCCAGGTCCCTAAAGGGTACATATTTTCAGAAGATGATGGTGGGGTGGGTTGTGATGGCTATCAAGGAAATCGCTTTTCCATTTGGTGGCAGAGAATCTGTCCCAGCATAAAATGATAAAACAATTTGTGTTGAAAGGACCTTTAAAGATCATTTAGCCCAACCCCATTGCAAAAAGACATCTCCCACTAGATGAGTATTTTCAGGGATGGAAGCATATTACTGGTATTTCTTGCCAAAGGAACCTGTTACACAAAGCTGCCTGCGAATAAAAGGAATGGGAATATTCTTGCAACGTGGCCCTTCTGCTTCTAGGAACATGACAGCAAACGTGTAAAAAGGGTTTGAGTGGCACAGAATTTAAACAGCTTTTTAAAAATCTGCCTCAATTTAAAATTGAAAGATTATCCAATATTGCATAAGCTCAAAAAAGTTGGACAGGTATGAATTTAGCAAAGTAGTTCCCGTGCCAGGCTGTATCTCTCTGGGAATAGGCCAGTAGGAAATATGTAGCAGAGAAGGGACTGCCAAAAATTTCAGAGGATGACAGTGCACAGGCAAATTCCTTTGCAGGGCCAGCTCCTGGTTTCACAGCAGGACCCCCTCCACTTGGAGAGGTTTGTGTAGCACAGCCTGGGTGGGACCCTCTGCAGTAGGGTTACTTGCTGGGTTTCATCACTGGGGCTTTCTATCCTGAAAAGTTTCAGCCTTTCCTGCAAAAATGTGGGAGCATTTGGGGAGTTACTGAATGTAGTACAATTGTGTGGCCTCACTTGTCTTGAAATGTGAATTGCTCTATGACTAATGAAATCTCTTAAATTCCTGTAAATAAAAGATGGGAACAGATTTTCTGGTGGAAAGTGTCCCAGCGCAGCAGTTTCTCTCAGCTCCAGACAACTGCCATTTGCTTGCATTACTTTCATAGATTTGTAAATATTGCAAAACACGAGGAGTTTAAATTTTCATCCTTTAATATGAGGCTGTGGCTGCACTACAGTGGGGGATTAAGCTGGGAGCCTGCACACCAACCTGGGCGATTGATAAAAACATACAGGAGGGATAGGGTAGGAGGCTTCTCAGGGTGTAATTTGAGTTCATCATCTGTGTGGATGGAAATGTCCTTTCCAGGTAGAAACAGAAGCCTCTTGACTAAAATATTGGAGTGAACATTTCTGTTTGAGTAAAGCAATGAGATGATGGTGGTGGTCTAAGCTTTTCTCGCTCCACCAAAACAAAAAAAAAGGGCTAATCAGTCATATTTGTTTTTCTTTCCCTGCTTCTGTGATTTCTCACTGCTAGGAAACACTCTGGTTACAAATCTCAGACCCAGCAGAGAAATATCTTATATGTGTTCTGGCTAAGCCTCTCTCAGGACTGGAGCACTAAGCCCTCAGATAGTTCAGGTGGTCTTTTCTTGTATTAAATGAGTCTAAAGCTGCCCATTGCTGGTTCTGCTGGGCTGGCCAGCCCTAAGCCCATCCACGTGCATTCATTGAAGCAACTTAGAAAAATCCCCAGGCTTGTAAGAGAACCCCTACATATTTCATAGATTGCTGGGATGGTATGAGCCCTCAAAATTTGAAGTAAGAGTGCTTGCTTGATGAGAACAATTGCTGTGGTCAGAATATTTTAGCAGCTGTGAGCACCTGGCTCTTTCAGTATATGGTGTCTGATCATATGATTGGCCCTTTGTGAGCTAAGGAATAATTTGCCCATTGACTATCTTTTTTTAATGTAGTTTTCTTTCCTAAATTGCTCACACAGTGCATATAAATCACACAGCCAAACTGCATGTGGAGCAGACTTGCTTTGGGTTTGTGGAGATATGAAATATGTAGCTTGCATTTTGCAATCATAGCAGTCCAAAAGAAAATGTACATGCTTTTTGGAAAGCATCTTGAAGGTGTTTTTCAGCATGTTCATTTTTAGGTGTCTGGCTTGAGGGATTTTGGAGAATTTCTGCTTTGAAAAATTTATTTGAGTAAGCAACAGGTTATGAATACATTCAAGCAGCTGCAGTCAGTAGTGAGTTCGGCAATTCAGAGTCCAGAGGGAAGAAGAGCTGCCAGACCTGATGTGTGGAGAAGGACTGACACATTGGAAGCAGTTATAAGTGGACCCTGATACATTAATTTCTTCACCATCATTTGGGATCTGAGAGGTTCAAGACCACCCCATTCCTTTTAAGGTGGATTTATCACCCTTAAATCAGTCACCAGCATCTGTCTTGCTCTCTTTGGCAGTCATGGCTGTGTCAGATGTAGGCATTCCCTGGCTGTAGGGGTTGCACTTGCACCTCCTGTATGGACAAAAATGATGTTTTTTCCCCATGTATGGAGCAGTGAATGCTCTAAAACCATTTCATTTCCTTTGGTGATGATGGGTGGCACTGTCACACAGAAATGGTGTTAACTGAGAGCAAACCTACGTCAAGGTGGCAGTAGATGATGCAGAGTCCCCTGCCAGTGCAGGTACCACTCTTTCAGGCCTCTTAAAGAGTAATACACATGGGGATACATCTTGGTTTGCTGCAGTTGTGCTCAGTGATGTGTCAAAACGCTGTGGGATCAGTGCTGGCTCTCTATAACCATCTGCGAGTATTTTGGCATGGCACCTGCTCAGGGAATTCTCCAGGATTTGGCCAGTTATTAACAATTCTAAAATGATGATTGCTCACAAATCCTTTTTAATAGATACAGTGACTTATGTGTGTTTAATCAAAACCCTGTTTTCTTGGGGTTCAGGCAGCTGGGATGAATTGCACCCAAAAATGGTTTGGCACAGGAAAAATGGTGCTCTCTGGTCCTGGTACTGTATTGCATTAAAGATCCACAATGTTTGGCAGGCTGAGAGCTGTCTTTAATTTGTACCAGTGCAGTGAGCACAGCTCTTGGGGGCCAAGATTGCTTTGCTATGACCATTATGACACTTCATACCTGAGTATGCAAAAAATCCCCTGAAAGCACACTGCCTGTCATGTCTTATTGCTTAATGGTGTAGCCAGAGGCAGACCTGACACTAAGGCCATTCTTCCCTCCCGTGGGGAACGCATCTTTAATCCCATCAGAGCAGATGCACTTAGAAACTGCAAACGGAGCCTGCTCAAAGCTGTCACTTCACTCCCTTAATGAGCCCATTCTTCAATCAAGGTAGTTTCTTCTCTGGGAGCTCAGTGATAATGTTTGAGTATGGGATATTTATAGTGTTAGTGCCAGGCTCTTAACAGCCTAATGGCTGAAGCCAGGCATCTCTGCTTTTAAAAGCTGGGTCAGATGGGGAGGGGGAGAGCTGGGCACGATGGAGGGCTTTGGCTGAGCTTGGAAATTTAGATTTCCTCAAAACAGGAGTCTGCAAAACCTGATGCCTTATTAATTCCCCTTCCTTCTGGATGGGCCACTGCTTAACAAATCATGCCAGGCGAGGAGAAGGGAAGGAAAATAAAGAGTGTGAAAATTAGTGCAAGCTTAGCTCTTGCAGCAAGGACTGCAGCACAGCATTGTGCTGACAGTGTTGGGACTCACCTGCCTCTGTCAGCATCTCTGCCAGCTCCATTTGCTTTGCTTAGCCTGGCTTTGCATGTCCTGATTTGCCTGGACTATTCCTTTAAAGTAATGAAACTTGGACATGGCAGAAGTACTGGACTGGTGGCATGTTGTGATTGAGGAAAAGTCACTTTTCTGTAACAGCATTTTTTTTCACCCCCACACTTCTTCTATTACTTCAACTCCTCAGTTTTCAGGAATTATTTAGGACTAGACAACCTAGCAAGTGGGTGTGTGCTAATACTGCATTTTGAGCCGGAACTGGAGCCGTTGTGTCAAGTTTTCCTGCATTTTCTGTCAAAACTCTCAGGATGTGAAACTGTATGATAGATACCCAAATTCAGGCCCTGCTAATTATGGATTTTTCTCAGGCCAACAGGGAGATGGAAGAATTTTCTTAGATCTGTAAGCCTTGAAAATGCACTTGTCCTGTCTATAGGGTTTCCATAGCCTCCTCCTGAGGCTGCTTGGATTTTCAGGGTAATAAAGGGCATTGCCCACCAGCTCTCTGCAAATCTTGGCACTCAGCCCATCTTGCACACTCACCTCCTATTTTGCAAGCTGTCAAATGCCTGCTTGCATGCTAAGAAGAGCTTGCTGTATAGCTTTCAGATAAAATATTTATGAGTGGTTGAAAATGAACAGTAAAGGCATCCAACCATGGCTATGCAAAGAGGAGAGTTAGAGCTCTACCAACACCCAGCCTTTCTCAGCAAGGGAAAGCTCTGCCAGCTGTCCTTCCTGCCACCATGAGCTCTTTCAAACCAGAGTCCAGAGCTGCATAACAGGTAGTTTTGAGGATCCTGCCCTCATCTTGGTTTTAGTTATCACACTGTCATATTGCGAATAACTCTGGGTGGTTTTGGAGGAAGGTCATTGGATCGGTAACAATTTCCCCTCTGGAGCTCTGACAAACTTGTAAGTGCATGGGAGAGATTTTGTGTGTGTTTTATCTTCGTGCACTTACTTCTTCTGCCACAAAAGTGCTTGGATATTATTTTTTTTAAAATACATTTTCTTAGGCCTTGTCATCTGAAAAAATAATTGTGTTCAACAAAGCAGCATCATATCAAAATTGCCTTTACTCCACAGCCTCACACTTCAGTTCAGCTCCTCTTCCTGCTTTAAGAAAGCTTTGCTGTTCCTCATGCTGCAAATATATGACTCACAGGAAAAAAAAATCGTAAAGCCAAATCAAACCAATATTTTTTCATAAATGAAACAAGGCTGTGTGGAAGCTTTGCATCACCACTGATACTGCAAACAAATCTTGTTTATAATAATCAAATAAGCTGCGGTTGTTTCTGTGCCAGTAAAGGAGGCACTTGGGAGGACAGGGCACAGCAAGCACCACCTGCCTCTGCTCCTACCTGAGATGGGCTATTTTGGAGTCTAAATCAGTGTCTTGCACACTGCAGCTGAAGCTCTGAATCTCAGTTCTCAAAGTGTTTATACAGAGTAGTCCTGTGACTGATGTTCTTCATACTGTGGAGATCTGGATAGACTTTGGACTGCGGCTGTGCAGATCAGGCTCAAACACTATTTACTCCAGGGCTACCGTTCTCCTTCCATGGGGGAATTCAGACCAAGGCTGCTGAGGAAGGCTTGGACAAGACTGAGTGCTCATTCCTCAGGACATATTCCCCTCTGCAGCTCTCTGTGGGAGAAAATTCCAGTGACACTGAAATTTCTGTAGATCCAATAGGATTTTTCCTTCCCCTCCTAGTTTTCTCTCTTCCAGGTTTAAATCACCATAGCTCTCACTTGGCAGAACAAACCTGAAATCCCTTGAGATCATGCCCTTGCTTAGGGCTCTCACAGTCTAAGCACTAATTTTGTGGTTCCTGGTGCGAGATGCATTAGGCAGAAGGTCAGATGGGATGACCAACGTAGTTTCTAATGCTTTATAAGTCAGTGAGTATCAAGGCAGTCAAAACACTGAAAAGGAGCTTCTTTTTAGTCCCTGAAAAGTAAATGACTGTGTCATGTAAAAGACCATGCATTTCAAGGCCTGACATGTGAGTCGCCCTTTGTTAATTAGAGCCAAGGGATGAGAAACAATTGCACCAGAAGTTTCAGTCCAAGTCTTTATGCATTTATTTACTATTGTTTCACTGGCTGTTAAACTATTTGCTAGTACTCATCCCAAATTCATGAAGTACTATAAATACTCACAGAGAAAGTATTCATTACTTTTTCATAAAGGACAAGAAATACGGTTGGGAAGTTCAGTTTAGCAGTCATGCTTATAAACAACTGAGGGCTTGCTGGGTTCCCATTAAAACTTGTCAGGTGGTGCTTATGTTCTGAGCCCTGGGTGGCCTATTCCAAGTGTAAGATGGAAAAGTTAAACACTTCTAATTAGACATATTCCCACATGTGAGAGAGACAACCATCCTCTGATGGAGTACTTCATACATTCTCTAAAACATGGTGGAAAATCGTCACTACCTCTTACCACCTGCTGAGCTGAATGTTTGATTTTTAACCCCAGGTCCTCTTTTAGGTCCCTTCATGCTGCCACAAAATTATTTTGGTGTGAGTAGGAATGCAATTCTGCACATTTGTTAAGAAATCATTTTGGTGGACTCAAGCTCTGAAACTCAGTGCTTATGTATCCTTAAATGTGTAAATCTCTCATTCAGATCATAACAAACTTGGGCTGATGGAAAATAGGTGCTTTTGTTCCTTGCTTGTAGTGTCTTGGCACAAGGCCTGTTGTGGTGATGGGGGGCACTGCTGCTACCCTTAATAGATTTTACCTCAGACATAATCTGACTCAGGTTTTCAAATTATTATTACTGTACTCATTATACCCACTTAAGTGATATTTTAAACTTTGCTCTGAGTCATCAAGTAGGTTTTCTCCCCTCCCACTCATTCGTAATATTTTCTAGCTATTCGCCAAGGTTAATGCTCATTAATTTAGGTTCCAAAATTAATAATCCCCTGATAAAATACTCCAGTTTAAATAACTCAGGCTTAAGGCATATGTCATGTGTGAGTCATAATGTATTCCCACCACTTTGAGAAGAATATTGTTCACAGTGTCATATCCAGAAACATCAAATTATCTGCTGAATATTTAGAAATGAGTGTAAATTTGGTAACTAGAAAGAAGAGCTATAAATGCATGTTCCAAAATGCTATTATTGTAGTGATACTTATTAGGTGTTTTTATTTGTTGGCTGCAATATAGTAGTTTAAACACATCTGACTTATTTTCAAAAGTCAAATGGATAAGACACTCCTAAGGGAATGCTTGTAAGCATTTTCTAAACTAATTTTCTTTCAGGCTGGAAAAACATTGATATATCCCTCAGTCATCCCTTTTACAGCTTGGTCTGCACTAAGCTTGGCCTCAAAACTAGGCAGTCTGGGAGAGCAGAGGTAAATGTGCTGCTTTGTCCCTGTCCCATTGCCAGTTTTCAGGATAGGTCTCAATGCCTTGGCTTTCCTAGGTGTGGTTTAACCCTAAATGGCAACTAAATACCACACAACTGCTGCTGACTCCCATCTGCCCTGGTGAGATGGGGAGGAAAAGTAGGAGAAATAGTTAAAAAAACCCCAAACTCTTGGATTGAGATAAAAACAGTTCAATAATGCAAACAAAGTAAAATATAATAATACTAATGACAGTAATAACAATAAAAATAGTTGTAATGAAAAGAGAAAATAAATTAAACCCAAGACAGACAAGTGATGCACAATGCAGTTGCTCACCACCTGCTGACCAATGCCTAGTCTGTCCCCAGCTACCAACCAACACCTCCTGGCCAACTGCCCCCAGTTTACACACTGGGAGTGATGCCCTGTGGTTTGGAATATCCCTTTGGTCAGTTCAGGTCAGCTGTCCTGGCTGTGTCCCCTCCTGCCTTCCTGTGCATCTCCTCACTGTCACAGCATGGGAAACTGAGGAGTCCTTGACTCAGGGAAAGGACTGCTCAACAACAACTGAGAACATCAGTGTGCTGTCAGCATCATTGCCATACTAAATCCAAATTCCAGCTACTAGGGACAAAGTGAATTCTATCCCAGCTGAAATCAGGACACTTGGGTTTAATAGCTAGTGTGGTGAAGCAACAGGCTGGAATGAGCCTGGGGACTAGGGTGTAATCTTGGTAGCTGCTTGTCTGTGGCACCAATAAATGGATGCCACATTTCCTCCCTTGGAGAAGAGGGCACAAGGGAGGGCTGGGGTGTGCCCAGACCCTCCAAGAGTGTGGCTTTAGCTGCCTGTTTGCTCAGCATGCATCCTGCTGAGAGAGAGGGACACTGCTGCTGGATTGAGGCCAGCAGATCCCACCGTCAAGCTTTGGACATTTCAGCTGCTTGTGGAAAACTCCATCTGCAGGTTTACAGAATGTGATGTCTAAAGATTGGCACCCAGAGCCAGGAGGGGCCCTGCCAGGGTGCTGACAGCTGGAGAGCATCAGCAGCAGCCCCATGGATGCCAACGTTTGGAAATCAAAACCAGTTTTCACCTGAACCACCAATCCAGAGTCTGAAATGTTCACATCTCCTTCCCTGGGGATGTCGCCCACCCGGGCTGGCACAGGGACTGGAGGGTTGTGGAACTTTGCTTGTCACTCAGTTAATATGTAGAGGAGTCACAAGAGTGCAAAAGGTACCTGGGTGGGGGTCATTAAAGAACACGTGGATTGTCAGGGCTAGCAAGGTGTGATAAGAAACACAGGCATCAAAAACATGGTTCTGATGTTGGGGCACACCAGCACAGCACACTCCAAGGCAAAGGCTCAGATCAGGACCCTTCAGCTACACAAATACAAGGGGAGGAAAAGCGGGGAGGAAAAGCAGGGAGGAAGCAGGGAAGCCCTACAAGCCCGGTGGGCACTGCAATCCAAGAGGAATGTGACCAGTGAGACATGGTCTAGGTGGGAAGTGTGGTGCTGATGATGGACGTAGGAAGGGAGCTTTTTGTGTGGGAAGATGGAAAGAATGGGGTCTCCTGAAAACAGAAAGCCGAAGGAGAAGGAAAACAGTCCTCAATTGTGTTAAGTGTGTAAGTGGCTTCAAAGAGCGGGGGAAAAATATGTTCAAGTACATGGTGGGAAGAATCAGTAATAATGAATTTAAATTAAAACAAGGGAGGTTTAAATTAGCATAAGAATTTTGTCTCTAAGTATAGCAAAAAAAAAAAAACTGGCATAGGAGGTGGAGCCTCTGTTATTCAACCTGTCCCTAAATTCTTCAAACAAAATCAGTCAAGGATGGCTGAGACAGAGTTAGATTTTTAATTTTTTTTTTCTCAGCCTTATTTTTTGATGGGGGCTGGCAGGGGAGCAACAAGGTATTTATATCTATTTTCTCTTTCCTCTTTAAGAGTGAGTTTCAGCTCTGCTACCTTGTTCTTCCTCAAACCATCTCTGTTTAGGTGGGGTCCTGATCTGAAATGACAGCCTTCAACTGAGCAAAGGATTTATTTATTTAGGACAAAACTGTAAATTTGGGAGTTCTCCTTTGATTCTTGGCAACCAGTGTCTAAACATTCCCTCAGAAGAAGAGGAAAAAAAATACCCTATATTGTTCTTGATTTTGTGACAGTCTTCCTGTGTTACCTTGGGCAACTCTCTAATACACCCCAGAATATGCAGGTGAGGACTGTAAGCTCCATCCTTCAGAGAAAAGAGCAGATTGCACTTTCTTAGTGGCAAGGACTATTTCTTCTCTGTGCTGCCCCTATTATGTGGAGTCACACTTTAAATCTCCCTGCGAATGCAATAGGCAGTAATCTTCCTTTGCCAAAATCTGAGATCACCAATGTCACACAAATACAAGAAGCTGCCAGACAACGCTTCCCAGATGAAACCCTGTCATAAGGTGTTTAAGGAGTCCAGAAAAAAAGAGAAGATCGCTCACTACTAACACAGACAGGCGTGCTCAGCCCAAGGCTCTGTGTCTCCAGGACAGGCATGTGCTGCTGAGACCTTCTCAGGCATTTTGGTGTCACACGGTACCTGCTGGTCTTGCAGGGCTGAGCTCTGGAGTCATTAGCTGGTGTTTGGAGTCATTAGCTGGTGTTTGGAGTCATTAGCAGCTGTTTGCTTTTGGGAAGCTCAGTCCCCTGAATGGGACGTGACACCACTGCAGGGAGTTATGTGCTGCAGCAGGTTGCACTTGTGCAAAACAGGGGTTTTATAATACCTGAGGTTCTTACGGGGGAGAAAGTAGTTCTTTAGGCTCAGAGAATGAGACAATGTTTATCTTTATAGCCACCCTAAAATTTTTGACTTCTCTTCCCTTGAGAAATGGTTTCTACCTGGTTCCTCATGCATGTTTCCTCACAAACATTGCTCTTGGGCACACCAGAACTGCCTCTGGTCATGTCCATGCTGTGAAATGGCTCTGTTTACCTTGCAGGCACCATACCCATGGTGCTCTAGGGAGATGTGCAGGCCCCTGAGGAGTCTCTGCTGGCCAGGCAATCTGCACTCAGGTGGGAATGTACTGCTTTTTGGAATGGCAGAGTCCCAATCTTGCTCAGTTTCTCCTGGTGCTGTCCTCAGGGTTTTACGCCATTTCACATGGGTATTTTTTGCTTGCTTGAGTTACTGTTATAATCACAGCAACTTGATTTCTGTGTTCCTCTCCTGTCCTTTCCCTGCACACCATTAGCATGTGGACTATTGGAGCTCACCAACAATTTTCCAGGGAAGAAGAACCAGTTTTACACAGCTGGAAATGAGCACAGGCAGGCAGCTGAATCCTGGACCTACAGAGCTGCTGCCTGATGGAGTTCATACATTGAACATTATTGTCAGGTTCTGCTAATCTGTGCTGAAGATGGTAATTTTTGCACTTGAATTTCTGTCATTCCCTTCCTTTATATAAAATCATAGAATCATTAAAGCTGGAAAGGGCTTCTGAGATTGAGTCCAACCAACAACCTAACACCACCATTTCCATGAGTAACCAGTGTTCCAAACACTCCATCTACAGGTCTTTTGAACACTTCCAGGGACAGTGATCCAAGCTGTCCCCTGGGCAGTCTGTTCCAATGTCTGACCACCCTTTCAATGAAGAAATTTTTCCCAATATCCAATCTAAACCTCCCCTGGCACAACTTGAGGCCATCTCCTCTTGTCCCATCTCTTGTTACCTGGGAGAAGAGACTGACCCCCATGTCGCTGCCACCTCATTTCAGGTTGTGGTAGAGAAGACTAAGGTTCCCCCCTGAGCCTCCTTTTCTCCAGGCTAAACACCCCCAGCTCCCTCAGCTGCTCCTCATCAGACTTGTACTCCAGACCCTTCCCAAGCTCCATTCCCTTCTCTGGACATGCTCCATCATCTCTCTACCTGAGAGCCAGTAGATTTCTTTGCTAGGAACTGGAAGCTCTAACAGATGACAATTATTTTTTTAGCTAAGTACCAAAACAGTCCCAGGGACACACTGTGCCAGGGGCTTTCGGATACTGAAGTAGAAGACACCTTTTAAAACACATGCTCATTAGGCTTGATTCAAAATTCTCCATATCTTGGGAAGTGGCCTTGGGAACAGCTTTTTAGCCTGGAGAAGTGTTGGTCCGATCCTGACTTTGTAGTGTCAGTTTGTGCATGGTGTTAGCATCTGTTTTCCCTGGCATTGAAGCTTGAGCAGTGAGGAAGCTGAGATGGGGAAAATGCAGAAAGCAGGATGGGCTGAGCCCCTACAGACAAGCACTGAAGTATTTCTGTTCTTAGTTGGTCTGTCATTGTGCAAATCCATGAAATCCTGCGACATTTCTATAAGCTTATGAACAATTTTTTCCTTTCAGAATTCAAAACCCCATGACT
Organism: Corvus cornix cornix; assembly: GCF_000738735.6. NCBI lineage: Eukaryota > Metazoa > Chordata > Aves > Passeriformes > Corvidae > Corvus > Corvus cornix. Next base: position 5,973,067 of record NC_046335.1, read on the forward strand.
CTTTTGTTCCAATCTCTTCCCCATCACCAAGAAAACTCCAGGAGTTTTCTCTGGGCCCATTAGAAGGTGGCACTTCTGCCTTCACCTGTTTAAAGCAGGAAACTAAAAAAACTCACTCTCCTGCTGCAGGGGAGGAAGAATCCATCTGGCAGTGACAATAACAGAGAAGTGAGATTTTGCATGGAGGGCAGGCACGTTCAAGGTGAGACCTCTTTGGGGAATGATCACATTTCAGTGGGACTGTGCAGAGACAATGGTGCTTTCTGAGACAGGATTCAAAGAGGAGCAGAAGAGTCAGGGACTGAAGCATTCCTGGATTTGCCTGTGGAACCAGCTTCAAGAAGAGAGCAGCTGAGGCACTGGTATAGTAACCATGAGAGAGGATGCAAAACCTTTGATTTAAAGCTGTTCTGCTTGAATGCTATTGCTATCAGGCACCCTTTTAAGGCACTGAAAGCTTTGCCAGGGATAAAGGAAAAAGAGGCAAGGGACCTGTATAGTACAGCAGTTTGACTGTCTAGCTCTTAGTGCATGGAAAACTTTTGGATGCCATGATAGCAGCAGCAGCAAAAAGCATGAAGTTTGGTAACTTAGTGTCTTTTCCCTCTGATCCCTGATTTTTTGTGCTGAGCAAGGGTCTATGAGCACTTGTGGTTTCTCGTGGTATCCAAAACCCCAGATTTCATTCAACATCTGCTTTTGGTCTGGCAGTCCCCTGTGTGGAGTGTTCTCCATTTCACATCCTGCTCTGCACGTGACAGAGGTGTGTGTCTGTCTGAAGGGATTAGATCCCATCTTGTAACACTTGCAAAAACGCTTATCAAGCTGTGGGACAAAGCACAAGGAACTGAAGTGAGAAGCGACAATCTGCTCTGTGCAGCAGGGAAGCACTTGGCAAAGATGCAATTTATAACTGAAAGAGTTGCCAAGTTTTTTTTGTTTTAAGTTGTTCTGCTGACTTTTGCAGAAATGTAACCTGGGAGATTGTAGGATGGCTCCTCTGAAACAGATTTCTGTAGAAAGTGGGGTGTACAAGAGCAAGATACAGTGGGGTAAATTCTCAGCTTCTCAAAGGTCACTTTATGTTTGCAGTCAAATTGAAGAAGATCTGAGATGACCATAATTGCAAATGATAGAGCTTCAGTAATTAACACATTATTCTAAATTCCTGATGAGAAATGGGGAGTTTGGGGCAGGTCTGGATAGCTACTCCTGTAAACAGGGACTTAAAAAAGACCCAGACTGGTATAAAACCAATTATATGACCCAAAGATAAAACCAACAAGTAAACAAAGATATACAAAGCCATATATATAACCCAAACCATCTGCCCCATCCCTGGAAATGTTCAAGACCAGGTTAGATGGAGCTCTGAGCAGCCTGGTCTAGTGGAAGGTTTGGTGCCCTTGGGAGGGGGTTGGAATGGGATGATCTTAATGGTCCCCAAACCATTCTATAGCTCTGTAATTAAAAAAAAAAAAAAAAGCAAAAAAAAGAAAAAGAAGATGAAACTTTCAGTTTAGCTGGAAGTTGCCATCAAAGAGCAAAAAAGAGCCTAAAAGGCTGCAGGTTAATTTCTTTTGGTGGGGATGCTTATCTTCAGTTTGGATTTGACCTTGAAAGTCAGGTTGTTAAACTGACTTGCAGATTAGTGTTGCAAACATCAGGGCATGGGGAGGGCTGGGGGCTCCCCAGGATGGCAGGACAGGCCACCACAGCCCAGACCTGTCCCACCACCTCACCAGGGAGTGCAGCACTGGGCACCCAATGGTGAGGACAGGAATGACAAGCCAAGGCCAAGTCACCAACCCTGGAGGGGATATGGATTCAGGATCAGCAGGGCCATGGAATGACTGTGCAGGCACTGGAGCTCTGCTTTTCTCATGTGTAAGATCTGATTGTATCTTCTGTATTCACATTAACAGCAGATAAATTGTCCTGCAGCACTGTGTGCATTCCTGTTGCCGTGGCAGGGGTAATCCCACAGCAGGGGAAGTGTCACACACAGGAGGTTTTTCAGGCAGACCCAGCCATGAGATGTTCTTACATCATCAGACAGTTTGGACACTACAAGAAATCAGTTTGTCTGACAAAGACATAACAGAGAAAGTTCCTTGCTTTGCACAGGGAACAAGATTCAAATATACATTTTATTTTAAATGCATATTTCAATTTCATATTTCAATTCCCTTCAGGGTCTGTCTCTCCAGTTAGTCTTTCTGTCCCTGCTCGTCTTCCAGATTTATGTAATATTTGGTGTTCCAGTGTTGCTCAGAAAGGCTTTCCAATTGCTCCTGGCTAGGCAATTGCCGTTTTTTGCAGGTTGGTTGAATTCTGTTTGATAATTAGTCCCACGTCAGTTGTATAAATGAAATAAACACCTGACCAACTGGAAGTTGCTTGCAACGGCAAAGTAGCTAATTAGAAAACATTCATTTTGCAGTGCTTTGTTCAATCTGAATCCTTGCTTAGCACACTCTGCTGTGTACACATTGCTGGGCTTTGCTGATCTGCTGTCCAGGGCCAACAAAAGCCAGGTCACTTCTTTCTTAATTTCAGTCTCCAAGTTTAGACAAGTCTCTATGAGCTGCAGCCCTGAACTTTCATAAAAGTGAATCCTCAGAGCCTGTGGCAGAGCTATGTGAATCTGCCCATTGTGAATAAGGGAACAGAATGCAGGGTTTGGATATTATGAGGGGTAAAACCCAGCAATTGATACGGGTTTCTGCATTTAGAAAAAGAAAGAAAAATCACTAATGTACTTAATTCTCTGTTGCACAGTGTGCTACCAATAAAAAAAGTCTCAAGAAGATTGTGTACCATCAGAAGCAAAGCAATAAAAGCAAATGAGTGTCAGAAAAGGACTTGTTAAAGGAAAATAAGAGGAGAAACCAGATCCTTGATGAACAAATCCTCAGGATTTGCTCTGAGTCAAGCACGCAATACTTGCTTTTAACCAGCTTTCCCAGTCAAACCTGGGAATCATTTGGGGCTCTCTCTGAAGCCTCCACCACTCAGAATATCAGATCCTCTGAATACAAAACACATTTAAGCATTTAACATTTTTCCTGGTGCTCACCTTAGCCAGAAAAATGGGCTGTGCTTAAGAAGCTGCTTACGCATAAGTTACCTGCATATCTCTTCAAAGGACAAGAAACAAATTCTCTTCAAGTCCTTTGAGTCCTGCAAGTTCCAAGCTGGCTGAAAGCTGGGGCTACTTGCTGGTTTGCCTTGCTTGGAAGAATGACTGAAACCGAAGATCCTTCTCCCTTTCCCTTTTCTGAGGGATCCTAATATGAGAGTGAAAAATAAATGCTGTGGTGACTGTCAGGAACTGAGCAGAGATTGTTATATTTGTTTTCTCATTTCCATTCCTAGAGTTCTGTTCAACAAGCAGTGCATGGAATTAATTCCTCCCAGCAGTTTATTTATTTTTTTTAAACGAAGGATAATTTTATATACTACAGCAGTAACTGTCACTGCATCATTCCAGCACACAGACTGTAAAATTCCTGTGGTTCTCATCACAGGCTGTGCACTTGGAGCTGTCATACTTTGTTCTTAATGGTTTGGAATAATCTCTTACTAAACTTGACTTACATTATTTCTCCCCTTCACACCTCTCCTACTTTACACGGGACGGATGTTTTGATAAAGCTGAATACTTCAACGTGTTTATCTACAGATTTATCCAAGTGTAGAAGTGTCAAAGGACTCATTTTTCAGTTAGCAGATCCTGAGATGGGGCTCATTCTGGGCTACGTGAGGGTTGACTTTCCCATTTATACCAAATTTCATTGAGCTGGGTGATGGCAGAGATGCAGATCCTTATTTAAAATAAGATAAATGCGTAATTCTAAGAACATGAGGGAGGCCTATGGAAAGTCCTGACCTGCATGTGGAAATTGTTTGTCATGTCCAACACAATGCCAGCAATGACAATGATGTCCCCATCCCTGGGAGTGTTCAAGGCCAGGTTGGACAGGGCTTGGAGCAACCTGGTCTAGTGGAAGGTGTCCTGCCCATGGCAGGGGGTCAGAACAAGATGAACTTTAAAGTCTCTTCCAACCTAAATAATTCTATCTTTTTATGATTCAGTTATTGTCATAGCTAAGAAAAGGTAAGTATCAAACACTAAAAGCCTTGTAAAGCGAAGACACGATTTGTAGCCTTGATAACATCAACAAACCATAATAAATGTGTGAGCATGGGTCTATCACATGGGTCTATCACATGGGTCTATCACATAGGTCTATCACAGCTCAAATTTCTGTCTGTTAAGAGAAACCAGCTGCTGAAGTGAACCTAATAGCTCATGCCAGCCTGTACAAGGCAAGAGGAAACCTCTTCTGGTGAGAAGACATTCTCTCTGTCTGAGAGTGATCTATGTTTAACTTGCATCTGTGTCAAAAATATGTGCAGTGTAACCACTGCTTCTCTTGTCAATTTAAACTGATCTACATCAAAATTGTAGGGAAAACAAGACAACAGCAGCATTTCAGTTCTCTCTCTCAAAAATGAAAGAAAAGATTAAACAGAGCAACTTTTAGCAGGAAGGTTGATGCTTGGTTATGGAATGAAAAGTTACATTCTTAAAGACAAGACAGGCTACTTAAATCCTCTACCTTCATATGCATCTTCAGTATTGCATTCTGGAAGGCCAAAAGCCCAAATGTAAGGAGTGTAGAGAGAAAGATAATTTGTAAGCAAGGGAAACTGGTTAACAAAAGAGATTATAGGTTTGAGGTTTCTTTAACAGTAGCTCCAGTTTCTGATCTATTCCTAATTTGATTTTGAAGCATACAGATTATGGTAGTTTGGTATGCTGATGCATATAACGATTCCTTGATTAAAGCATCTGGTTTATAAAGTTTTTCCTCTCTTGCAGCATGTTGAACAGCTGCACTATTCTAGACTCAATGGCTATGCCCCACTGGATGGTGAATCAACCACACAAACCATGCAGGGCCATTCAACTCCACATTGCATTGCTCTAGATCTAGACAACTCTGCTGAAAAACAAAACAAGAGAATCAGCAGCAAACCAACCCAAGAGTCCTCCCAGGTAATACTTTCTTCATTCTTAGTGCCAGATACCAAGGATCCCTTCTGTAATTAGCCTTGAAGTACTGCATGGAAAAATGAACACCCCAGCAGCCCAAGCCCTGTTAGGAAACTTTAACAAAAGACTTTAAAGAAATTAAAAATGGCATTCCCACCCCCGCAAAAAAAAAAAAAAAAAAAAAAAAAAAAAAAAAAAAAATCCTGAAGTTGAAAAATGCATTAAAAAACAGAGATGAGGAATCAACATCAAAGTATCAAAGTTCACCAGAAGTGGCATCTATAACAACAGATATCAAATCTCAGTTTAAAAATAACCAATCTGAAAAAGAGCCCGGATAAACAAACACCACAGGCCTCATCAAAATTCCCCCAAAAGAAAGAGAAATGAACAAAAGGGAAAAGAAAATGCTAAGGTGGAATCCACATAGATGTAATGGACCACACAGCAAGAGCATCCATACAGGTAGAAGGTCTGGAACTGGCACTGATAAAACTGTGTTACACATGTCACCTGACACACTGGAAACAAGACAAAAACAAGCAGAAAACCAAAATTTGGGATATTCTGGTTGGGGAAAATGTCTATGGTACTATGAAAACTTGGGAAGAAATTTTTATTGGAAGTTCTAGAAGACATGAAACCTGCTTGCATATCAGATAATGGCTCTGCTAAGGAAACTGAAAATGCTGGACATTTTAGATTGCTGAAACACTGAAACATCCTTTCACATCTCCCTCCAAGATGCTTAAGGGTAGCTTGGGAACGGGAGCTTTTCAATCAGACCATCTTTCTCATGCAGAAACAGAGAAAATGCCTGCTAATCTTTCAAGGAGTGTTGGATCTGAAATTCTTTCCATCTGCAAGGGAGATAGAGCTTCCACAAATACTGTATTTAGAATTTCTGGTTTGGGTTTGTCCTACACTGATACTCATTCTTCCAGAATTGAACAACAATCTGCATTACCAAAAGGGAATGCAACACTAAACATCAAATGAACATTTCAGACTCTGAATCAAAAATGTCATCTCTTCCTGATATGAATCTGCAACAGATTTTGAAATTTTAAATGAAGATGGTTCTTTGGAGCAAAGAAGTCTGAAGCCAGAAGGGAAAACACCATCTCCTGAAATATCTGTGGGTGACACAGAATGTACTGTTAAAATACATTAAACCTAAACCAAAAATTTAGAATTTCTTGCTGTAAGAGAAAACTGTCAGAAAGTGACATCAGTTTTAAAACGGAATCTGAAACTTCTAGAGAAAAAAAATCAAGTTTTGCTGATGAAGACATCATTCAAAAGCCAAAAGAGATGCTTCAGCTGAACTGAGGAATTCTGAAATAAGAATCATGATCATCTTTTTCTGGCTGGAGGAAAGATGAAATTGAAATTTGCGAAAGTCTGGAATCTCCCTAAGAAAAGGGAAAGAACCTGAGTTCTGCTCTCCAGAAGCAGAGCAAGCCCAGCTAAAAATGTCGTTGGAAATTGCTGACATTTCTGTGCAAGTTCCAACATCAGAACTTAAATTTCATACGTCAGATCCTGGAGGAGAGGGAGGTGTTGAGAACCCCGAGGAGAAGGAAATCACATTAAAAGGAGAATAGGAGATAAAAGATGTTGAAGTTGAGACCGAGGCACTCTAGGGATGTTTTTAAATGCCAAAATACAAAATACCTGCATTAGGCTTGACATCCTTAAGGGCAGGAAAAAAAAAGGTGATGCTGATATTGAAAGAAATCTTGGAAAAGCTTCAGGTAGGTATTCCTTGTGCCAAAATACAAATTGGAATAAATATTCCTTAAAATACCTTCCCTATGCAGCTACCACAATTACAGTTGGAAAAGGAGACATTCCAAAATGAGAAGATTATGTGAAGAGTTCTGGTGTTAGCTTGCCAAAGATGGGAGAAGATATTCCATTACCTGCAAAGAGAACAGGGATTAGAGTGAATATTCCAAAACCAGATATAGTCATATGTAAAGATAGAGTTCATCTTGGTTCTGAAGGACAAAACTGCATAATTCACGATTCACTGCGTTCTCAGCAGAGCTGTAGAAACCAGAAATATGCATTTCAAAAATTGACAAAAAAAGAGCAGTTTATCCAAAAGATTTCCTACATGTTCTCTAACTCTTCAACAGCACAAAGTCAAACCACTGGATATAGAGATCCCCAAAGTAGAAACATCTACTGAGTTATACAATTCAGGAGTAGAATTTAAGTGATCATTAGCTGAAATTAATGCAGGTGGAAAACAAAATGTATAGATTTTTGTCTTCCAAAGAAAGAGCTGGACATTTAAAGTCAAGAGGAAGCAATTAAAACAGGAAAGATTGTGGGTAAAATGAAAATTACAGGAGAAAATAGTCAAGAAATTTGATAAAAAAGGCCTGGGTGTGAATGGTCTGCAAGAAAGGGATCAGAAGATGCTGCTTATATTGCAGCAAAGCTGGGAGATGTAATGGTAGACATTTCAGGAGTGAAAAGGGATGTAAAAAGTGCTAGAGAAAATCCTGAAATAGAATTTCAAGAGGAAAGTGTTGAAAAGGACAAGTCTGCGGGAGTGGAAGAGCATGTAGCAGAGAGAGCACAAGAAACCTTGTCACCTATGGAGACAACAGGCACTGAAAAATTTTAAGATGATGAGATCCCATCTAATGTTCCAGTTTCTCAAACTCTTGTTACATCTCCAGCAAGCACTGAACTGACCTTGTTGGGGGAAGAAAAGCATAGTCATTCCAATATTCCTAGAGATACGACCAAATGAGGATTGCCTTTTATCAATATTCAGTGAAATAAAATAATATCTGTGTTCTTAACTTTCTAGGAATAAAAAATAAAACCAAACCCAAACCTGGCACTTATGAAACTTTGATGATACAGCATTTACCATTAAATTCTCAAGTATATGAATGTGCTGTACTGTGCATGAATAACTGCATTGATTTGTTTATGTCTACCCCAAAGGAAAAAAACCCACCATTATCGTCTGCTGAAATGTGCATTTAATGACAGTGCTGTTCCTAGATGTGGTGGGAATGGTTGCTGACAGATCTGACTTTTTCACCCATTACGATCCTGTTTAATGGATGTGCATGTCCAGAAATACCTTGGTTTGCATCCTGCATTGTCTTTTCCCATAGTCTTCTACTTAATACAGGAAAAGCAGACACAGCAAAACACGTAGAAATTGGCTTGTTAATTAGATGCATTTGGTTGTCAGACCATCTCCATGGATTCCTTATTCCTACACCTTAGAGGTAGGGCCAAATATTTCAATGAGAAACGGTGACTGCCTGTGTCCATCTGCTCTCTGAGGAAGCTGTTCACTAAGAATTAGGCATGGGTCAGTCCTTTGGATAATTTCTCTGAAGTTTTACCCCCTTTCCATGTCATTGTCCAATAGATGCAAAGTTACCATGTCAGCAGTGGCAGACACTGAGGAAGGGAGTCCCATCCAGCCCAGGAAAACAGCGGTCAGGGAAATGTGAGGTATGTAATGAGGGACATCCCATTCCACCAGCAGTTCCTGTCTGCTTGCAAGGCAACCTCCATGTGAACTTGTCCACAAACTCTGCCCCACCAGGCAACTTATTGAGCACTTGCAAATTTGAGAAGTTTTCTTCTTGCCTTTAGATTTTCTACAAAATTTACCCCCATTTTCTTTTTCTGATTACAGTGCAAATGTAGCTTGGATTTCCCATACAAGGAAAAGGCTTCCATTGGTCAACCACGTGTTAAAAAATATTTTCAAACTGACCCACTATTCATATGTACTTATTGCTGGGCACTAGGAAAAATCTACCCAGAGATGTTTCCCATATACGAGCATTAATACAGCACATGGCCAGTTGTTTTTGTTGGTACAGGATAATAAACCTGTGAAACAGAGCTAATGAAAAGCAGCAGGGGGGTGTTTCTATTTTGCAAGACATTTTAATTAGTGAATGAAAATCTCAAAATACTGAGCAGAATCTAGAGAAGAAACGAGGGAGGAGAGCACTAAAAGCAACTCCATCTCAGTATGTTCCTTGCAGGTAAATACTCATGAAAAGTCAGTGTTATCTGTAGGATGTGCCTTAAAACTCTGCGTGAATGACAACATGCATTGGTTTGTAAAGGTGAATATATCAACCCTGCAGGGGCTTGGGGATGGAGGCTGCTGGGAGGGAAGGGACGTCAGAGTGGTTGAACATCTGAACTGTGCTTTGGTCATAGAAAGGGCCTCACCTGGGGTGAGCTCCAAGTTAAAGGGTGCACTGAGATCCCTGAATGGAAGAAATGAAAAAATAGTTTGGTTTTGAGGTCAGGTTTGTAGGTGAAGTGAGTCAGTTCCTCAGCTGATATGAAGTGACAATCCCCAAGGGGTTTAAGGAACATTTGCCAACCTTGGGGTGATGTTACCACGTCTTTAAAGGGAATGTGAATTTTATTTGGGCGGTGAAATTTTGTTTTTAAACCTCTGAGTAGAACAAAATTTTCTGGGAGAACGTCTGCAGGCTCCTAAAAATCTTATTGGGAATGAATAGCTGTCTTGGGAAAGAAAGAAAGAGAAATAGGGATACAAAGCACAAAAAAAGGATTGTTGGAGTTGGCATTTCACTATTGAGGAATGATGTCTTATTAAAAAAAAGGGAGATGATCTGATCAAACAAGAGAAAAAAACATCCATCAGCTGGGGTGAAAATCTGTTGGTAGTGTGCCTGTGTTTTGATGCATCAGTGAAAACACACCAAATAAACCAAATATTCTGAAACTGAGGTGCCGAACATTGTAAACTCACTCTGCTGAAAACCACTTGAAATCAAGAAGTAATGGGGTTTGCAGGAACCCATGTCCCCTTCCAGAATGCCTTCTTCCATCAGGCTACACCAGAACTGTTCTGCCTGCCACCAACACTGAGGTGGAATGTGAGGTGTTGGGTGCAGGAGGCAGAAGCAGGTATTGCTTTGGCTGGCAAAATAACCTTGTGGCTTAAATGTCATGAGTGGGAACCTATCTAGGTTTTGTTCCAACTTCCCTGTTGCCCATAGCATAACTGACAAAAGTTTTCCCCCACGAAAATAATGGGGAAATTTTTATTGGTCCTATTTTGGTGTGGGGGAGAAAAGCTGCAACTCCAACTACTGCCAGTGGAAATTTCACAGTAGCCACTATCACTGCATTAAATATGAGCATTGATATTGCTGCTTTTGCAGCAATAAATACTAATGTTTGCAATGCCCCAGGTTGTGTGGTTTGTGAAGTTTAATGTGCCCAGCAGAGCTCCCTAAGGGTGAATGACCCCACAGACTCCATAACAACCTAAAACCTTCTCTTTTTGGTGATTTAGAAAACCCATCTTGCTCTGCTGCTGTAGCTCTTGGTTTTCAAGCCTTTAATTACCTACAGAGAAATCATGTTTGACACAATGCTGTAGTTACTGAGAGCAATAGTTATATTACACAGTGCACCTAATACATCTAACTCCACATACGCCTGGATGCAGACAAGATAATATTTTAATCCTCTTCTGAGACATGCAGGACAGCTATATCATTGGTAGAGACCACCAGAATTACATCAGACAGGGCAAAAAAATAATAGAATAGAACTTGTTTACATATCAGACAGATTTTTTTTTGCTGTAGGTAGGCTATTCTATGACTTTAGCACTGTTGTATCATCTGTTGAAACAGCTGGTACCTGCTGTTGGTAGTGACAGGATGCTGTAAAAAATAATCCTCTAGTTTTGATCCAATTTTCTCTCATTCCTAAAAGCACTCTCTACCCTGGAAAAAATGTGCTCTGCTTTTGCCATTATTCTCCAATATGAACCTTGTGTAGCAGTAGCTCCGTTTTTCAGGTGAGAAGTCCAGTCCAAGTTAGATGAAAATGTATAAGCCAAACATGTTAAGTCTTATTGATGGTGACTTAATTCATGCTGACATCTCCATACTTCTAATTTCTCTGACTGTCCTTCTCCACCTCTTAGGTGGTGGGGGAAGACTACCTAACACAGACAGCAAAGTATCCTCATCCACAAGGAAATTGCTTTCATCAAAGTGTTAGATTTTATCAAATAAATCTGCTGCTGGAACAAAAGAAATTCTGTTATCTGTGCCCCAGACTAGAATTCACATGTAGATTAGTCGGGGTGAGGTTGGCTCACAATCTGAATCAGGCTTAAGGGAGAGTAGGACCACCACTTTTTTCCTTAAAAGACTGAGTTTCTCATCAAGAAATGCAGTGTGTTTCTAATAAATTACAGATTTATTAAGAATTCCCCTAAGAATACTCAGAATGAGACAAGAATTAATTCATTATTCATTAGCAAAACTGCTTAGACTCGGGAAGCACCTGCGGTCTGGATGAATGTGTGGAGTTATCTCAGGAGCACCCTGGGTTAAACAAGCTGCTAAATCGCTGCCGTCAGGAGATCCTCACCTGTCGGCCTGCAGCTTTCTGCAGTTACCTGGAGGTAATTGTACCCCAGCTGCTCCGAGTTCTTTGCTGATATCTTGTGTTTTAAATGGCCTGCAAGGTAGTTTCCTTTCTGCTTTGCTGGTCATGTGCTCTCACAACACAGAGGCACCTGATAATGGGTAATATTCAAGAGCTCAGGGCTTTGTTTTGTGTGGCATTTATAGCAACTCCTCCTTGCTGAGACTTTTGTGCTGCATAAGGTATCTCCCACGGTGCTGGAAGCATCTGTTGTCTGGTTTTAATGATATTTTTCATAACACCCCTGTATGCAGCCTTATGTCTGGAGCTCTTGTCTCTGGTCCCTGCTCTTACTGCCTGTCTCTTGCTAAAGTGGAATCATCCACTTGGCAAAGCCACACTGAGCACTCTGAGATTGTTTCTGTGAGTTTGCAGTCCCCTTGCAGGAACCTAGATAGTTGCCACTTGCTGACTCTCCCTCTCTCTATAAATTTATGTATAGTCCACTATAGGTTCAGGGTCCTCTCTCCTTCCCTTACTTTTCACCATCTCTGTTATTTTTTCAATTTGTCACTGCTGGAGATGTGCCGCTCCTATAGTAAAGGCCCATTTTCCCCATCTAGCAAAAAGTTCTTGTTTTTTCTTTTATTTTTTTTCCCAAAAGAAAAGGAGAAAAAGGTTTCAGTTTTCAGGAAACCTTGAACACTCTCCCCTTGCCCTTTGTTACTTGCCAGTGGAGAGAGACTATTAGATTATTTTAGCCCAACACCCACTCATTTGGACTTCCAGCCCCTCTATTTCTAGGAATTTGTCACTGCCTTTGTGCAATTGTTCTGGCCTTTTCTGGTCTCCTGACTTTCCCCAGGGTTTAATAAAACTTAATATTTTCTCAACTTCTTGGATGCCCTCAACAATCATTTTTACAGCACAGGGGTATAATAATAATAATTTTCAATTCTATTTCAATCCTTTTATATTCTTCCAGCAGCAAGTGGATATGGTCTTGTGAGAATGTTTATATGGAGTTGTTAAGTTTACTGAAACCTATTTTGGTTCAAAAGTAGGATATCCTTTTGCTGGATTTGCTTTTCCCAGGCTATGTGAGTGCCTGCTGTCTCTCAGGTCTAAATTCTGTGAGTATTTATGCATGTGTTTAATTTTACAAATTAATTTCACTGGGACTGTCTCTGTGTAAGCTTTTGAGGAATCAAAGCCTTTCTGATGCTGAGTCCTTCCTTTCATGGAAAACCTCTCTGCTATGGGGTCATCTAGTAATGTCTTTAAGGAGAGGCTCTGTTTAAGGTTTGCTGCAGGACAGACACCTGAAGAGACTGTCTTGTGTTCCCTGAGGATTAGGGGTGGATCTGTTGGCTCACCTGGGAACATGGGGCTTCTGTGATCCTCTAGCCCAGAGTTAATGACCAATAATTTCCAAGAGGGGAGTAATGTGTGAGGAGTTCTGCTGCAGGAAACTCCTGCTCAGGGGATGATGCTTGACAGATCATAGAATCATAGAATGACAGAATGGTTTGGGTTGGAAGGAACCTTAAAGATTATCCAGTTCCAACCCCCTGCTGAAAAGTTACAACTTTCCATTTTACACATGGAAGGGAGATCCCAGTTGTTTTGTGGTTTACTAGAGGAGTGACAAGCAAGTTCCCTGAGTACTTGGAGGAAGCTGATTAAACCCTCCATCCTTGAGAGATGGGAGCATGGAGGCAAAAATCTGACCCATGTGCCTTTGTCATCTTCTGACCTTGAAATTTTGGCTTTATGTAGATTATTTAGGTTGGCTTTCTTTTTTTTTTTTTTCCTTTTTTTTTTATTCTCATATGAGGGGAATGCATGATAAGGCAGAGGAGAAAGAAAATGTAAATCCAAACACAAACCTCCAAAATGGGTTTGAAACAAGCTAAGTGCTGTCTATGAATTAAAAACAGCGTTTGGGTTTCTCCTTCCCATGCCTTTGCAAGCTGTGGCTGTGCACACATGCACAGCTATTGCATCCTCAGAACCACAGTGGATCACTTTAAAGATTAAACTATTATTTTCTGAATTAAATCTATCATGAAAATATGGCATCTTCTGGGGCTGCTTTCAGTCATCCCTCAGCATTAAAACCTTGAAGTGAGCAGGTTTTTTCAAGTGTGCAAGCAATTCTCTTTCTTCTTTGGACGCTGTTTAAAGTGGGTGCTTAACTTCTGCAGCATGGGAGAAGTCTTGTCTCATTAATTTTTAGCCCACTTCTACATCACACACACAGTAAAAAAGGGCTATAGAAAAGTGATGAATAACTTATTTTCTCCAAATCCATCCCTCGAGTTTCTGGAGCTGTTCATTTCTGTACCAGTGGTAGATATTGAGCTCCTGCTTTCTATGTAAAAGCAGGATTATGATTATTATGTGGAAATGACAGTTAGCTGATGAATAGGTAACTTTATCAAGATTGTTTTCATCATGCTGCTGTGATGAGGAATAATCTGTAATTAGAAAGTGTTGAAGTTTTTAGCCTGGAATCATTCCACGTCTTCTCTGACAGGCATGTTTATTAATGTCTTAATTTCAGTTTTGCATTTGCCCCTTACTAAATCTATGCCTTGCTATGCAGTACTGAGTATGACCATTTGTTACGTTCTCCTGGTCAGTTAGGAGATGACCAAAGATAGGAGTGTGAATTCAGTAAACTTCAGAACCATGAATCCTTTATCTCCATTTAGATACATTTTGGAATTCCTTTGAAACTTAAATAACAGGAGATTTAGTTTTTTTGAAATTTTTAAACATGTCTGAATCTTGATGAATATTATGAAAAAATGGTTAAAATTTATTTTCTATTGCATGTTTAGTGTCATCACCAGCAGTGAAAGATTTAAATGTATTTTAGCATCTAAGCTGTCACCATCAGCTATCCCACCTGGTGACTTCAAATTTCCTTAGGCAATCATTTGAGATTCTCTGCAAGATTAGGAAAGCAGTACTTTTACTTGGCTCACATGCGAACTTGCTCCTAAAATTTTGCTTTTTTAAAACTACAGCACCCAGAAATTTGTTTTCATAACCGCTACTGGACTGGGGCTCCAGTGAAGGCCACAGTAGATTGGGAACCCAAAGTTTCTCTGTAAGTCCCAGTTGCTCTCTCAACCTTTGGACAGGGGCTCCTGACAATCCTGCTGGGTGGCAGATCCCTCTCCTGCACCTTGCTTCCTTCTGGGGGCTGTGCTGCTCCCTTTCCGCTCTCCAGCAGTAGATGGGGATGCTCCATTGACAGAACAGATCCTCTCTGCTGCCTCAGAATGTGACAAAGAATTAATTGTGCACTTATTTAGACTTCAGACAGAAATGCAAGTCCCCATACCAAAGACTCTGATGCTTATCAAGTAACATCCCAGATTATCTGAGCTGTGCTGTGTGTGTATTGTGTGAGGCAGAAACAGGACAATTTAGAAATCTCAATTTGAAGAAACCCTTGCCTTTCTGCGTGTTTTTGACTCCCATTATTCTGTCTGAAGGAATTGTGTGGTGCATAGTGGCCTTGGCAGCTGACTACAGGAGCTGAGAAGCTGCACTTTGCCCAGGAAGTGTCACCATACATTTTTCAGTGCCACCTGTCTCATTTGTAGCAGTGATTGCTGCCTTCTTGCTGGATAACCTGGAGGAGGGAGTGACTGGCATCACAGCCCTTTTCCCACTTCAGGCATAATGAACTCCTACTCAGTGTGACAGGCAGAGCTGAGATCGGGATAACAGGGAGGGGCAGAGTTTAAATGGTCAGAAATGGCTGGGAATGAGGATGTGGATGTGATTGTGGAGGATATTCAGCTCTATAACCGGTGTTCACAGACTAAGCTGAACAACTTTTTGGGCTTGTTTCTGGTGAAGTTGGTGCTGAGGCTGACAGGAACATCTACAGCCCTGATGAACAGCTTGGGCTTGTAGTAGCCAACCTGTTCATCAAGCAGAACTGGGGTCTGATAGATGGGAAATTGTCTTCTGTGTTGGGGTTTGCCCCAGGCCCCGAGCCCTGTGTTGCTCCCTTGCTTTTCACATACCCTGGATCCTGAGCCTCTGCACCAGAGCAGCAGCCCTCGGTCTTTGCTGATACAGAAAGTCGTTTATCTTCTGTGTCTTGCTGTGCAGAGCAATAAGGGTTTCAAGCAGGCAGGGCTTCTGGTTTCTGGAAAATAAGCTAACAAACTCCACTTTGCAAGATTACCATTTCCTCTTACTATTTTTGGAAGTGTTTATTTTAAAACCCTGAAATTAATCTCAAGCAGCACTTTAAAAGAGGAGGGGTGATGGGGCCTGGGGAGGAGGGAACTAGAGGAGAGCTTACGTCACTGAGTTTTCTTCATGTAATTGAGTTTGTTCTTTAATCACAAAAACAGTCATTTGGTTCTGAAATAACTGTCATTGCAGTACACCCTTCTCTCTTCTGATTCCTGCCGTTTTTGGCAAACACTGCATATAGTACAAAGGCCTTTGCAGAGTTATTAATCATGTTTGGCAGCCAGGCTGCACTAATCTACTGTCTGGAAGCAGGGAAAGTAGTAACTTGTGTGTTTTGAGATGTAGTCATTAAAGCTCTTTATACCTTTGTTGCTGCAATGAGAACTGCAGGGAAAAACTGGATGACCATGGGAAAAGCAGAGCTCCTCAGCCCTTCCCTCCATTCTGTTAATCTGTACTGTGCTGGGGCCAGAGCTGGGTCAAAATGGACACTGTTTTGTGGGATTCGGTCGGTGCAAAGCATCGGGGAAGTGGTGGCTGTGGTGGTGTAACACAAATTTCACAGCACTTGGATGGGAAAGGCAAGACTTTGTACACCTTGCCTAAGGCACCTGGTGATTTAGGAATTGGGAAGGAGTAAGAACTTTCCTGGCCTGATTCCCATCAGGAATTTTGAAACAAGGATCCCTGTTGAAGGCAGATAACTGGATGGTAAAGGGATCAAAGCCTCTTTCTTTCCCTCCAGCCCAGTGGCCACATCCTTTATGTCTACATCTGGAATGTGTCAGGCATGGAAAAGTGGTGCCAGTAATTCAGACTTGGAGCCAGCAGAAAGTGATTGCATGTGTGTGCTGTACTCCATCAATCAGATCTCCACAGATGCCAGGGTAGCAGTTCAGCTGCAAATAAAGCCATTGCTTTGCCTCTGAATACCCTCAAGTTTCAGCTGTACCTGAAGTTAAGCACTGACACACATTAACTATTCTGCATCAGAAAAACAGCTCCTTCCAGTGAAGAAGGAGAAGCTGACTGCCAGCCTCTAAAAGACCTGCAGTGTCTCAATTCTGGGTGCAGATTTTTGGTCTATGACCCAGCATGCAGGGAAAAGAAGCCAGATCTGTGTTTACAAAAGGGTTGCTCATGGCAGACAGACCTGTGGTGATTTTTCACTTCACTGACGGCCAGCACATGGATGTTGTGTAGGTGACATGGAACAGAATAGTGGTACAGGATGCTCCTGGATAGGAATAGTATGATCCATCCTTCAGTTTTTTTGTTTTCCTTCACTCCTTTTTTATTCATATACAGTGCTGTCCTTCTGTTAGGCGCTTCCTGAGCAGGTGGATTTTAAATGAAGTTTTTCTATTGCCAAATAATTGAAATGAAAGCTAATGGTGCGTATCACTTCTTGTTTAGAGGAAAAAGTGGTCTAGGTAAAGGTGCTTCTAACTGTTTGGTTTCTTACCAATGGTCAAAAGTTTCTTAAGGAGTGTTAGCAATTTATTCAAGGTCTCTCTAATCCATTTCCAAGAGAGTTAATGCACTTATTTATTTTTAAAAAAAAATCTGAAGTTACAATGAAACTGATGAGTCAACATAGGCCTCTTAGTTTACCTCAAAAAAATTGAAGCTGAAAGTTTTAGGTAAACCAGAAAGGTATGAACATGGTTTTTCACAGGAGAAATATTCCCTATTTTGGCTGAGAAGTTATGGATGCTAAAGCTCATCTTCCTGTGGGTAAGGAAGGCCAGCACCAATGATACTCCAAGATCACATTTTCTTCATGTGCCTTGAAGCGACAAGGGCACTGAAAACTCAGGGCTAAGGAAACCACTTGATCTATTTTCTTTTCTTCAGTCTGAGCTGGTCTTTCTTTCGATTACCTTTTGAGACTTTTTAATACAGTAAGAAATGGCAAAGGCAGCAGATTGCTTTTTGTGGACTTTGTATACAATGGCTTTAAACTGTATTAATTTGCCATCCTGAAAACATAATGTGATCTGCAGTGGAACTCAAAAGAGATTACATTCCCTCTTTTGCTGTACAGGTTGACATTGTATACTGCATCACACAACATAAAAATAGGTCTGAGGTACCTCTTGAATTCGGTGTTGTACAGTGAAATAAGTGTGTAAGAGAGGTACAGAGAGGTCCAGTCTTAATCTTAGTAGCTGAAAAACCTCTTAACAGCCAATGTTTTTAATAACAAAGAGTTTTCAAGTAAGAAATGATTTCATGAAAACTGGAATAGTTTATGAAATCATTTTCCTGCTCAAGATTTCTAAGAGTTTTGGAATCTATTTCATTTGTATTTCAGATTTTTCTGGGATAGATTTATTATTTCTTTTAGTTTTCTCTAGTTTCTGTCTTATGCTTTTGTTCTCCAAGTACTGTGTTTGTATGTTCTGATTCCATTAAATCTGATGGAAATATTCTGTTTGGAGCAAAAAACTCTTATTTGCAACTTCTGTATCTTCCCCCTCTTTCTTTAGAAGTGGTCTATGCTCCACAGATCATGGTGGAAAGACATTCCCTAATTGTGATTTTTTTTTTTTGCAGCATTGAACTTATTTTTTCATCTGTGCCTCCCTGTTATCCAGAGTATCACGAGGTGTTACTGGGGATTTGCATACCAGCTACTGCATTCAAATTTTCAATTGCTGGGCATTGGCCTTGGATTTATTTGTATTATTGACCAGACTGGATGCTACCCCTGAGGAAATGATCTCATGCACCCCAGAAAATGCTGAACACACCAGCAAAGCACATCATCCTTCAGAGCACCAAGAGGGGATGAACAGCTGCTTGGGGATGCCATCCCACCCTCCATCCCCAAGCATCCCTGGGACACTGAGATGCATAAGCAGGGCCACAGTGATGCTGGGAGCCTGCAGGAGCAGACGCTGCTGAGTCCCAGGGTTTCGTTTTTTGGACGGGTTAATGTCAGTGGTGCTTTTCCTACATTCCCGCAGCTCTGTCTGGGGTGATCTGTCTCCAGACAGTCCTGAAAGCTTGCTCTGAATCTTAAGATGTGGGGTCATCTCTAAATGCTGAAGTCTGTGTTTCCATGTATTTTGGTGAAGAAAATACAAGTGTTCACCAATTCTGTTATCATGGAACAGAGGGGAAAGTGATAGCGACTAAAATGGATTTCCTGTGCCTTACTCTGCACCTTTTCTGATGATGATCTGCACAACTTTCCAGAAAGTTTAGGAGTAAAAATGTTCTTTGGTTCCCCAAACTTTGGATGTTTGCCCAGTGGCATAAATGCTTGTGTCTGAGGGTGAGGAAGAGGGGAAGAAAATTGTTCACAAAGTCCTCAATTAAGGCTCGACCAGCTGAAACTGTAGAGCTCAAGAATGTGTAAGTACTATCTTAACAATCATCCAAAGTTAAATATGTCTCTTTTTCCTCAATCAAACACATAAAAAACATTCTAGTGGATGGACAGAAAGCATAGCTAATGCAGGCATCTCTCCCTCAGAGAGGGTAAGTTTTGTTGTAAATCCTGTTTTTTACTGTCCTGAAGTTGTGCTACTAATTCGATATTTTTCACTGCTGCTGCATTTTTGTGACAGTATGTCTTAAACTGTGGTCCTGAGCTGTTAAATTCTTTAAGCCAGTATATTTATATTTTCATTTTATAGAGTACTTTTATAACATGTTGAAGCAGCAGCAGCTTCACCTGTCTGAAACTTCTAAACTCAAAAAGATGAAGGTCGTAGCTGGTGCTCCCTGATGAGGAGCCTGCTTTGAAGAGAGGTGAAGTGAGACTGGAAGGATTCTTCTCATCCTGATGTGCCCAAGCCAGGTACAAGATACTCAACAGTGAGCTCTTTAGTAGGGAACTCCACATGGACAAAATTGTCTGGCTAAAATAACACCGTGGAGCCTACTCTCCATCTGGCTTCTTACTCTGGTAAAAGAACCCTATATTTAAGAGGGCAGAAGCTGTTTTAAAAGGTCCCTCTGCCAAACCTTTTTCCCTGAACACCATCTGAGCCACAGACACATGAGTTTGGGGTGGAGAAAACAGATTTTAAAACTGCTGACTGTAAATGCTAAGGATTTGTGGGGATTACATACATCCCCATGGCTGGGAATTGTCTTGCTGCAGCCCTAATTCACAGCGGGGTGTGGCTAGGATCTGGATCTGCTTTGATACCTTTGATACTCTGATTAATTAGGAGTGTATCTATTCACACAGAAAGCTGCCACCGTGGCTCTTTTGCTCCCCAGATATGATGCAGAGGTACTTAAAGTCCCTCTCAACCAACTTAGTTGTTGAAATAATAGAAATATTTACAATTGCTTTTGGTTATTTGAAGTCTACAATTATCTTTGGTCCTATGCCTTTATCTACAAACATTGGCTTTCACACGTGAATCAGATCACTGCCTGAGCAAATAATGACTGAGAGTCCAAATTCTGTTGTTTGCACAAATACTACTTGACATGTGAAAAAATTTAGAATTGTAAAGTATACAGCTGAGCCTTGTCTCCTCAGGCACTCGAGTGGAAGAAATCAGATTCTGAGAGGCACCACGCCGTAGAAAGAGATTTTTAGATTCTAGTGTGACTCACTCTGGTATCCTCCATGAGAATCTTTCTTGTCTGCTAAATTAGCACATGGGTAATGTTCATTAAGTCATGGTGTCTTAAAGACTCCGCAACTGGCTTCCAAGAAAAAATAATTTTAGCTCAGACATTTCTGAAGACTTGGAAGAGGTCTTCTGGTTCATCAGGTCTTTCTTATTGTCTCCCAGAAGGCAACCAAAATCTGTCTTGGATGAAGTTAGAATTTCCCTTCACCTCTGTTCTTACCGGAAGATTTTTCAGAAGATCTCAGCTCTTTCTTTTTTTTTTTTTCCCCACGCATTGAATGTATCCTTATTGTAATGCAATCACAGAAAAGTACATTTTCAAGGTGCTGTATCTAATTGTCAGTTTATTTTGCATGTAAATTCCAGTATTTCAAAGAGTGCAATTAAATATTCTGAGTATCATTTAAAATATTTACAATTCTCTTAGCCAGATAAGACACAATATTTTTAGTTGAAGATATTCCCCAGACATCTGCTTTTTTCTAGCCCATATGGTGGAATGTGTGCCACATCTCATCTGTACGTTATGCTGTATAATTGCTGCCAAAAAAGATTCTAAGTTACTATCTAAAGCAAAGCTACTCAGTAATCTGGCAAAAACCCTTTCCAGAGCTCTGTCTTTTGTAATCCCTGAGCAACCAGACCCCAGTGTCATATTCTGCCCTTTGTTTTGAAATAGTGTTGGAACGTGAGGGAATCATTAGTGGTGTGCTGGCTTAGCCCGAGACCCTCTTGAACAAGAGGTTATTCACAATCCTCCAGCTGATCTGTACCTGTTCCACCAAGGACCCTTCACCAATGGATTTTTTTCTCTGCTCTTGCTAGCATAATCCAAAGGCTGCAGTGAAACTCTCTTGGTTACTACCTAGAGATTAAATAACAGCAGAAATGTATACTGAGGCTGTTTTGTTGCTAGATTGAGTTTTCATTCTGGATTCAGACTTTCCCTGCAACTTTTGGGGAAGTGAGGTTTGGTTTAGGATGTTCTCCAACTAAACTGTAATTTATAAACTATATTAAATGTGATTTATAAACTATATTCTGGTATTTCAGCTAGATTTAAATGGCAGAGAAAAAGAGAGAAAGAGAAAGAGACAGGCAATCATAGAATCTTAAAGGGTGGGAATAGACCTTAAAGACCATCTAGTCTCTACACCCCTGCCATAGCAGGGACACCTTCCACCAGACCAGGTTGCTCAGAGCCCCATCCAGCCTGGCTTTGAACAATTCTAGGGATGGGGCAGCCACAGCTTCTCTGGGCAACCTGTGCCAGGGCCTCAGCACCCTCACAGTAAAGATTTTCTTCCTAATATCTAACCTGAATTTCTCCTCTTTCAATTTGTGCTCAATACTCCTTATCCTATCACTAAAGTTCCTGACAAAGAGTCCCTCTCTGGCTTTCCTGTAGCCCCCTCAGATACTGGAAGGTGCTGTCAGGTCTCCACACAACCTTCTCTTCTCCAGGATGAACAGCTCCAACTTTCTCAGGGAGAGCCTTCGTAGGGGAGGTGCTCCAGTTGTCTTATCAAATTCATGGCCTCCTCTGGACCTTCTCCAACAGTTCCATGTCTTTCTCATGTTGGGGACACCAGAGTGTCTCAGCCAGTTCTTTATCTACCAGTAGTCCATCCATCAAATCCATGTCTCTTCAATTCGGAGACAAGGATGTCGTGTGGGACAGTATCAGATATATTTATATATATACATATATATATATGAAATCCTTGTACATGGATTTGACACCAAGGATTAATGTAATTAAGATTCTGAAATTTGATTAGAGCCTAGGGACATCCCAGGTTCATATCCTAAGTGTTGGTTACCTTTTGCTTATGCCAGAGCTGGAAGCGTGTAAGAGTGGATGTACATTTTAGCAAGAGCCTAAATTGCTCATTGTGCTTTAAAACTTCTGTACTACAATGTCTGTTCTGCAACAACAGGAGTCCCTGAGACTCTCATTTGAGCTGTGTCACCTCTCTGTGCTCTCTGAAGCATTTTGAGTAGCTGTGTGATGTGTGCATCAGATGAGGGGGTTCCACGTTTACACCAGTCTATGTTGTCATTGTGTTAATTACCCAATACCAGAATCTGGTTGAGTTTAAAATCACTGCTGCAAAGTTTCTGTAGCTGGTGCTCAAAGGATGTCTTATAAGCATCTTCATTCTCCTTTCTTAATGATGTCAGCTTCTTCATCATCCCTATGGAGTCAGCTGCAGTTCCTGGGCAATTACTGTAGAAAGGCATGTGTAGGATATCAGCTCAATAAACCCATTTTTGCTGTGTTGCTTATCAGCTAGGATCTACTTAGGTTCATGCATTTATTCTGGAGGCACATGATGTTTGCATGTAGTCTTCTTACTATATATGTATTCTTCTGTTCTGTTGTTTAATCCAAACACGATGTTTGCAGCAGAAATGTTGCAGGGAAGAGGAATTGAGCTTTTTAACAAGGTAGGGAATGTAGAAGTTTTGCTCTATTTTCATGTCCTAATCTTGAAAGAGGTGAAAGGAAAACACCATCAGCCTGCTAAAACCCCTTTTCAGTTTTTTGCTCACCTTAACCCTTTCCATTTGAAGAGTTGCCTGTTCCCTTCCCACCACTGAGGGAGAGTTGTGAAATGTCCTTTAACTTGTCTGAGTCCTTCAAGTAAATCCTGTTGCTGGATCGTCTCCATTCAGACGTTCTCTGTTGCAGAGACCTTGCAGAGTGTCTTCCAGTTGTTGTCCCTATTACCCATCTGTGACATTTACTTTCTCTTGCTGTGATTCTTGTCCCCTCCCACTCTCAGCAGAGGTGGGTGGTGGAGAATAATTGCACCTCTTTTTATTTAGGTTTTGGTGCCTTTCACCAGAATTTTTATAGACCTCTTGATATTCTGAGGACCTGTCTTCGCCTTTCCCAAGTGTATAATTATTCTTGCTATCTTTAATTAATATGTGCATGTAGGTCTATCAAATTAATTCCTTCTCTTTCCTCGCCTTATTATAACTCTGCAATAGGGGCAGTTTTGTTATTCTTCCTCTGATGACGTTCCTGGGAGTAGTTGTGTAGCTCTTACAGGTCAAGAACCATCAACATAAACTTAATTCTGACCTTTCTGCTTGGTGCATCAAAAACTGAGGTGCTTTAGAAACAGTGCAGCATACATTCATCCTACTTCTTGTTTTCCCATTGGGACTTGATGGAGTGAGGCCCTGATGTGTTTGGGGCCTCTCCATTATTGCTTAAGAGAGAGCCTGTGCTGTGAGGAGGGTTTGCTGCTTTTTGGTAGGGTCACCACCCCAGTTAAAGGGCCCTGGTCAGCATGATTGGATGGCAGGTTGCAATGAGATGCTGTTTTGCCAAAAGCTGCTTAGAGAATCAAAGGGAAAGAATAACTTTGCAACTATATTTTTCTTGCAATGTAAGTTATGTTCACTCACATGTATTCAGAGTATGATATGCCAAGGCCCTCTGTGGTGTGGGAGGGATCTTTTAGAGACAAAAACAGATATATAATAAAAAATGTAGTAGAATATGTATCATAGAATGATAGAATGGTTTGAGTTGAAAGGCACCTCAAAGACCACTTAGCTCCAACTCTTCTGTCTTGGGCAGGGACACCTTCCACTAGACCAGGTTGTGTATAAATATATATTAGGCCCTCAATTCAAGGTGGTATTTGCTGTGATTTAAGGGACAGCTTATGGGATATGTTGAACCGGAGCATTCTGAGCATGCTCGAACACAACATTAAATTGCAGAAGTCCATTAAAAAGGACAAAACAATGCAGATTTTGGGGATGCATGTGTTCGCATTTTTGTGTCTTATTGGCACACGAAGGAGCTGGACTGCAAAAATGTTTCTGTTGTGTCTATTTTGTTGCCCTTTACAGTTCTCCACAGGGTGTCAGGATAGGCGCTGGTGACAGAGATCAAAGTGCTGCTGTTGCTGGGAGGGGGCTCTGCTTTCCTCTCCCACTACAGAGATGCAGGCAGCACTTGCCTGTGGGCACAGGGGCTGGCCAGAGAGGAGCATCCACAGCTTGGCTAACGAGCACCAATTAAAAACCTGACCCAGTGTAACCCAGCATGGGCAGGAAGGGTAGAAATTACAGGTGAGGAGCAAAAGGACTAAAGCTTTTCAAGTAGCCTCTTAGGCAAATAATGCAAAAGCCTTTCACTTGCTTATATTAATCTTGAAGAATTAGCATTTAATTTCTATAATTAGCCTTTCATGCACTCCAAGGAAGCGAGCATACACTTACACACTCATTCCTGTTTCTTTTAAATCTTGAAGGTTTTGCCACTTGGTTGCTAAGGGGAAGCAAAGATTGGAGTCGGAGAGGAACAAAAAGCAGAACTTGCTCCCAGGTGTTGGTGAATCATCAGTAAATGAAGGTTTTTAATAATGTCTAAAGGAAGTCACAGGGGAAATGTGTGGGTGTAAATTCAGTTTTCCTGAAAGGTGCAGAGCCTGACAGAGCAGGGACTGCTGTCCAGTGAGTGCAGAGGGGACAGGGCTGGTGTCGTGTACGTGTCCTCTCTGCCTGAGTTGCCATCCGGACAGGATGGTCCCAAGCATCAGACCAGTACCCATGGTGTTCCTTTGGGAAACAATGGCCTGAAGGGAGTCTGTCCAGTGCAGAGAAGAAAGGGTTTTTTTAAGAAAAGAGAACATGCCATGGAGGCATGAAGTCTTAAATTGTAAGAAAATTGACCAATGTTTTCCATTTCCTTAATTTCAAAACCAGGAAAATACTAGGTGGAGCAGTAAGCTAATGAATAAAAAGATGAGAACTGGAATGAATTCTCCCACATATGTTGATGATAACTGAGTCTGTGAAGTAAACCTAGGGACTTTTATGCCATTAATTTCCAAAGTTAGTACTGTTTCTTAAATGTGTATTTCAATATTTGCACCATAAATCTGATCCTGAGAGTTGCATTTTTAGTCCTGTGGCTGAAATTCCCCTGCCAGCAACTGATGCAGATCAAATGCTGAGTTTCAAATATGTGCAGCAATCCACAGATCAAAGATTGTGCATGGAAATCTTAGCAAACAGCTAAGAAAAAAAAATCCTGTACTCTGCTTGTAGGTAGCTGGCAAACAAGAAGAGCTGGGGGGTGGAGAATGACTGGAGTGATTTACTACGAAATATCTACTGGGATGTAGTTTGTCATCTGTGGCTGAACATCATAAAGTGCTGCTGCAGCTCTGCCAATAAAATACTGATAGTGGAATTGCTGCCCAGCTGGAGCTTTCTCAGAAAACAGATATGACTATTTAGATTCTGTAGTCTTTGGACATTGATCATGTCAACAAAGACATGCCACAGTTATCACGTGCCAGGTGATCTATGCTACTGCTCTGTACGGGGTTCACACTTATCTGCTGTTCTCTCAGCAGCTTCTGCCTTGAGCCTGGGACGTGTTGAACGATTTTATTTCAGATCAGAAGAGCTGAGCTGACTTGAGCCCTTTCCAGGTGTTGCGTGTATCACCTTCCAAGCTGTGTTCAGCCACCATTGCAGCCTCCTGCCATGCAGGCTCTTTTCCTCAGGAAGGGGTTTTTCATCCATCTAATCAGTCCCTTTCTTGTGGATTCTGTGGCTTGATCCACCTGGTGGTAGTACCCAACACACACATCTTCCTGGGATACCTTCTTTGCACCAACCTCCTCACGGGAAAGACTGAAAACAGATGAGAATGGGGTTAATTAGGAGAATTAGACCTCAAGTGCTGCTGAAAATCAACCAGTCAAGCAAGATAAAGGACAATAGGCAAGTGAGAAGTTTTCAGGATAGTCCTCTCTTCCTCAACCCACTAAGAAAAAAAAGTTGATATTCTATGTTCTATTGACTATGCCAAACCACCACTTGGAGATGGAAGTGGTATCCTTTCATCTCAAAGGAACTGTAAGAATTAAACAGTAGCCAAATGTCAGCTTGGTTAGTCAATAATAATGCTTCTGACTTTCTCCTGATGCTCAAATACTGCAAAGCTTTGCCAAGGAGATTATTTTCTGTCCCGATTTGTTTGGGGATTTCAGAGCCTTGTTCTTCCACTTGCACACAGTGAATGACCTTGTCTTTGTCCTTCTGTTCTGCAGCAGATAAATTTCACAGCTTTTAATACCTGTTGGGGTTTTAGTGTGGTGTGCAAGCTCTCCTCTAGCAGTATGACTGCTATAAAAAGTGTCTTCCATTTTGAAATATTCTGTTAGATTAAGGTTTTAAAAACGAATTAACTTTCTTCTCTTTTTAATGTTCTTTGGTATGATTTCCTCACCCCACTGCTCCTCTTCTCTCCACTGAGTCAAGACTCCACTGAATATGTTACTAGTATTTCATCTTGGTTCTCTGAACATCATTACTGGGTGTGATGCAGGCTCCAGAAGGTTGTTGATTATTTTTATTAGTGTCTTGAAGCTCATCTGTGAGCTGCCTGGCTCAGAGCTGGAAATGGAGCCATTCCTTACGAAAACTTTTTAGGAGGGAGAGGTATCAGAGCGGAGTCATTGCTTCACATCCTAATAGCAGAGATGAGAAGCAGTTTGTCTTGCTTGCTCCTGCTTCCAACAGTCCTGCATATTTTGGATAAGGAAGTGATGTTGGACTAGAAATGTTGCCTGCTAATTCCATCCTAAATCAATGAGGTAGACTGAAACTGTATAATCCAGAAACACTGAAAATAAAAGGAAAGCACCAGGAAGTTACTGGTGCTTGAAATTTTTTTTTGTTATCCCCTGCAAACAAACACAAAGCTTGGTCATTCATTGCATCTGCAGTTTCAGAGAAATACATTGGAGATTAGGAAGGGAAAACAACATTATACTGCTATGCAAAGCCTGCAGCAGGCTGGAATATACTCTCACACTTTCTGTGGGACATAAAGAAGTAAAAACTAAGCAATACCTCATCACCTTGGATGAATTTAATTTGTTCAAAAACATGGGTAAATTCAACAATAAGAAGGGCTATTTGAAGTTCATTATGATAAAGCTCTCTCAAAAAAAAGAGTTTATAACCAGACATTTTATTCAGTTTGCTCTGTGACTTCTAGAAAATCTAGGAATAGATTATCTAGAGGATGTGACTCGTATTTTACTTGCTCCTTTCCTCCTTTGCCTTTTAAAAGCAGAGCATGTGGAAGTGTAGGAAGAATACCTTCCAGTTTCTCAGGCATTATTTCCCTCAAGATTATTATGACAATACCCTGGCAGTATTTTTGTGTATGTATATATGCACTTTGAATTGTAAACACCAACAAAACCAAAACTGCAAACAGAATCTAAAACTCCAGGCAATTGTTAAATCTAAGCTAAATTCCCTGCTGGGCCTGTGGTGGGAAGGGAAACAGTGGAGAACTGCTTGGAGGGCAGTGTGACAGTGACGTCCCTTGGAGCAGTCACCTACCTCCACCTGGGTGGGGCCGAAGAAGGTGTCAGGAAGGAGGAGACAATACTGCAGTGAGTATCTGCCACTGCTTCATGCTAGGAGGAGGAGTTATTGCTAGGAAGAGTTCCAACATGCTTCTTACAGAGCTCTGTGCTTTTAAAAGCTCTGAGAAAGCAGCAGTAACACGTAGCACAAGCAAGTTGCTGTACGCTTGCTGGGTGTGTTCATGCTGCTCTGTCAAAAGGTCCTGTCTGTGTCCTAACAACAAAGATCTTGGGCTATCTCTGTCATGAATCCTTTGGTATACCCTCCTAGGTGCTTCCCCTGGGAAGTTCAGGATATTCAGAGCATCTTAGAGAGGTCACACCTATGTTCTGTAGGATTTTCTTTCTTTCAGTCTTTGTCTGGTCACAGCTATTGTACCAAGCTGTGTGTCTTGACCCTTGCTGCCACTGAGTACCACTCTAGCAGGTCTTTTATAAAAAAAGCTTCTGGCCTTTGAATCACATCTACAACCAGAAATAATAATAATAACAATAATAATAATAACAACAACAATAATAACAATAATAATAATAATGGTGATGATGATGTGGTGCCACCACATGCTCAAGCCCCAGGTTGGTAACCCTCAGTGCAGTGTGGGCAGAGGACCTCCTCTTGAATCCTCCATGTCAGCTATGAGCTGGGGAGAAGGCTGGCAGTGACCACATCAGCCCTGAGAGCCCCTCCTGGTGAATCTGCAGACCAACCTTCCAGTGCTCCTGACAGCCACAGGTCCAGGGCTGAGGGACTGCAGGGACATGTTGCTGTTGCAGAGCTGCTTCAAGATAGAGGAGAGGGCCCAATTTGTGGCCTCCCAACCCACCATTTCTGGGGATTAGAGTTATTTGCTCTTTGGCACTGATGGTGAATGTGGAGAATCTTCTTTAGAGGTGTCCCCAAGCAGAAGAGCTCCATAAGGAGTCAGCAGCTGTGAGCTTTTGCCATGGTCTGTAGCAGTCCTGGAGCCAAGTTACATTAATATGGGTGAATGTGCTGTCTTGGACTCCTGCACAAGGGAGCTGGTTTCCTTCCTCAGCTGCAAAAGTCAGAGCCCAGAGTAAAGGCTTCTTGCAATGCTGCTCTGAGAAGGAAATATGTAACCGAGAAATGAAAATTTTGACTAGGTGGCCATTGGGTTGATCGCTAAAAGCTCTGTTTTACAGGCTTGGGTGCTCAGGTACAAAAGAGCCTTGAATTTTAGCCTGTCCCAAGGGTAAGTGTGTGGTGACAGTTTAGTTAGAGCGAAGCTTTTTTAGCCATATAAGCTTTTGCATCTGGGATTAGTGCACTGGCCTATACAGAAAAAGAACTGATTCTCATCCTGCTTTAAAATTCAGATCAATAAAAATTAAGCCCCTGCAGTATTCTTCTGTTTTGTTTTCTTTTTCCCTATCTCTATTGGAAGGACTTAGAGGATTAATTTCTCATATGGCTTCTTTCTATTCAGTTGCAAATGAGCAGAACCAGTGACTGCATATGTTGAGCTCTCTATCATTTGAAGCTGAAGCATCAGGACTGGGAGTTTTTCTGGAAGCTGTGTGTTGGAACAATCAGAAGCCTTGTGGTTATCATATGGGTGAACTGCTACGAAGTGTCACCCGTGTGGTTACAAGTTTAGGGCAGGCTGAAAGGCCAACCTTTGCTTTATCTTGGGGTCTCTCCAAGCTGTAATGAGAAATTTTTGTCATCCTATCTCCCTGCTTTGATTTCAGTGGTGGATTTGTAAATCTGCAGGACCAGGAGAATTACTGGCCATTTATTGTGACCTCCTCCTCAATAAAGTTAATAATGTTTCCCAATCAAAACACTTACATGAACTAAGGTAAACCATTGTTTTAAAAAATAAAATTAAATAATCCTCTCTTCAATTAAGAATTACCTAAAATGGTGAATCCACTGGTTTAAAGCTTGGGAAATGAGTAGTCAGTCCAAAATTTTAATATCCTTGGGATTTAACCAGGTTTTTAAAGCTACTTTTTACAAGCCTACTTTCAAAGTTTGATAAAAAAAGCCTCACAACTCCCACCACGAAGTTCTGCTAGACTTACTATCTACTTTCAGTCTTCAAAGCATGCGTGGGTGGTGATTGATGTAGATATTGCAGAGTGAATATAATTGTCAAAAATGTTAAAGCTCTTTAGATTTTCTCTTTCTATAGAAAAATGAATCTACTCCTTTTCTTTGCTGTGAAATGCTGAAGTTGGTATTCAGTTGTCTTGTTTATGGAGACTGAGAATCAACACACATTGTTTTGTTAAGTTTGGGTCTGATTCCCACACTAAATGTGTTGTGGTTTGTTCAGAACTGGAATAATAGTCTTCCTTGCTGAAAATAAATACATATTCATCTTGTTCATATGTGTAAGATGATTTATAGGTGCATTACTTACACATTTTTTAAATTTGTATTTTAAATGTAACATCTAGTGCACATTTAAAATGTGTTAGTGCTAATTCTCCAGGAGAAAGCTTTACCCTATTTTTTCTGTAAGACTTATATTTATTGCCATTATTTTCCCTTACACTAAGTGGAGGAAGTTTTTATAGTCTACAAAGCAGTGGTATATGACACTTCATTTGAGATGTCGCTCCATTTTGTCACCTACTTTTATGGATCCTAAGACTTACAGCCTTGTTTGTGGTAGGCACTCACAGACACCTCCCAGGGACATGGTCTATGCCCTGATTATAAATAGAGCAGACAGAACCAGTGCAGAGTCTGGAATCACAGACGAGATCAAGAAGAGAGCTGGGAACAGAAGACAGTCATCCTGCCATGCCAGGCCAGGCTGTGTGACTTCTTACAATGTATAAATCTGGGACTTTCCAAAGAACTGAAGAGCACTCTGTTAAGAACAAAACTTTGCTGGCAAAGCAATAAATCAGGTGGTCTCTGAGAGTGGCAGCTAAGTAACAATATTACGACAGTTAATTATTAGCAAAGTGAAAAACCCCCAGTTTTAATTAATGTTGTTTTAACTGTTTAAATGCTGACCTTGCAGCAATGACCCTGGCAGCTCAGAGTCTGAAGGTATCATCTTCAGAGCCCATTACCTGCAGAGTTGTCTGGCTGCCAGCTGATGATTATTTTTCTCGCAAACCATTTTGTGTGCATACATGAAAATATTGTTTGAGGAAAATTTGGAACAGCACTTTACCAATTTCTCTGTGTATCACAGGAAATATGTCAAGGCACAAAAATAGCTGCCACCAGAGCACTGCACTCATCCCTCCCTGCTTGGCTCAGGCTTGTGTGGGAAGCTAAGCTACAATAACAACAGGTTCCACCTGTGGTTACCACTGCAGCTTGTTTACCTGCAGGGAGACTGATGCACTTGGAAGAGCAGCATATTTTTGTGCTCTTTGTCTTGATCTGAATGAGTCTGTACAATTCATTAGTGAATTACCATAGCTTCAAAGAGAGAATTTTACTTACCCTGAAATACACCCTTTCTGAGCAAAGTATTTAAATACATATTTTTTCTTGAAGCAGTGAATAAATTGAGAGAACCAGTACTTTGCTTTATCAGGTTATAACTGGATAGAAAATCGAGGATTTTGGTAAACTGGGGGTTCTAGAATCTGAATGGAAGTTGCAAAACAAACAAATGGTTATGAGGCGATCCTGGAGATAGCAGGTAATAGGGAAAAGAAGCAGCAAAGGCCATAGACTTTTGGGAACAAAAATCACATAACTGTTAGTTTTGACCTTGTATATTAAGCTGTGGAGGTGAAGGCAAGAGCTAGGCTTCTGAATTTAAATAAACCCAATTTCCCCAGAATGAGGGAATTGATGGGCATATATAATTGGATGATGCTACTGCAGGGTCATGGTGGAGGCAGGGAGGTCAGCATGAAGGTAAGACTGCAGCTGCTAATGGCTCAGCAGAACCTGTTCTTTTCGGAAATAAATATTTAGAGGGGCTGGAATGACTCTGTCTAATAAAAAAATTATGCATGCAAACTATGAAAGAAAGCAAGGCTCATAAAGGCACTGGGAGGGTTACATGAAGATTGGTCAGAGACATAAAAGTGACTTAAAGGAGGGACGAAAAGAGAAAATTTTACATAAAGTCCATAAAATCAGTTAAAAAGTCATTTTGTACTCTGGAAAAACTGGTGAGAAGGGGTGATATGTGGATTGGCTACTGCATATTTAAATACAGATTGAAATGTATTTGTTACAACCATACTTGCTGAGGAGTCTTTGAAACAAAGCAACAGGGAAATCCTGATTTTTTTGTTTCACTTATTTGGAGTAGACTGCAAGGACCCTGGGAAAATGATTGTGTGTTCACATCATGCCATCATCTAAGTACATGGAATATGCTTTTACATGATGCTGAAGATCTGCCACCAAACTACAAGGGCTTTACATCATGTCTCCAACAATCATTGGCACTAACAAGGCACAGTTAAACTTTGGGGTTCCTCTGAAGAATCTTGTATCTTTCTCTCTTTTCCTTTGTGAGTTTTCTTTCTTGTGTTTCCTCTTTGATTTTGGTGTTTGCCACAATGTGATTTCATTGGGGGTGCTTCAGTTTTAGTTTTGATCAACAAGCTTGTGACTATGTCTTCTCCAAAGGTGTCTGAAAGGATGGTGTGTCCTCCATGAACATTGTAGTGTTTTGTTGTTTTACTGTACCAAACATTATTTGGGGGGTGCGGGGTGGATTTCAAAAGAACCTTCGACCAGATTTTAATGGTCACTGGAACTTGTAGGTTCCTCATGAAATATTTCATGAGGTGATTTGTGATTTATTCTTGAAAGGACCTCTGGAAGTCCAACTCCCTCCTCTAATCAAGGATAGGTTACTTCGGGTTGCTCAGGGCCTTGTCAAACACAGTTCCATTCATCTCCAAGTATGGAGACTTCAGCTTGGGGCAGCTCATTTCAGAGTTTCACTAAATTCATGGAGGAAAGATGCTCTTCTTTCTTTTTTTATAATTTCTTTTTTTGTGTGTGTGTGGGTTTTTTTTGTTTGTTTGTTTGTTGGTTTTTTGTTGGTTTTTTTTGTGGGAGGAGGTGGTTGTGGTTTATGGCCCCAGTCTCTAGCTGGAATTACCATACCGTCCATTTTTTCTTGTCCTATCTCTGTGCACCTTTGAGAAATACCTGACTGTAAATCTTGTTAATAATTGAACAAGATGTTTGTGTTTCTGAACATTTTTATGGTGAGGAACTGGAGTCTTCCTTGAGGTCACCTGCTATTTTAAGTGTGGAAACACCTAGAAGTCTGGTCATGACCAGGCAATTGTGGCAGTGACAACTTCTCCTTGGTTTATTTCTCTTTCACAGTATTTGGTATCACAGTTAAATTGTTATACCTCAAGAATTCAGATTAGAGAAATGCCCTCTGAATGCTGATAGAAACCAGGTTATTCCATGATAACAAAGCAAAGGTAAAACGTGTATGGAAACCCAGCCTTTCAAATGCATTTTTACTTCCCCCAACAGTGGCAGCTGAGACATCAGGATTTTATTCTATTTCAAGTCCCTCTTAGGCTTGTCAGATAGTATAGCATTTTCCAGATTTAAAGCATTTCAATTTTAAATGCATCGAAATCCTTTTGAGTAAGAGGGTGCCTATGTACAATATCCACTAGACACCGGTACATAATTAGGCTAACATAATATTCATAACTGCATAATTTAGACCTGCTAAGCTCTAAACGCAGATATATTTTTTTCTTAAAGTTGCATTCTAGCTTGTCATTAGTGTCTTGAAACAACTGAAGGATTTTCTCTTTTTCTTATGCTAAAGTCAATTTTTCCTTCCATTCTACTTACTTATAAGTGAAGCTTGATAAAAATGTGGCATTTGCAGCCAAATTCTGGGGAAGATGTGGGACATGAGATATGCATTTGGAAAAATCTCAAGAAAGATTGCAGGCGAACAATTACACACAGGGAGATGTTGGAGGGAGCTTAAGGCAGAGAAATAGCATCTGTGTGGGAAATTGTATGTATCTGGATGCATTCACAGTGGAATTGACTGCAAAGATAAGAAATCAAGGCAATCACTCTGTGCTCCCGATGACAGCCATCATCAGTACCATTCTTTCTCAAGCTGCTGAAGCAACAGTGCTATTAGCAAAGCTTATTTATTATTATTTATGTATTTTCACCATCACTTATTTAATCTGTTTTAGTTTTATTCTTATGAAGGACCAAAGGAAATGGATTTTCAAAGACTCTTCTGTGGTAAGTGAGGGATGAGGCTGGGATTAAGAAAATAAACCAGGCAAGAGAGTGTCAGGTATCTCCACTGCTGGTGTGTTTTCCTACTTTCTTTTCCCTTGCTTTTAGTAGTGTGGGAATGCTGTTCTGTTGACTCTGGTTTGCAGTATGCATGTTCAGCTTCAAGTGAGGTTCAGCTCTTCTCTTAGTGCTCCATAAGCACAACCTTGAAACTGAATTTCTTGAGTTTGTTCAATGTGTTGCAACTGGTTGAAAAATCCAAACATAATCCAGTTCAAAGTAGATTTATTTCCTTGTTGGTTAAAGTTGCAGTAATCACAAGATAAGTGTACCCAGGAAGGTTCAGTGCTTTTTGAACCAGTATGAAATGAGAAGATTTGGTGTCAACACTTTGCTCTTCGGCCCTTTTGCAGCCATCTCCAGTCAGCTGGCTGACAACAAATTTTGTCCTCAAGTTTGCTATGGGGGATGGCTCCTTCACTAGTGCCTGTGACAGGAATCTTCCAGTTTGTAAAACATCTTGTTTTGCCTTCAGGAGAAGGGAGCCTCCAGGTCTAAGACTGCAGCCATCCTCAGGCCTTGGAAGGCGACACTATTCCTCTCACAAACCCTTCCTCTGTGTTGTCCCATGTGAGCAAGTTTTTACACAGTTGTGAGCACCTAATGATGAGCAGCACAGCCAGCTGGGGTGGCCTCATCCAGCAGAGCTGTTCTGTGAAGCAGCACTGACCTGCACCAGCTGAGGATGTAGCCAAGTTCTTCCAAAGCCTCACCTCAAAGCCTCCTTGTTAACACAGCAGCAAATGCGCTCATTGTGATTAAATCTCCTTCTTCTCAAGTAAACATATGCTGAGGTTTGTGCTTTATCACTTTGAAATAAGATTTTCCCAACTTTGCTAATTAGCAGCGTTGCCCGAACAGAAAGAAACATATGGCTCGTGCCATGCTGACTTGAAGCCTTTGGAGTTTCACTGGAGAATAATTAAAGTGATTTTGATTTACTGGCGTGATGAAGTGTGAGCCACTCTCATTTGGCCTTATGTCTAGAAGCTCTGAGACAGTAAGGTACCTTAGCAGGAGAGTGGTAATAATTAACACCAGTCAGATTGTTATTACTGAGATAGCTTTGTTGCTGTTAACAATCATTTGTAATTATCAAGAGACTTTACATAATTCATGCAAAAATCTCACGTTTGCCTGTCTCTGGAACCTCATGGTTAGTTTGTCTTGGTTTCGAGTGAAGGTTGAGAGATTGCAACGTTTCAGTTCTACTTGGAATCACGTAGCTGATTATAATGAAAAATCTCTCCTGTCAAATGAAATCCTTTCCCTTTTTTTCTCTGATAACACCAAGGAACATGCTGTCCAGTGCAGATTTTCGGAGGTATATATTTATCCTGGTTTTTTCTTTTTGAAAACAGATGTGCATGGAAAGTGCAGATTTCTTCATTGAACAAGTGAAAAAATCCAAAACTAAAGTTTTGATTAAAATATTTAAAACCAGGTCAACATCTTCCCTGGAAATCAGACAAGAAGAGAAGCTGATCTATGTAAAAACTCAGCCTCCTCCTAGGAAAAATTTAAGGCAGAATTTTTACCAGCATGGAT
Source organism: Corvus cornix cornix (assembly GCF_000738735.6). NCBI lineage: Eukaryota > Metazoa > Chordata > Aves > Passeriformes > Corvidae > Corvus > Corvus cornix. The sequence continues at coordinate 6,008,620 of NC_046335.1, forward strand.
AATTCACTCTGTGCTCCTGATGCTCTCCATGAACTGGAAATAAGTGAGCTTGTTTGCACATCATTGTAAATTTTACTCCTCAGATGGCTGTTTAACAAAGGGTGTCTCATCTCCTGCAGGTTACTTAATATAAACACAAATTCCTCTGAATAAATTGAAATTAAACTGTGTAATGTGGGCAGTGGATGTCATAAATATATGCTTCTTATAAATATACATCTCTTAGAAAATGTAGAATAACTGATGGCAAAACCTTTGTTCAGAGGCAAATGGTGTGAAAAACATGAAATAGGAAGAGCTTGGTCTTCTTGATTGAGAGAGTTTTGCCAATTAATTTTCTAAACAGGTTTCTGTGGATTCTGTTTAATGTAAGCCTCTAGAGATGCTCCAAGGTGTCTGTGTCTGAATCTGCATAAATTGAAACTAAGGCCAAGCCATGGCTTGGTTTGCATTCAGGATGAAATCTCAGGTGCATGGCAGGCTGTGGTGAAGCTTAACAAGTGGAAGGGTGTCTGGAACCAGGTATGTTCGTGAACATCTGGTCAGATACAGTCTGATGAGGACAGTTCCTCTTGAAGGCTTCATCCTGCCCTGGAACTGCAATTGCTTTTGGAAAGTTTTGAACTTAAAATTGTTTGACTTTTTCTCTCAGGAAGTGCATATGAATTGTATCATCTGAGCTACAGAACTTGCTTGATGCTATAAATGGTACTTTGGGAGGCTTTTGGAAGTTTAAACAACTGAGTCTTTAAACTGGATTTCTCTTAGTTAATAGTAGAAGGTTTCTTGGCTTCAGATACTGAAACTTCTAAACTGGTGTAAAAATCTTACCTCGTAAATGGAAAACTGATTTTAGTTCTGTAAATTACTAAATATTTCATGTGTCCCTTTCAGAAAATAGATGGAAATATGCACTTTGGGAATGTTCCTCTCTAACGCAGATGAGTGGCTTTAAGTAATACAGAACTGTCCCTCTTTTTGGAGGTAGAGGAAATATACTCGTATCTAAGGTTTTCTTGGTTTATCTTACCAGGGACAAATTCTGTGTTGCAAAGAGCTCCTTCTGGTTTTCTTGGCCTAACCTACTATGCACAGATGTCACCTTCCTGCTTTTGACCAGACCATAGAACTCAGGAAAGCAATTTCTTCCCCATCCTTGCTGGCATCTTCAGGAAGCAGGTTCCTCAGGACTCTGGTGTGAGACAGAAATGGAACAGGATTTTGCTGGAGTGGGATGCTTCCTGTTTGAGGAAGTCAAAGATAATCTGTGCCTGAAGAATTAAGAAGTCTTGCATTTTGGATGGGCAGTTGCCATGCAGCTCCCTGCTCTGGTGCAGGGCACTATATAGACTTTGGTGCCTAAGTAATTTACAATTAGTTGAAAACTGTTGTGTTTCATTGCTCACACATGTTCTGCTCAAGAAGAAATCATAAAATTGATCTGAGGCCTATCCTAAGTGTGAATCTTTGTCTCTCTCTCAAAGAGCAGAGCTCTCTTTCAAAAATGTAATGCTGTGTCTGACGCAGGAGTTGCCATGGAAAAATACGTTGAGCCAATCATTCATGATTTATTTATAGCAATTAGAATGCACATCCCAAGATCCAATAGTAACTTCGATTAAAAAAAAAAAAATTCATCCAGACAAAGGATTGAAGCACGTAAATGGTTGGGAACACTTGTGAGTCTGTATGGTTAATATATTATATTAAAAATTGATTATGTATGTTCCTGGACAGGGCTTTGAAGTATAAGTGCTGCTGGTATTTGCTTCTATATTTCTGCTGCTGATAATGTTGTTGCTGTTGTCCTATACTTACCATCTGTTCAGTGCCTATTTAATGGGTATAGTAAATAGCAGTTCAAAGTGAGATTTTTCTTCTAATCATCTCTTTTGGAAAATGTTTGTGTAAAAGTGAATGCTTTGGAGAAATCTGTAAATCTGTACAGCTGTATCTTGCTGGAATCATGGTGCCCAAGACCCCTAGGGCTGGATACACCTGTCTGTGGTGCTTAAACTACTACAGGCAGTGAATGCCTCCCTCCTGATGTCTTTGAATTGCATTCAGTGAGAAACCTTTTATTGATCTATTTTGATGAACATAAATCACATTCTTTAAAGAACATTAACTGTATTTCAGTGTTGACTTTTTAAAGGAAACTGCTGAAGTATTGAAACTTTTGATCTCCCACACATGGAGGGATCCCAACATCCAAAACTGTGCCCGCCTCATCCCTGGAAGTATTCAAGGCCAGGCTGGATGGGGTACTGAGCAACCTGGTCAAGTGGAAGGTTTCCCTGCCCATGGGGATGATCTTTATGGTCCCTTCCAACCAGACCATTCTATGATATCTGCTTTATTTTGGGGCAATTATAACAATAAAACAACCAAAATCACAAGTTTTCAGGTTAAAGTATTTCTGTTTCTCTAATGAGTGGGGACTTTTCAGGGTTTTCTTTTTTTTTTTTCTTCCCCAGGGATATGTCTTATGGATACTTTGACTCTGTTACCAGCTAAGGAACTTCGCTGGAGTTTATTGCCCTTGTCCTTCTATGATTATGTGGCTTGCTGACTTTCATTTCAATTTGGCATTTTGTGGGGACTGTCAGCTCTCTTTGATGTATGGCTCCCTCAGAGATTAAATCAATAGTGTTTTAAGCATACCTTTTGCTTTCAATGAGGCCAGTGCTGGAGGAATTACTGTAATTTTTCAGCTTTCATATTTTGCATTGAAAATGTAATATTGAGGAACAAAATCTACCTCAACAAAAATTTGAAAGCAACTATCGCACACCTGATTTTAATTGACCTGGAGTCGATATGAGGAGTAAAAAACCCAAGGTTTCACTGCCATGGAGCCAGGTAGGCAAGAGATTTTTCTGATTATATTTTTGCCTGTCTCATTCTGTACCGGTTCCATGAATCAGTGGACTCCTGATGGGAGAGGCTGCCAAAGAGCTGCTGGAGCACCTGGGCTCGTGCTCCTGGGCTTGTAATCAGTCAGGATTCCTGAGAGACACTCCTTATAGGAAACATGCCTTCATCTGCTCCCGGCTGCATGCTTCACTTGGTCCAGCTCCTCCTTCCAGAGGGCTCCACTGCAAGTGTGTGAGGGGTAAAGTATGCTAGGGAATGAGAGAAGGGTCAGAAGACAGAGATTTGTGTACCGTGCCTGGGATTATCAGGAAGTCCTTCCACAAAAGACAGAGGCTGTGAAAATTATGCTGGCCGTGCAAGCAGCATGAGACAGTGGCTTTGAGGCTTGTATGCCTTTGATGATCTGGTCTGAGCTTCTGGTTAGGGCCACACGATGCACTCAGCTGGGTGAGGATCTCATCCCTCAGCTACCTCCACATCCTTCCTTGGTTTGGCAACCAACAATAAACAGCTGCTCCTCAGTGGGTTTTGCTGTGTCACTTTGTGTGCCACAGACTGTATCTCACTTGCGTGGGGGTTTCTCTGGCATGAGCAATAATTTTGCAGCCACAGAGATATTTAAAATAATTGTGGGGTTCTTCTGGAAGTAGCAATAGAGAGCTATGTCTGTTGAGAGAACAAAACACCAGCAGTGCTGAAGCTGAGTAGAAGTTATACCCTATATCCTGTCTGCAAAAACAAAACTCTGAAGCTTCACAGAGAAAAAAGATGACAACCAAGAGACTTGCTTTTCCTGCTTTGCTACTGGGAATTACATCTACAGTTGACTGGAAGCTTCCTTTGTCTGCAGATTGCAAGTGTGGCGGACGCTCTCCTGTCTTTATTAGTGCAGCTTTCACCTCCAGTAATGTAGAGAAATGCCTGGGGTTGGGTGACATTTGGAGCTGGGATTCATCAGCTTCGGCTGGTAGACATCTGTACTTCAAGCTGACTTGTTGTCGAGGCTCCCTTCAAAGCTGATGGAGAGAAATGGATATATTTAAGAAGTGATTTATTTCATACTGTGACAGCTATCCAAAAGCAGTCAGACGTATTGAACCTTCGAAGTTTCTCTTCCTTCATTGGTGAGAAAGGAGTCTGGACAAATAACTTTTTCTTTATCTGTTTACATTTTTCTCAGTTAAAGCCAAACCTTGCAAGCTGTATTATTTATCTAAGCAATATTTCAGTCAAAGGAGGCTAACATCTAACAGTGGATAAGCTGTTCACTGCTTGTTGCTTTTGTGACAAATTTGCTGGCCCTGATGTGACAGATTCTTGCCCTGAGTGAATTGTCCTTAACCTTTCTAGTGATACAGACACATGGACTTCCTTGTGAATATTTGCAAAGATCAGCTAGATTGCTACTCAACCGTATTTTCCTAGACAAAAGCTGACAGGTTTTTTTTTAATTTTTCTGCCCTAGAGTGAATATGTTCCAAGGTGTAGATGTCAGCTATCTGCTACAGCTGAAGGAACAAGAAATGTGTTGAACCATGGCATGGGCCTCACCTTATGCCCAAAGGCTCTGTCTCCAAATCAGCTCTGAGACGATCTGCATTCTCCATCCCTCCCATTTTTTTAAGCTCTGGTTTTTTAGGTTTTTTCATGTGTCTTTCTAGTCATACTTTTCATGCTTAGGTTTAAAACTTCTAAACCCAAACATAAATAGCTGGGCTGTGTGTGCCCTCATGTGAGAGGATGTTCTTGTGCTGTGGACAACTGAGGCACGTGGACTTTGCAGTGTCCCTTGCTTGTCCTGGGGAGGGCACAGCACACTGCTGCAGCCAACCTCTCAGAGGTGGTTGTGCTTCTCTGCTGGTCATGGGCAGAAGAAGAAAAATGCAAATTTAAATTATGTTCTTACTCTGGCAAAATCAAGACAGCTCAGATGTTTACTCTGGTATAAATGGCAATTTAAATTGACCTGCAGCCACATGGATCTGAGAGACTTGTGATGGAGAGGGACTGTTCACTTCCTGGCTGGATTAGCAAGATGCTGGTCAGCACTAGGAATGTACCTGTCCCAAAAGATTCCCTAGTCTCCAGTGAGTGATGGCTGAAGACATCTTCTTTCCCTGTGTGACAGCAGTCAGGCTTGTGCCCTCTGAACCTCCCCTTAACTCATTTGTTCCTTCCCTGCAAGAATAACTCTCCTTGAGGAGGTGAGACTGATGTAATTCTGTCTGTCCAAAATCAGTTTCTACTCATGAGACCTGGAACAGGAAAGGAGTTTCTGAAAATGAAGCCAAATGTATGCTCAGTAGTGCCCTTCAATGTATATTTCCCCCCTGAATGTGTTCTTTGAAAATTACTGGGATATGAATGGTGAAGGCACTTTTGCTTTGTGTGGGAGGACTGTGCATGAGAAAAGCAAACATGTTAATATTTCATGAAGGGTTCATCTCCTAGTGGCAGGAGGGTTTCCAAACCTGAGGCTTTCACTGGGGTGCCAGTGTTGATGAGAACTAGCAGATTTATGATCTTCCTCCCCTCACTGGCAAACAGGGAATCATCAGAAACGAAGGCAAGAGTCTTGCAAAAGCTGATGTGGGAGGCAGAAATAAAGCTGTTGAGGAACTGTGCTCATCCACCTTTGTGGATGCTGTGAGGTCTCTCTAGCGAGCTGCGGCTAAACAGGGATGGACAGATGCCAACCTCACATCCTCCATGGGCTGCACATGGAACACGCTCTTGTTGGCACCCACACCAACAGTTTGTATTCAAACAAATAACATGATTCTGTCTGTAATTCTGATGTTCCCAAAGCAGTTAGGAGACAGTCAGGATAGGCCTAATTTGATATGTTCTTGGAAGTATTACAGACCCAGTATTCACCTCTCCTGGCAGCAGTGCAGTGTCTGGCCACTACCACATTCCCGGGCTGCTGCCAGGAGCTTTGGCAGGGATCAGCTGCCCATTGTGGATTGAGTGATTCATGTCCTCATGTTGTGAAGTGCTGCTGACTCTGTGCCTGCTGTCTGTCCAGGCTGTGCCAGTCTGCAGTGTTGGGCACATTTCCTTAGGCCATAGTTATTCGATATTGGGGTTTTTTTCTTCAGTGTTGGAGTGACTTGTGACTTTTATTTATGGGATCGTAATCTTTGCACAGTTACCAGTGCACAAGATTTGGAAACATACTCTGTTGGACTATTCCCTTTTCACTTGCTTCTCACTGCCTGAAGCCCTCCTAAATCCTCCCCAGTGTCTGTTCTTAAACACTTCTCCATCAGAAAGTGCCTGCTTCCTCCTCTTCTCTTTCTTCAGCTGGAGGCATCTGACTTCACCTCATTCCTCCATCTTTCCAGATTGTAACTGGGCTTGGACTGAAAGCAAATTTGGGGAAAAGTTTAGCTGACCCTGGTCCAAGGGTTGAATTAATTTTGGAACATGCAGTGCTGTGGAACCTAGAACAGCAGCAATGATTGCCACTTGCACTGTCATCAGGAGAAGAAACTAAAAGGCTCCAACAAAAGAGCTATTGCCACAATGTGTGAATTCCTCAAAATCACTGAGGGCAGACCAGTGCCCTGCTCAGTTTGATGTTTTCTCAAATTGGAAACTTCTTACTATTTTTAAACAGCACAAACATTTCAGGATGGTGTGAGCCAATTAGCTTCTCTGTATAAATTAAGATATCAAACAGCTCAAATATCTCCTCTAATCTCACCTAGGTTTGAGTTAAAAGATAAAAAACTGGAAATAAACCCAGAGGCTTATTTTGTTTGTTTATTCAACAGTAGCCCCTGGATCTTGGTTTATGACTCAGATTTCTATTCCATTCTATACAAATCCCCAAGGCTGGCAGGAGTGTTGATCTGCTGGAGGGTAGAAAGGCTCTACAAAGGGATCCCGACAGGCTGGATCAGGGGAGTGAGGCCAATTGTATGAGATTCAACAAGATCAAGTGCCAGGTCCTGCATTTGGATCACAACAACCCCAGGTACCACCACAGGCTGTGGGAAGAGTGCTCAATTTGTGTCAGGAGAGATTTAGATTGGATATTAGGAAGAACTTCTTCACTGAAGGAGTGTCAAGCACTGCCACAGGCTGCCCAGGGCAGTGGTGGAGTCACCACCCGTGGAGGTGTTTAAAATAGTGTAGATGTGGCATTTGGGGACATGGTTAAGTGGTGGCCTTGGCAGTGCTGAGACAGCTGTTGATGATCTTAAAGTTCTTCTCCTACCCAAATGATTCTAAGATTCTATGAGAAGAGATTCTCTTTGAAAATAAATGTCTTTCTTTTTAAAACTGCCTACTGTGTAGGCTATGTATGATACTTCCTTCCAAGGCAGGAGAATAAATATTCCCTTATGTCATTAAAAAAACACCACAGCATTTGCTAGGTCACCCCTAAACATATCCCAATTCTGGATGTAAAACTGTGCAAGTTTCATTCTTAAAACCTGAAGTTCTATGTAATCTCTAGGCTTGTAAAGTGTACAAAAGAGCAAGTGAAGCCAGTGCAGTCTCTGAGCTACTGCTTTTTTTGGCTGGTGAGACAACATCTCTGTGAGGAACCAATATTGACTCGTGGTAATGTGAATGTACACCTGGAGAATCCCTGAGAGCCAGAACTTCGGCAAATTCACATCACAAACAGTGTAAATTGCAAACTTGAGCAGTGCTCTCTGCTGGAGCATTAACTCTTCCTCCCAGATGCTTTCTGTGGGGCTGCCAGGCTGAGTCACCAGCTGATGTATGGAGCAGAAAGGTACAATGCATATCTAACCTCTCCTGCTAAACGTGCTGCAAACTGGAGAAGGAAATCTGTCCGCAAGCATAAACTCCTTTGTGTTGCTTTACTGCACGGGGAGCAGGGGCGAAGGCTCATTACCAGGCATGGACAGATGCTAAACTTGATGAAGTGGATCACTTACTGCTGTGACATGGCACAAAAAGAGCATTTCTGCCTCAGATCCTCTGTGGACTAAGCTGGCTGCAGAAAGGCAGTTTGTAAATTCTTGTGGCTGCTTACTGTAACCCTCACTAGGTGATGCAGCACAGGGAAAGGGCAGGAGAGGCCCAAAGTTGTTCTCTGGAAGGTCTTAGGGGCTTCTCTTTGTGGGAGGGAGCATGGTGGAGGATGGAAGAGGTGCTGGGGTTTGAAATCATAACCTGAATCCTGCGTAGTTCAGGACTTTTGATTAATCTGAGAGCAATAAATTGGGTGCCTTTGAAACTGAGGAGAGATGATGTAGATTTGGTGAGATTGAAAAGTTGACCTGCACCTAAACTTTTTGTGTTGTGTTTTTTCTCTCAAAACAGGCATAATGGTACTTTTTTTGCTCTTTCCCACCTTTTACTTAAATTCATTTTATAAGTTTTATGTCAAAAATACCTCATATATGAATTTCCACTTAGCATAATGGACCGTGCATAGCACTTGCATTTCTTATTGGTGCTGCAAGTACCAGGAGTTCATTGCTCACAAAACCATTTCATTTTACGTATCTCTAGCAGTATAGAAAAATCAATGAACTTGTAATTAAGACTTAAAAAGAAATGTAATCTAGTACTTTAATTCTAAATCAATTTGCTTTTATTTCATAGCAGCATAAAAATTTATCTGCTGAGAGCATATTAACTGCTTCAGCTTTTGGATACCCAGATATAACATTTTGGAAGAAGTGCAATTAAATTATTTATTTCACATCCATCCTGAAACACTCTACATAATAATAATATTAAGGGAGAGGACTTGAAAACACTGTTTTTGTACCAGAGGAGGGAAAAAAGGCCCTAGATACAAAAGACATTTCCTGCATCTGAAGTTCTCTTCTCCCTGGAAATCTAAGTAGCAGATATCCTCACTATTGGTGTGAGTTTTTCCTCAGGAATGTTGTGAATACTTGTGCCAGATCAAACAAACAGCAAAAGAGCACTTTTTTAGCCATTTAATCTTCAGAAGGAGAAAGCAGAGCCATATCCAGTGAATATGGACTGGCAACAGACAAAGCTCAGTGCTGCTGGTGTTTAGTCTGGGATGTTCTGTTACAGAAACCATGCCTTTGAGTACAAAAACTTACTGAATGGTGCTCTCCCTCTAGATGCCCTCCCTGTCTTCTGGCTGGGGAAGAAGTGAGCATCTGCAAGAGGTGGAAACCAGAGGATGGCACTTCTTATGCAAGGTCTGTTCAGTCCAATGATCAGACATGGAAACACTCAGCAGCAATGGGATGTAAAGGTTTTGCTTTGAGTTTTAGGTGCTGTATTTTTAAGCCCAATAAGGTAATTTGCAGCTCTACATTTGCTGTTATTTCTACACTTTGCAATTGTTTTCCAGTTGTATTTTTGAGAGCTGAACTTGGTACTCTGGAGGAGAGGCAGTAGTTTGGTGAATTGTAGTGCCTGAGTCCAACTGACAGACAACGCCTGAAATCACAGCTATTTCACTGTTTGCCTTTATTCCTGATTAGATTTGTATTTATTCCAGCTACTGAGAGGGGCAGACTGTTTACTTGAAAAGCCAGGAGGTTATCACAGTGAAAGCAAGGCAGAGCTTCGTGCTGAAATGGAAACAGTGAGAATCCCAGTGCACTCTTGGCTTGTGTTAACATAGCTGGGCCCTACAAAAGAAGCATCCTGCCTCCTGACAGAACTTGGATGTGAGGTAACAAGAACCTCTTTAGGGACTCTGCTACAGGTGTGTCCATGCGACTGTGTTATTCCTGACATGAAATGAGACTGTAGCAGAGCATTCTCTGGGAGCTGGTGCCTTCCAGTGAACATTTTGGCTGTGCCTTGGTGTTTGTGCCGCCAAGAGGAGGGAGTATGGCTTTAATGTCCCAGCAGACTGTGCCAGTGACAGCCTGTTGCAGCCAGGCTGCCTGTTTTTCTCTGTCCTGGAACTTTCTGGGGTCTTTACTTGCTTTGTCAGGGTAAATTCACTGCCTTTTCCCACTCCTGCCTGCATGTTTTAGCTGTGAATACTGCATGTTTCAGGTCTGATGTTCTATTTCACTGACTTACAGCCAGAGTAGCAATTAATCCAGTGGGAGACAGGACCAATTTTAATTTTTATTCAGCCTGCTGATGGAATACTACAAAGCAGCTGATGAGCCTAGGTGGACCCAAAATACCTTCCTTTGACAAAAGGCACCCATCAAGCTACTTGCTTATGCTAGAGGAGGTCACTGTGGTCTGCGAACACTGCCAGCAAATAGCAGGATCAGTGGCTGGAAACAGCTTGTGGAAAGGACTTTGGGCACATAAGTTCTTCAGATTGCTTTATAAGGGAGGGTGACCTTTAAAACCCAACCCTAAATTCCCCCCTCAAGGGCTTGAGGTCATCGATGTGGTAGCTCAGTTAAAGTGCCTGGTCAGTAGCTCAGGGAGGTACCTGAGCCCTCATTCCCACATCCTCCATATGTGACTAGGAAAGCAGTCAGAAACTTTAAAATGGAAAACCAAGGAAAGAGGAGCAGGTTGGCTGAGCTGGGCTAAAGGCCTGTCTAGCTTGCCATGCTGCCTCTGGCAGCTGGTGTTCAGGGGGAAGTTGTTTTGTTCCTTAACCACCAACGATGTCTTCATTTTTAATAGTCCATGGGGGATTTTCCTTCCATTAAATTTTCTAGCAGCTCCTTGAATTCTGTGCCTCCTTCTGGTGTCTATAGCTCCTGTGGCAGAGCATTACACACCTTAATTTGGAGCTGTTCTGAGAACTGCTTCCATTTATTTCCTTGCCTGATGCCAGCAAGGTTCTTGTGATGGCCTTTGGCTCTTGGACTGAGAGCAGTGGTGAGCAGTGTTTGTCTTCTCTGTGCTTCTTGTAGTCCTACAGAATGTGATCTAAAGCAAAGCACCCCTCCTTAGTGTTTCCTACCAGCAAATACCTCACAGACCTCAGGAAGTTTGGGGTTTTATTCTGGGCTGCAAAGAGATGCCAGTCACTGTTCAGGAGCCAGAATGTTGAATGCAGTGTGAGTGTCAGTAGGAACAAAAGCATTCTCCTTCTGTATCTGTAGTGCCTTTAAACAGGTCTGTGTAATTAGAACTGGAGTCTGGGAGGTCTCACCTTTGCTTTCCTTACCTCTCCTGCCAAAGAAAAACTTACACCTGTTTCTTCAAAATTGAATGAAAGGCAAATATAGAGCTAAAGAGATATTCTGTGATGGGCTTCTTCCTGACTTATGGTGAAATTAGTCCTGTTTGTGCAGAAGGATTAAACACCCATTTTGCAAGTCACAAACTAGCCTGTGGTTTCAGAAGGAAGTCTGGGCACTGGTGGAACAGAGGAAGATCTCTGGATTTGGGTCTGTGCCGTAGTTCATGTCAGGTTTTGTCTTACACAGTTTACTCTACCTGCACACCTTACTTCCTTCTGGGTGGCATCAGAACTGAGAAAACATCAGAGATCCACAGCAGGCAGAGAACCAGCTTCATCCTCATTTAGATTGTGATCTAGTAGTGGAGAAGCTCTGGAGTTTAGAATGGTCCTGTGACAGGGCTTCACCCATCTGGACATGAGCTGGTTAATGTGCACAGTGTGATGAGAATACCTCTGTCTTCCAGAAGCTGAATTTTCTTCCTGTGATCATCTCCAAATATAGTGATGGTTCAAATGGATGCAGGGTGATTTTATCAATTGCACTCTGTGTATTTCTGGGTGGATAAAGTATCACAGGTAAGGATGAAAAACAGTAATGAAAGGAAGGAATTGACTTCCAGTGAAAGGATGGATGGATGGATGGATGGATGGATGGATGGATGGATGGATGGATGGATAGCTTCCCCCTTGCTCCTTATGACTGCACCCTCAGGCCTGTCATCCTATAGAAACAGCAGGTGAAGTTTTTTCATATTTTAGGAAATATTTCCGATGTTCCCCAAAATCAGTGTGTGCCTCCCAGTTTCCTGCTGTCCAATAAGAAGGGAGCTCATGTTAAGGCAGTACTGTTTTGGAATCTTTCTGTTACTGAAATGTGTAATTATTAAAACGGTGGGACTTAACATGTTTTGAGATATTGTACTCCTGTGACAAATCAACTGAGGGGCTCAAAACTTTTGGAGGAGTTATGTATGTACACACACTGCCAAGTGGCATCTGTTGTGCAAGTTTAATTCTGTTTGGAAATGAAGGCAAGAATGGCAATGGTGACAGAAAGATGTTTTTCTTCCAAAAGAGATTGGATGAGGTTTGAATTTGAAATAGAACATTAAATCACTGCTGGACTAAAGAAGACATTGCTGTCAAAAGCATAAGCTTTGGGACCATGTCTAGAGAAAAACTGGCAGGTTTTGTGAATCCCTGGTTTGTGTTAACAAAGCCAGTCTATTATAGTTGGATTGAACTCCTTTACAAGATGTGCTTTGTGGAAGATAAAAAACTCCTTGAGATCAGAGAAGGAACAGCACAGGATCCTGGTCCACTCACAGGCAGACAATGTGAGTGCTGCTGTATTCTTAAATTGATTTTCTGGCAAGCAAAAAGTAAAATTATTTTTATTTTTTTATTAGAAACCTAGTGAATTATAAATACAGTTGTGAGCTGCATTTAGAGATGCAATAAGTTTAAGTTCTATAGGTGAGAAATTTCCTCCCCTCTTGTTATCTGACATGTCTGGTGATAACCTCTAGTTTTGTGCTGTCTGTGTCATAGTGTTGGACAGCTACAGGGTGATGAAATCAGATGTTGAACTGCCTGGATCTGCTGTTATTAGAACTGATACGATACAGAGTCTGTAAGTAACACAAAGCTTCCATTTGACCTCCAAAGGCAGAGGATCAGATTTAGGAAGGAATACAATGCTCTGCAAACAGGTCCCTTGCAGGGTTGGGGAGGGGGTGAAATGGATCCACCCATTATTTTTTCTGAGCACGGGAGGATCTGGGCTTAAATTCAGCTTTCAAAATCGAAGATTAGAGTTTTACCAGAAAGCTGCTCAGGATCTGATGTGAGCTCACAATAGGCTCTTTGGTTCACTCATTGCCTTAATGCAGGAATTGTGTAATATTTGAGCCACTTTATATGGTTCACATAATAGCAACCACCATGTCAATAATAAATTCCCTCTGGAATCTGCCAAACAAAAATGCTATACTTTTTTTGTAGGAACTTCCTGTGTTATAAATGATGGTTTATACATCTGAGAAGTAGTTTGAGAGGACTGCTGTCTCCAGCTCTGCTTTAGAGTGCTGGATCCAGAGCTTTTTAAAAAATTTATAGTCCATTTTGACTTGACTACACTTCTGGAATGGCTTTTCTGGCATGCCTCAGCATGGAATTGACAGAAGTAAAAACATCCTTTTTTTCATCCCCCACAGATCTCAAATGCCTCAGATCTGCTGATTGCAGCACAGCCTGGACAGCAGACATTTTATCTGTGTGTTGCTTCTGTGCACGGTTTAAATTTAAAGTGCAAAGTGCAGACAGTAGCTTACACGGGTACAAAGAGCAGAAGTTTGTCCCTGTTTCCCTGCTGTGGTGGGCAGGTACACTTGTGTTTTATTTAACTGGTTCCTAATATTTTGCACTGATAGCAGTGCAAAAAACATGGTTCAGCAAGTGCAGTGAGTTTTACTTTGTTGTCTGCATTGTGCTCCTGCCCAGAGGGTCCCTGAGAGTCAGCAGTGGTGGCACTAAGGACATGCCAGGTGTTGCTGGGAGGAGCTGCAGCTCCTGGAGTAAACCAGAGTTAAGTAGGGAGAGCCAATGCATAGGTGGCTTCAGAAGAGGGGGAAGAGCAACAAAATTGGGCACTACTTGGAGCACCCAAAGAGATGTGTCAGGCCACAAACCTAACTCCAGAGTCCTCCAGATACTCAGCATTCCCCTGGCTTAGCTCTGTGTCCAGAACTGCAGCTTGTCTCCCGTTGGCAGTCAGGCGTGATTATCATCACTTGGGCTGCTCTGCAGGCTTTGAGGAGCAGAAGGAGTGGTGCTGCCAGCAGAGATGCAGCACAGGACATTGGGTTAACAGAGCCTGACTCAAAGATTATTCTCCTGCAAAATGGCTCAGTCCTGTCAACCACCCCACCGGAGTCCTGCCTTGTCTCTCTGCACATTACCTGCCCCAGCAGGCAGAGGAGACTGCAGATCGTTTAGGAGTTTCCTTGAGCCAGCTGAAAGCCCCCCAGCAAACCTTGGGGAGGTATGCACTGCTATCTGAGGAGACCAGGCTGCCCCATTTCTAGAAGCCCTATATAGAAAGCAGGTTGCTGAAGGACGTTTCCTCCTCTCGCTACTCTCTGTGTAGCTGATTCAGAAAAGGGTGGTTTTGTTGAGACTTGAGTGTTTCTGCAGGAAGGGGTGCGTATGCATGTGTGTGTGTGGGGAATAAAAAAAGAAACATTAGCACCTTCTGACTGAGTTGCGTCCCCACTTAACTTAATGACAGACACCCACCCATTTCACAGGGGTCAAGATTTCAGTATCCTGCGTGCGGGGGATCTGTCAGTAATGCTATCCTCATTATAGCAATAGCTGAACTCCTGTTAGCATGGCAGGCTACAGGGAACTGCCAGTTAGCAGCTCTGTCACTTACATTCCCTTCATGTGAGTGTTTGCGTTTGATTGCTATCTTGGTTAGCCAAGAAGGCTTTGTGCTCCTGGAATGTCCCTGGAGTTATCTTAGTGCTAAAAGAAAATGAGCGAAGAGTCTCTCAAACTGGACAGCTGGAGTCTCACGTCCTTGTCTTGGGTCTCATCTCATATGAAGATCACCTCACCTCTGTCAGCTCTCCTTCTTTTCCCTCTCCTCTTAGACCCTGTAGGCACAGAGCCAACCCTGACTCTCAAACTGAAATTCAACCCTTTGCAGGCTTGAGTCTGCATTAGGAAAAAGTCTTCTGGGGCCTAGTCCAGTAGAGGAAAATAAGCATGGCCTGAGAAATTGGTGTTGTGACCTTTGGGAAAGAAAGAACAAGATGGCAACAACCATTTAACACTGATTTCATACCCAATGAATTGAAACTCCAGAGCTCTCAAGACCCTCTGGACCCTTAATTGTGCTCGAATCATTTTCTGAAGATGTCTGTTCAAACAAACCTCTCCAGAGGATGGTTTCGCCTGTGCTCAGGTGCTTTTTTATCACTGTACTCCTCAGTGGTTAGTTGGGTTTATTCCTTCTGGGACCTTCTTTTGCTTGGTGCTATACAGACAAAATTCCCCCTCTCAGAGTTATCAATAGGAATGGGATCTAGTTCAAGAACCATTCATCCTCCAAACAACTAGAAAATAAAACATTTCTGAAACACTGCATCCACTGTGGAAGCATTAACTCCATCTGCAGTGGCTCTCTAACTAATGTCTGCATCCCTGTTGTGGTGGGCTGAGGTTCAAAGTTCTCACTAAAAACAACAAAATCTCTCATGTTTCTCAATGTTTCCTTGTACTTCCTTCACAACCTGTTTCAAATACAATGCTGATTTCCTGAGGCAATTTGCATCTATTTTCTTACTTTCTGGTCCAGGTCTTGGTAAACTTCCAGATAAAGTGATGCATGTTGGGACTCAAAGCTGTTTTCTTTCCTGCATACAGGAGTCCCTTTACTAAACTGTTGTAGCACTGCAAGCTTGACATGGACAGCATCTTTTTATTCTTCATACCTGAGCAACTTCTGATATGGGTAAAATGCTTCTTATTTTACAGCTTCAGAGTGTTGCCAATAAAAAGGTTGTGATTCAAGCTAGAAATAGCAGTTTGAAAACTTGCATTTCTTCAGTTGAAAAGATAATTCTGTATCTGTTGCAAATGCTCTTCTGCTCTATAAATCTGTTTTAAAAACTGGAAAAGCTTTTCAGATGGTTCTTCTTGGATCCTGCATAGGTTACATTTTGTCTTCCATATACTTATTTCTGCATTTCCTGTGTTCTTTTAATGGACTTTTTATACATAGCAATGTCCCAATGCCACTACATTTACCAAGCATTGAGCAAGTGCTGCAAAGGTTCCTCACCTCCTATCGACATTTTAGATCTGTGCTCTAAAGTCACTCTTTCTAGACTCATACAGGCTATTTCCAGATAAAATCCCTTCCATGTTCTTTCAGTTGGGCATCTCTGGCTGCACCTTGGATCAAGAGAACACTTCAGACTTCCCACATCCTGGAGATGACTCCATTGGCATTGTTGTCTGTGTGTTATTTGTTGAGGGTTCTCCCTAACCATCCTTTGTGATATGCAAAAGACACAAATGATAGGTACTGATAGCAATGTTTTAACCACAATAGTGTTGAAACTTGGGAGCACATAGCTTTTCTTCTTATGAAGAAAACACCAAAAGCTGATATTCCAGTTGTAGCTTTGGCTTAATGTGGGGGAAATGTGTGAAGAAGGGATTGTTTCTTGAAATTTCATAAGGTTAATCTTACTCACTGGAGGTTAGGATTTGTAATTTAAAACTGGAAAAATGTTAGATGAACAAGCTATAGTTATTTCTCTTGATGCCATGAAGATTTTTGCCTTTTCTTTTATACCCCTGTTATACCTTTTTTACAACTTCTGTATTCCTAGTGCTTTTCCCCTACATTCTTGGACTTGTTTGTCAAGCTGAGAAACTAAACATTTTAGAAGCTTCATAGCTAGGGATCAGTGTGCCCCAGACCCCAAGGTCCTCTCCAGAACATATTCTGTAAACCAAGATAGAACCATCCAGGGGAAGGTTCCTTGGGGAGGGGGGCTCACTCGAGCCTCTCATTGGGGAATCTTTGATAGATCTGCTAATTAGTAACACCTATAATGTTATACCCGATCTTTTGGGGGTGTGCACTGCAGTGTGCATGGAGGTGTATTTGACCTGGGCGTGGTGCACCTAAGGATCCTTAAAGTAAATACCAAGGTAAAAATCCCTTTTTCCCTTCTAACCATGTTTGACTCTTGATTTTAAGACCAGGAAAAGGCATCACTCTCAGGAAAGAGATGGATTTACAGGGAGAAACAAGAAGTTGTTCATAGCTTACTATTTTACCCAAAAATCTTTCAGAAGTAAAGAAAAGCAGGGGCTTAACCTTGGTATGACATGGAATACATGGCAAAAGTCCCCCTTGATGGCTAATGTCTGATAAATTAATTAATGTCAGATTGAGTAATTAGAGAACAGAATAAGAGAGAATATGAAGTGACAGGTCTGGAATTCAGGCATTTTTTCCAAAGGACTAGCTTGTTTAGTGTGGGATCTTTTCAGACTAAATGAAGGATCTTTGTAATAGACAAGACATTGTGGAATATTTTTTAATTATGGAATATTGCTGCAATTAAGTAAACATATTTTAATATTACTGTGACACAAACTAATGCACTTATTAACCCATTATAACTTATTATAGATTATATTATATAATTATATAACTTATTATAACCAATTGACTACTCCATATCTGTCAGATTATCAGCAAAATACATAGTTAATAAGTAAACATGAAGATGAAAAGCGGTTTTGGCACTGTTTCTGAAGATGATGTGGCATCTTGCCTGCTGCTAATCATGTTTCTAACACAATGGGGTTTAGGCTGGAGTTAGTTTAAACAAATTCTTGTGAGGCTGATTAACTTGGTTTGTTTGGTTTATGTGAACACACTTCTCTAACAGCTTTAGTCCTATTTAACAGGCAAGGGGTTATCAGTCTGAGAAATAAGCTAATAAACTGAAGAAATAATTAGAACTTTCTAAGCAGACAGATGGCAGGGTCATGTCCTTTGATACCGAGAGTGCCAACAAGCTTCTCTATTTTTACAATTAGATTGTTTCATCTGATAATTAAAAAAAAAATACAAAAACAAACCTAAAAATAATAACTAAAAAGCCCCAAACAAAACAGATCATGGTATAAATCTTGGGTTTTTTCATTTATAGGCAATCTTTACTGTGGCAACATTTTTACTGTGTTGTAAAGCCTAATAAAGTTCTTAATGGGATCCTAAGTACCAAGCCAGACAGAATACTGGCATGTTGTTAAGGAAAAAAAAAAAGGATAAAAAAGAAGATTTCAGGGTTATGAAAGCTTCCTTCAAAAGCTAAGCTGTTTAAGCTCATCGTTTTTAGGAACTAGGTCTGGTGTTGGAAGGCAAGGATGAGAATATGGACTGGTTGAGAAAACGTGCAAGCCACTAGAATAGCAGCAGAAAGACATTTGCATTTGTGCTGGATTCGGGTGTGCCGAGTTCACAAGAGGACATCGGCTGGGAGGGGGCCACAGGCAAGTCCAGAGGCAGCACTGCCTGTAGAGGAGGGGACAGGAAGGGTCCTGGCCACCTCAGTGTGATCAGAGTTCAGTACAAAGTGGGCCAGAAAGGTCTAAGCAGTCCCAAAGAAGTGTTACCAATTTGCTTATTGCTAGATAGGGAAGGTTAATATTTTAGCCTTTTTAATGGATATTGGTGACTCACAGAATCATAGAACAGTTTGTGTTGGAAGGGACCCTAAAGACCTTCTTGTTCCACCCCCTGCCATGGGAAGGGACACCTTTCACTACACCACGTTGCTCTAAGCCTCATCCGACCTGGCCTGGAACACAGAGATGGGGCATTCACAGCCTCTCTGTGCAACCTCTTCCAGTACTTCACCACACTCACTGTAAAGAATTTCTTCCTAATCTCCAATCTAACCCTGTCCTCTTTGAGTTTGAAGCCATTTCCCCTCATCCTGTCACTGCATGCCCTTCCCAAAAGTTCATCTCCAGCTCTTGTATCCCCTTTAGGTATTGGCACATGCTCTAAGGTCTCCCCAGAGCCTTTTTTTATTCAGAAAAAAAATACTAAAAAAGGTCCAAAAGTGCTGCATCCCAAAGAGGAGGTTAAAACAGTGGTACTTAACAGAGACCTCCTGGTCATTGGATGAGGTTTAGAAGGGAGTAAAAGGCTGCCACTGAGAAAGAAACGTGGGAATGTTTAATTCTTCATAGCTGCCATTTATAGCCATAAGAAACTATATTTAGGAAACTTCAAGCTCTTACAGACATGCAATAATATGATTTTAGAACTTTATGTACCAAACTGCACCTATTTACAGTCTTTGCCATGCTTTGTTCCCTACATAGCAGTAAATTTTTGTTTGTAGAACTTTTATCAAACCTTTCCATCATTAAAATAATTCCCTACTCACTTCAGAAATGTTCAATAATGACTATAATGAAGAAAAAAATAGAAAAAATCTTTACTTTCTTAAAATAACTTGGAGTGTAGCAGAAGGCTTTGAGTTCAGTATTGCAGTCCCTGCTCTGCCTTATTTTCACTGATTCTGCTATTGGCTGGGTGTAATGGATTCACTTGATACTTTATCCAAATAAATTCAAACAGCAGACTGGCTCAAGACAATCTTTTGTTTTACCAGGCATTCCATTATTTGATCTCTCTGTCTACTTACAAAATATGGGAAGTTATCTTTTTAATTGCTTTGGTCACTACTGTTCTGTACAAAATAAGTATCTCAATGGATTTCATCCAGTTTATCACAACGCCTCTTTCCATACCACGTTTTGAAATAATAGTGGAGATGCTAAAATATAAAGTAGATTTGGAGGGTTGTGGGCGACCACAAATTCCTTTTCAGGGAATGTGGCCTTTTTAAGCTTAATTCAGAGCTGATGGTAAGAGATGTGATCCTCTGAGGCTGCATCAGGACATTTGAACTAGGCCTGTCTCTTTCTCTCGACAGGAATCTGTTTCTCTTCACTGAGTATGGATGAAGCTCGGGAACCTTTTCTCCTTGTGCTGACATGAGCCTTTGAATAACTGCTGAAGACTTTATAACTTCTTTCCTCCTAATGAGGTCCATTAGTGCAATTTAAATCTCATTAAGCTAATTGTAGTCTGTTAGACTACACATCTCTGAAAATATGTTTAAAAAACATGAGGGATGTTTAACTCATCAGTGTGTTTCATGAAGTACTCAATTAATATTTGAGTAAATTTCCCTTGCAGTTATGCTTGTATCTGGAGTAGTTGGGCTGAGGGGATATTCACCATAAAACATCAGCAAAGTATTGTGAAGTAATTGCCCTTTTCTATCAAATATAGCAGTGCTCTTCCTAGAAAATTAACCCTTTAAAGTGATGGAATGATGAAATAATGTTCTTGGAATATATTCAATCAGGAGATAGGTCTATAGATCCAAGTTTTGCCTTCTGTCACAATACAAATTGAAGGATCCTGGCTTCTGGGATCCCTCCCAGGTGCATTGAGTTGAATGCTGCTGCCTACCTGTGAAGGAGTGCTTTTCATTTCCATAAGATTGAATTTCTTTAAGAGGTCCCCCAAAGCAGAGGCATCCCAAATCCCTGCTCAGCCTAGGAAAAATCTTGGCTACCATCTAAAGCTATAAGACAGAAATAGAAGCGTTGGCTTTCCTGCGTTAGAAAGCTCTTTGACACATTCATGTTACTGCAAAAACTTCTCAGATCTTTGTTTCCCCAAAGACATGTCAGGCTCCAGCCTTGAATGAATTCCTGCTGGGAAAGGTTGGATTTGCTCCCTGCAGGCAGCCAGATGTGGTGCAGGACCTGTTTCTCACACTGGGGAAGGAAGTGGGGCCCTTCCAGAGACTTTTGCCAGCAATGTGCTGGGTTGGGCAGGGCCCCAGCCAGCCCCGTTGTTCTTGGGGAATGAAGCAAGCTCTCAGGCACTCAGACCTTATTTCATGCAGCTTTTTGTAGGTCAGAGCTTGTGTGGTTCTGACTGGGAGTGTACTGGGGCTGTGTGTTCACAGCCTTCACCTGGTGAGGGACTGGCTTCTTCCTTCACCACCTTTTTCTTCTAGGGTGTGTCTGCGGTCTGGCCTGCTGGGATCAGTATAAAAAACCAATGACCTCTAGACATGTCAGTGGGTGGAGATCAGGTTAACAAGAGACACAAATAAGAACTGGTGGGATTTTTTTCCTGATTAAAACTCAGACAGTCTTCAGTTTTTCCTGTTTAAGTGATCACTTCCCCATCCCAGCTCACCTGCATTGACCCTAAAACCTCTGCAAACACTCACGGGGAACTCAGACATTAGAAACTTAACTTTTTTCTTCCTTTCTTTCATCCATGTTTTGTAGTCACTTGACTTCCCCGATCTGAATCCTGGTCAATGGTACAAATTCTCCTTGGGCTTGTACCCTGCTGGGCTAGTGAAGTCTGTAATGAACAGAAGTGGTGAGTTATGGGGAAGGACTTTGACATCTGAGAAAGAACTGTGAGAGAAGGCTGTACTAATTAGTAAAACTTGTGATTAAAGTAAGTATGGGGTAGGGAATGAGAGAAGAGAGGTTGCTGCAGCAACAAAAGCTGTGCGGGTGCTAAATGTGCTGATTATAAGCTTAAACTCCTTGGAGCAAATGGATCCTAATGGCTTATTGCTGACAAAAAGTGGTTTAGATGGAAAATTGAAGTGTAGCATGTTTGGGTATGTGGAAGTGTTACTTGTGGCTTTCGAAGTGGGAGAGTCACTCTCTGTTCTGCTTAGCAATGGGGGAAATTAATGTTAAATTTGGGGGTTGTAATAGGAGTAGAAATTGGAGAGCAATGAAGCTTCCAAAATCAGGATGATAGATTAGTGCAGTGCATGGCTTCAATTCTTGTAATGGTTGGTGAATTTCCAGTGGAAAAGTAGCTATAAAATAAAGTTGCATGTTTTCCTGTAACGGCACAAGAAATGTGCAGGTGCTCTCTGGGTTGTGGGAACACTGAGGAATAGGGGTGGGAGGTGACCCCCACTACCACTGATGTGGCTGGAGACAAAAGAGCAGTAACAGGAAGGTTACTGTCAGCCAAAGCTGTTCTCATTTTTAGCACTGCCTCTATTTCAAGAGCAAGGATTTTGTTGTTGTGGTTGTTTATTTAAATCATAAGATGCTCCTTGCATCATATCTTTCCAGACAGGAAGAGGTGAGAATAAACTATTGACAAAGTTGGTCAGGTTGCTTGGTGTGGTACCAGAAAGCATCACAAATGAGCTCCGGTAAATGAAAAAAGCAGTGAGGGGAAATATGGAGGGCATGGAGGAGAAACACCCTAAGAGGAGGGAGGAGAAACATCAAAGCAGGTCTAATCTGGGAAGACTGCAGGGTAACATGACTTTAAGAACTAGTAAGGAGATTAGGCAAGTCTTAGGGAGCTTTTTTTGCTCTTTGAGTTTGTTGTCTTTTTTTCTTTTCTTGCACTGAGATGATGTTTCAACTGGAGAAAAATGGCATGTTGACAACAAGGAGGCTGGACTTAAGCTCAGGAGGTCAGGCCCTCATCAGATTTTCATCTTGCAGTCATAATTCAGAGGAGAACTGAACACAGAAGAACACTCTTTGTGAAATCTCTTTGAGAACACACTGAGAAAAACATTGAACTACATCTCTTGTGATCCAATCAGGATAACTTTGAAGCAAAAACATTCCCCAGTGGAGATGGGAATTGGTATGCACATCTGCCTGTTGTCTCTTGACTTCCTGGCACTGAACAAATGAGTCTCTGTCCTCATTGCTCTTCCTCTGACCTTACAACTCTTGGGTCATTGGCTAGAGAAGAACTTGGGGGTTTTAATTCGTGCGCTGGTGTACAGAAGACAGAAATCAGGATAGACACGTCAGCTGCTTATTGCAGAAAGCTTCAGCCTGAATTTTGATTTCCCTAATGCTCTTTTCTGCACTCCCAGGATACAGACCTGTGTCCAAGAGTGTGGCAGTTTGATACGTGTCCTCTTGACTTCGCAATGGTTGACTTTCAGCATCATTTATTCAGCGCATTGAAGTGCAAACCCTTGCGCAATGTGGAACTAAGCAGTGTGAATTTTATCCTTTGAACAGCATTTTTATGCACTTGCAGATCTTGCCATCACACCCGTGTCCTTTTAGCTTCTGGCCTCAAAATGCTAGAGCTGTGTCTGGTGCAATGTTTGAGTTCAATGGGGGCATTTCTGAGGCTTTGAAAAATGGGATCTGGGTTCTTTCTCAAATATTCTTTTGTCTTTTACTGGTAGAGGTCTAAAGAAAAACATCTTATGTGAAAGATACCCAACCTTGGTTGCATGGACTGATGTCTCTCAAATGAAAGAGAGTAAGCCCTGGCATATTTCACCTTGGGCTGTGGCTAAACTCACCATACATTTTGCTCATTTCTCTTCAAACTTCAAACTCCAGCTTCCAGTCTTTGACTCTTGTTAGGCTCCTCTATCAGGCACTCGGCTGTATCTGAAATCTTTCCCCCAGAAGCATTAGAATAGGTGCAAAGTGCCAGTCTCTAAAGCAGACACTACATAATGTGGTAAAACACAATGAGAAGCCATTTATTAAAAAAAAAAGATATGTACATATGCATCTCACTGCCTGATTTGAAACTTCCTGGTGATAAGAGGACCTGGCACAATGAGGATGTTGTTTTGTTCCTCCATTCCTGTTCTTTAATAATATGAGAATTTGAAAAGCATAAATATGCAATGAATTTTTTTCCCCAGTTATTTTTATATCACAAGGCATGATAAGAAAAGATACTTTAGGTGACGTATTTTAATAATGGCCCTTTTTCAGTAGCTGATGATTGAAAAACACACAGCAGCAATAAGGTACAAAACCTGACCATGAGGCAGCTCCTAAATAATTACTAGGCACAAGCTTGTCAATGCTATATTAAAGCATTATTAAAGTTAGGGGAATAAAATCAGCAAGAGTTGTTTATCCGCTTGCTTATGTATCTGGAACAAGTTGAAACAGACTGTTAAGGGGTTTTCACAGCATGTGGGAAAAGGCTACAGTTCTTTCTTTGCGTGAATTATCCTTAGTAGAATTGCTTCAGCAGAGCTGTGCAGATCTTCTCCTTCTCCTCTTCTTATGTGTCCCTGTCCCAAAAATCACAAGGAATGGGGCAGGCTTTAACAAAAGTGAGGGGAAAAGGCTTTCTGGTGGGACCTGATTCTGCAAGCTTTAAAACTCCAGCTTTCTGCAAAGGTTACTTCTCTTCTAACTAAATATATAAATAAATTTGTCTAGTCATTTGTCTGCAGTAATCCAGACCGCAATGGATGTGAAAAAGAGAAAGCTCAGCTGGAGAGGGAGTATTGGGAGACAAGGTTCCATGGTGCTTTGAAGCATTTCCTGTCCTATGAAGAATACTCCACTTATTTAGGTTTAGAAATCTATATCACATTTAATATACCTCAATATGCAAGTCAAGCAATCCAAAGCTGAAGTAGGGGGGACAGAATTAGACATAATGTGTGATAGAAATCAAGTATTTTGGTATGTCTTCAATATTTTGTTCCCATAATTGTGCTAAATAACCCTTAGATTGACAGAAATGATACTTTTCAGTTCTCATACAGGTTAATAAAATCTTGTTTCCCTCCATCTTCCTCCCTTTTTCTCTGGAAGTCTGAACAGTCAAAAGAATCTGGGAATGCTGCTATAATTAAATATGGTGTATGTAGTGCAGTGGCCTTATCTCCCTGGTCTCTCCCACAAGGAAGGCTCTGGGGTGGGATGTGTTTTTATAGAAAACAGAATGGTTATCACCCTCATGACAGAAGATGAGGAACAGTTAGTTTATTATGGATGGCTGTGGACAGCTGATCCTCCCTCAACAGAGATGGACTGATGCCTCTTATCTCATGTTATTTGCAAAATCAACAGTGTAGTTTGTTCCTAATGATGTTTTTCTGATTGCTTAGCTGAGAACTAATGGGAGCACATAGAAATGATTTGGTCATTTGTTCCTTCTGAAATCCTGAGGAAGGGAAAAGGGTCAGTGCAGCACAGGCCAAGATGGGCCATCCTTATATGAATGAATGTTTAGACCTTGCATTATGGGCACAGATGGGAAGGAAATTCTATTTACACATATGAAAATACTTTTACTGCAAATGTGGTCAAAGAGTGAAGCAGGTTGCCCACAAGGATTGTGAAATCTCCATCCTTGGAACTATTCAAAACCTGACTGGGAACAGTCTGACCTGCTCTCCCTGGCCATGTTTTGAGCAGGGGATTTCAACTAGACCATCTCCAGAAGTTCCTTCCAGCCCCTGCCATGCTGTGATCAGAAACTCCCAGACCAGAAATGGCCAGTCTGCTCTGTGTGCTGTTACCAGTCTGATGCCCTGAGGATGAGAAAAGGTGGAATGAGCCAAACACAGCATGCACAGATAACCTGCGAAATTATAGATATTAAACATTTCGTTCTGAATACTCCTTTGTCTGTCCTTTAGCTATTGCTATTGAACCTTGAATCCTACTTCCCCATATCTCAGTATGTTCCATCATTTACAATGGCCCACTCCAGAGCCAGGTGAAGTTTCTATGTTATTTCCTTCTGATTTTGGCAAACAGGGATTCAGTTCCTAATCTAGCTTTGTTCTCTGCTGGTGGCAAACCTGGATTGTAAAGAGGAGGCATTTTCCTCCTTAATGACCGAGTCTCACGCTGCTGCCTGGCCATTCTAAGACAGGATCTGAAGGAAACTGCTGTTCTGGATCTCTCTAAAGGAAAACTGAGAAAAAACCTCAGTTTTGAGGCAGTTGGTGGTCTTGCTTGGGATACACACATTAATCACCCTCCAAAGTGATTTGTCTGCAGAAACTACTGCTATGCCACCACTCCATGGAGCCCTCACCGTGTGTGTGTGTGCGCACACACTTCCCTGCCAGTCCATCCTCTCTGACTGGCAGCTATTTTCGCAAAGCTGCCTTCTGTTTTGTCTCCTGCTTTCCTGCCTTTCTCACACATGTCTCTCACTGATGCCATCCCTCCCTTTCATGGGCAAGGAGCTCTTCCCCCACATAAAGTTGCTTTGATTTTCATCCCACTCCACCATCTTCACCATCATGGGCAGTGCCCTGAGAACTCTTAGCCTTTTCATGTCGAAGGACAGATTTCCAGTTTATTATTGCCAGACTATTTATTTTAATGCATAACCATGTGCTATATGTCTTTTTTTTTCCCAACAGAAACTCACTTTGCTGCAGCCTTTGTCTTACAGGCACCTGCAAGCTCTTTGTTGATTTGTCTTGCCAGCTCTCCCCGCTCAGTCTCCACGCTGTCAGGTCTCTGGCTCTGTTTACTTCCTGCAGCTTTTCTCTCCTCACATAAAGGTGAAGGCAGATATACCTGTGAGGCTTCTATTGTCAGCAAAAGTGGACTTCCACCGTGGCCAGAATTATAAATAGCTTTCTTGTGATCTTATACAAAAAAATAAATTTAAACAAAGACCTTTTATCTGTCTGCACCCACAGAAAGTGCAAAAACACTCTACTACTCTCTCTTCTATAGCTTTATAAATAGACTGTTCATTTCCTTTCCCTGCTTGCTCAGGGCAGCTGAATGAATACTGTCCAGGGATATTTAGTGCCCTCCACCCCCTCAGTAGACATGGCACTGAAAAGAAAACAAAAGAAGAAAAAGGGTTTGATGTAAAATGACCATTTGCTTCAAAAGAGCATTGACTGAATAATAGATCAAGCTTCACTTTGGTGTGGTGTTTTTAATAAAGGATGTGCCTTTGCCCACATGTTTCTGCTCAGCATTAACTTGAGAGACTGAAATGTTTGAGTATTCTCTCTAATTTAATAATCAGTGGTTAATTCTCCTCTGGACTCTTCTGATCCTTTTGCTGGCATGTATTGGCCACTCAAATTATGAAGCTGAGATTTAAATTGAGCTCAAGCCTGCAAAGCTTTGATCAGCAGACTAGCTTGGGCTTCTTTGGCAGAAACTAAAAGGTGTTGGCATTCAAATTCCCAGCTAGAGCAAAACCAGAAGGTGCTCCTGAAATCCCTGCAGTGACACTGGATTTTTCTGGTGACACAGCTGAACTCTGTGGTAGGGGTGGGACTGACTCAGCCACGCTGAAGTTTTAACTCCTAGACTGGCTCATACTTATGGCAGCTGGTGTCAGGTCAATAGCTCTGACCGAGGAAGCTGTGACCGGTCCGGAGAGATGGTCCCATGGAGGATCGTCTTCCTGAAGCCCAGTGTCTTCCCTCAGCTGCTGGCTAGGAGGGCCTGTGCAGAGGCTGTCAGCTCTTTAGTGATTATCAGCTGGTGGTTTCAGCTCAGCTCTGCAGGGCAGCCTCCAGGCCAGACGAGGGAGAGAGACGAGAGGCTCGTGTAGCTGTTCCGCATGAGGCAGCTTTATTGGTCCGTACTCCGGCGAAGGGGAGCCAGGGATGAGCAACTCTGCCCTCACAGGGGCAGGGGGCTAGCTTTATAGGGATACAGGGGGTGGGTGTCAGAGGGTAAAGGCCAATGGGCTACAAAGGATCTGTATAGGGTCTCCCAGAAGATTCTGGGTCTGTCTTCTTCTCGCCATAACTGACGAGTAGCTCCCTTTCCAGGGGAGTTCTGCTGGGAGGTTTAGGCAATCTCCTTATCTCAGCAGACGTCCCTCCAGGGCAGTGGCTGGGCATACCCTACACATACTTTCTAGGGAGTTTGCTAGTGGTTTAAAATAGAGAATTTGAGGCTGGACATCTTGCATCCCAGTTCCACATCATCACAGGTGAAGTGTGATTTGACCCCAGTCCCCCCTGAGCGACAGAAGTGTCAGTGCATGCAGTGCCACTTTAGCTTTTTCTCCCAGTTCCTGTCCCATGGAAAATTCCTTTTTTCACCCTCCATGTGAGACTTGGTGAAATTCTCATGCCCCCATCACATCTTCTACTGCCTGACACCGTGAGCTGTGCTGCTCCAGCTTGTCTCCCAGCTGAGCTGGATCAATGGCAGCTGACTTTCTCAGGCTGAAGGCTGACACGGGTGGCTGCTCTAAACTGACATTGTACTTCCATAGGCTAATTTAATGCTAAACTTCGTGTTGGCTTTGTTGGAAGGGAAAAATAAGATCGTTTGTAACCCATCTTGTGTTGATTTGCTGTGTGCTAGCCTTGACTTTATCAATATTACCACAAAGGCTTTGGGGACGTTTGTTTGAACCTCTGTGACAAGGGAAAGGATAATTCCAGATTTCCATCAGGTTAATTAAAATCTTTCCCTGCTCTTCTCAGGAAAAAAAACCCCAAAACATCAAAACCAACATTTTTTTGTAGTTTCCTGGTGGCTATCTTCTGTACATGGTAAGACCCATGTCTTTAGAACCTAAGGTCAGATTTATTTCAGCTTCCCTTGCTCTCTATGGAAATTTTGCAATTTACATGAAGGACAATAAATTCAGGTCATCACCATCAGCATAAATAGTTAAACCCCTATTGCTTTCATCCAAATTCAAATTGCTTGCTGATAATTTGAGCAGTAAACTGGCTTTGATAAATTCCTTTCCCACCATTATTTCATCATCATAATTATTTGCTGTTCTGCTTTGAATCTGCAAATTATCTCATACAGTTATATTTACATATGCAATAAAACTGGGCACATGATTTATTGTCTTGTCAACAGTAAAATAAATAAAACAGTTTGTGAGAGATTATCCCTGACTTTTGGGTAGAGCTTTAATAAATAAATAAATACCTAGATGATAGATTTTTAGAAGGGATACGTATGAAACAAGTTTGAGATGTAACACTTTAGCAAATACACAGCTGTGGGAGTTTTGTCTGAAGGCTGACTCTAAGGCCTTATTCAGATTAGAGATGGAATTCCAATAGGTTTTTCATTTTGAAACCTGTGCTGATAAAATATTCCTCTGCAAAAGGAACACAGCCTTTGAGTTGGAGCATTTGTAGCTTAGTCAATAAACCTGTCTAAAAGACACAGTGGACGAAGGTACATCAATCATGTTTTATGATGATGATAGCAATGTGGGAAAGAAGTAATGTACCAAATAAGTGTTGAAATTGATGGCTGTAGCTTTTATAGGTTATAAAGAATAAAGGCTTGGGAGACGTATTTTTAGTGTTGTTGGTAAATTACTCGGGTATTTTGATTGCAAATATTATAAAATTAGATGTAAAATTATATAAAATTAGATGTAGAATTATTGCCATGCATTTTTATTTCTAAGAATGTGTAAAAAATGCTGATTGAGAAGACCACCAACTATATGCAGAATAAAAGTTCACACAAAGGCATATTTCCACAAAATTCTTAGAGCCTTCTCTCGTGATTTCTACAATTTTAAAATTATTTTTCTACATTTACTGATAGCCCAAACTTTTGGTTAAAAGTATTTTTAATTAAATCAGTTAAATATCTGAGAGTCTCATCTGAAATACCTAGGTAAAAATTAACAAAACAAATTTTACTTGCTCTTCATTTTGAAGCTGACCCATGAACCTCCACAGCACCTTCAAGATTTGGTGACAAATCAGTACACTCTATTTACTGAACAATAAATAATGCATGAGCAGTCAGCACCCTGACAGAAGTTGAGAAAGACTGTTGCAGAAATGTAACTGTAAAAAAAAGTAAATTAAAATATGATGGTGGAAGTGATTTGTGAAACGGAAATGGGTCAACAATGTCAAATTACCAATTTCTTCTGAATGACTCACCCAGCCATAATACTTATAGTAGTGTGCAGTCAGCAAGAAGGAATTGGGACAATAACTGTGGATTTCTTTACTTTTTCCCTCACTTTGGCCTAAAATTCAAACTGTGCTAAGTACTGCTAGGACGGGTTGTGTCTGATACCCTCTCCTAAATTTGTCCATCCTCTCTTCAGTCCCCCAAAATCTAGTGGCAGCTCTTCAGGTTAGCAACACCTTTTCTGCTCCTTCATGTTCTCAGCTCTCCCTACCTGAGCAGAGCCAGGTTTGATCCCTGCAGTGGTGAAAGTCTCGTGTGAGGAATTGGGGTTACCCCGCAAAGCTCTATGAAACAGGCAGTGCCTCTCCTTGCTGGGTTAGGGTTCTGGGGGTGGTAACCCTGTGGCCAGCATGTTTCTGAAGATGCCATCAAACATCAAGTAGGTTGGAAAAGACCTCTGGGATCATCGAGTCCAACCTTTGACTGTTCACCAGCTTGCCAACCAGAGAACACCACTGAGTGCCACATCCAGCCTTTCCTTAAACACCTTCAGGGATGGGGGGGACCTTTGGCCATGAACCAAAGGAGGTGGTAAAACCATGATGACAAAAATCCTCCTCTAGACGTGTCTCAAACAGACTTTAGATGACCCATTTTTGGAAACCAACAGCCTGTAGATATACCCAGGTGCAATCAAATCTCTCCTTACTTTCAGGACTGGCAGGAACTTGGTCCCTGCATAGAGGAAGTTGGATTCTGTGGCGTCCTGCCTGGAGTTGGTAGACCAGACAAAATATAAAACTTATTAGAGCCCCTGCAGTCATCTTCTACAGCCTGTACACTGCTTCCAGCCCAGAACTTCCCTGTGGCCCAGTGGCTGAAAGGATGAGGAGATCTTGCTGGTGACACACGGTGTTCTGCTATCTCAACATGCCTTCTGAGTTGCTCAGCTCCCCTTGAGCCTTCTGTTGAATACAAACATGCCTGTCTCTCCCAAACCTGTGGGGTGTTGCACATGGGGATCAGAAGGCCTCTGCCTTTCAACGTGAATGAATGATTCTCAGGTACTTGAAATATGTGTGGGTGCGAGAGTTTTCTCTGTGCTTGCTCTTCTGCAACGGTCCTTTGATCTTTCAGGTTAGGAAGCCTTACTCTAATAAGCCAAGGTTTGTTTGTTTTGCTAAAGAAGTATCAAAGAAGGTGAAGACCTCTTGGGTTGTATAAGAAATAACTAGACATGATCCCAACCTAGAATATATGCAATGGCTGATCAGTTTGTCTGGAAGGACTCAACACAGACTCATCACACTTAGAGAAGTGAACAAAAGCAGGGCAGAATTACCGAAAGCAGCAAACACCAAGCTGTGTATCAGGTGAATCAATCCAAGGGGAGATGCGGTGAGAAACTCAGCATGGGTTTTTTTAAGTCTGTCTTTGTGTGCAGGTTGCTGCACTATAATGTCTTCTCCCAACCTGCAATACTTAAAAAATTACTACAGATTTCTTGTAAATCAGCACTAATAAGAGCCATTGAAGTACTCTTTGCCAGCCTTTTTGAATGCTGCTGTATTGTAATGCTAGATTTAGTTTATCAAGCTGCAGCTTTCCTGAGAGCTCAGCGGAGCTGCTTAGGGCAGTGTGACCATTATTGCCCTCCCGTAGTCCATTTCGGACAGCTCAGTGGTTTTTGCTCCGGCAGCTAGCAGTGCTACAACCAATAATGGTGAAGGAAGCGAGAAGGGTCTCTCCATGAGGGTTTAAGAGGATTTTTAATAGTCACATCTGGTCCTGGCAACCCTCAGAGGTAGAGAGACCTCATGGTCCGGGCGCAGGGAGGTTTTGTAAGGGGCTCAGGGGAGGTACATGGGCGGAGTTGGGGCACAGGAACCAATAGGGAGAGCCCGAGGGAGTGGCCAGGGCTAAGGGCAAGGAGTGGGGTGGGGAACAATGTGGGACAGGAAAAGCAATCGGTAAACAGGTTGCCACAGTGCTGGAAGTAATCAACTCTGTGTAAAGGTGACGTGTGTGGAATGCAACGTTCCCCTGGGGAATAATTTGTCTTGCCATATTGCCTTGCCCATACCCTTCAGGTATACTTTCATTAGCTGTGATTGCTTTGCAAATAAGGATATTTGCTTTCATGTATCTGCTGAAATGCTGCTATGAGTATGTCTCTGGGGTGGTGGTTCATTCAGCTTTTAGTCTGAAAGAGTGGTGTAGCACTATTGGAATAAGTCCTTCTGGCCCTTACCTGCACTGGCAGAGGTGGAAAGGGGTTATATTGGTGCCTTTTCTCAGCACTGCTTTCACCGCCGTCCGAGTTCTTATTAAAGAGATGGGACTATCGTGGTTATACACGATTTATTACCTAAAACAACAAACAAGGCATCAGTCTCAGAGGTGTGAGATTTAGTAACAAGTCGCCATAAGGAAGGACAGTCACAAGTTTCAAAGTTATATGGCAATTTATAACTTTCTAATCCAATAAGCAATTAAAACGAAACTTTCTTTTGTCTTTATGACCAATCACCTGTAGTACTTTTTACTGCAATGCGGCTGTGTTTTAACCAATAATTTGTCAGATTACATACACAAATATACTTCTATTATAACATCTGAATTCTTCACTTAAACTATAAAATCACATTAGTATATTTAAAGCCCTCCACCATAACACCCAACACATATTCTTCCTTATAAGTATAGAAACATGGGTTTGTAATCCTCTTGCTTAATGTTTATATATCTCTTTCATTACACCAGCCCAAGTTTCTTCCAGGTTTGTAAATCAAACCCACCATTAACTGCAAAAGTTTTTGCTCCTCTGTTTCCCACAGATTAGAGAATATGAACTGTTTGCATAGGATGCTCTCTAACTTGCACATGAGGTGAGTGAGGATATCTGATTTAGTTTAGAAATGCCTTTGCTATTGGGCAGAGCTATGCCTTGCTCTAGTGCACTTCTGGAAGGTATCCTTGAGAGTCATATGCCTGCCCACAGATATGTAGACACCTTTCCAGACACAGGAATAGGCAGAATGGGCAGCAGTGAACTGCACTGAGTACATGGTAAGCACTTGTGCTTGCTGAGTAAGGTGTTAATGTTCTGTGGTCTTTGTTTGAATGACACCTTGCAGTCATCACTGGAGTTGAGCTTTGTTAAGTTCTGCAAGGAACAGAAGATTATTTCCATTTACAGCAGAGGAACCTGAGACCCCTGTCAAATCCACGTAATTTCTGTGAGGTCGTGCAGCCCCTACTCAGCTGAACTGTGACTTGAACTATTTTCCAGCGGTGTCTGGTTCTCTTGAAACAAAAGAAGGTCTCCCACCATTCTTGTCAGGAGACTTTCTAATGCACAGAGCAGAACTATCATGCTGAAGACTCTTTCTCCAGAACTACCCACATCTGTTTCCAGGTGTGCATGGTCTTTTTCTGTAGCAATATAGAGCACAGCTTCTCTGCCACCTCTGTTCTCTGCTCTCCCTGATTGTGAATGGGTGAGCCTTGGGCAGAGCCAGGTCAGTTCCTGCCTGCTCTTTATCAGTGTGGCCATCAGTGATGCTCAGTGCATGAGCACAGGGAAAACTTAGAATCTGGTGGTGACTCCCAGAAATAATGTGTTTTCTGTCCCGTTTTTGCAGGGATGGAACCTGAGGTCGTTCCTTCTACAGGGCTTGTGCCCAAATTGCAGGGTATCCCAGAGCCACTCCGCTGCCCAAAAGTTTTTCACGTGTTCTGGAGTTGAACTCTATGGAATAGTACGTCTTGACAGCTGTTCCACTTAGCAAAACTGCAGCTTGTGTTAGCCTGTGAATAACAACCCTTGTCATAAAGGCAGGAGGAGATTTCAGTCCCTGTACTGAAGCAATGCTATTAGGGCTGATTACTGGCAAATAATTATGTCCTGAAGTCTTGCTGTGCATCCTGTCTTTACCAGAACCCCTTACAAATATTACTCACCTACCTTTTGCCAATGCATGTACTGTGCTCTAAAAGCACTGAGTGCGTTGAATTAGTTCACAGGAGATGGGCTCACATTTGCAGGTAAAGAAATATGGGTTTTGCTCTTTAGAGTTAAAGCCTCTGGGGATCTGAAAACTCTTCCCTTGAGTTTACAGAACTTTATCATTCTATATCCTCAGCATCCATCCTGCACATACAATATTCAGAGACCTCCCTGCAAGGATGCCCAGCTCTGCCAGCATATTTGGGCATTCCCTTTCTCTTGGGAAGATCTACTTTGCACGAAAAAAATTAAAATGACCTGGGAACATTAAATGAGAACTATGGAAATGGACAACGGGAGACAGTAACAGTTTTGTATTTTTAAAATTTTCTTATTTATTTTCATATGTATTTATCTAGTCACATATATATTTACATATATATATGAAAATATAGTTTCATGAAAATCCAGAAAGTGCTCTCATCCCCAAAAGCCATTTAAATGCTGCCTGTCAGAAGCTGGAAAATCACCACTATGCTAATTTAGCAGGGATGAGATTGCTGTCTCCCAAATGCCAAAGAAAAGGACTTTATAAACTGGAGATATTGGGTCTTTAGGAGGAGACACAACTTCCTAGGACTTCTGCTTTGAACATAGTTATAGATTTTCAGTGAAATGTCTTCGTTTTTCCACAACAGGGGAACTTCACTTGGAGTTTTACCTGGTGTGTGGCTGTACCAGAGCAGGGTTGCCCATGGATGCCCAGGGGTCAGGGCAGCGTGGGCAGGGAGTTTCAGCATGGAAATTTGGGGGATTTGTCACCTGAATAGCAGAAACCCTCCTCCAGGCTATTGTTAAAAGTTCCAGCCACTGGCAAACTCATCGAAGCAGTGCTGAGGTGTTGTGGCCTGTGTGGACACACTGTGTATCTGTTGTGTATCTCCTCAGCTGTACTAAAGACTGATTGAGCTGCACCAGCCTATCTTAGCAGTCATCTGACTCGGTGCACTCTAAAACCAATATAAGCCTCTAAACCTATTTAACCTTCCCATCTGGGAATGCATTTTGTTGAAGATGGCAGCTTGATGTTCATTAAAATTAAAGACAGCAAATAATATTAGATAATGCAGTGCTTTTCCCTTGGCAATGTAGGGCTGGCACCTCTTTGATGTTCCAGTTTGACCCTTTGTTTTGAGAAGATGTAATTTATTTTCATGATATTTTGGATATTTTATCTCATTGCTCCCCATATGACTTGTGCATCACCTTCACCCAGTTTGTCTTTCCCCACTCAGATATTTTTTTGGAGGACAGAATATCTAAATAGAAGAGTTTTACAGCTATTGGTCTCTCACTTAGCATGAACAATTGTCAGTAGAGAACAGTGGACTTGCTGTAGGACAAAAAGAAGAAAGGAGGTGCAGTTGTCAAGGTACAAAAAACCATTTCTTGCATAATGAGTATCACAGTGGCTGTTTGGGTCTAAAATAACAATAATGCTAATTTTGTAGATATTATATGTTGGTTACAGCTACAGAGGTATGTTCCCAGTGTTGTGTGTATGAACTTGTTGGATCAGTAACTACAGGATTTTTCAACCTAGCATGAGTCTGACTTACCTCAAGTTCTGGAACTGGGCTGACTTCTCTTGAAAAGTAAGAACTGGAAACAAATAGCGGTTTTTAAAATGTTGAATGTGGAAGGTAGTGCTCATAAAGCTGTCGCCCCAGGACTAGAGCAGTTACAGATTCAGAAAGGCAATATTTTAATATTAACACGTATAGACCCTTTACAGAACATAAGGATTATGATAATGGACCAAATGTGTGCTGGGTGTTCAGCTGTCTGAGGTCACTGTTGTTCCAGCAATGCTGCTGATGTACAACATAAAAGAAAGAGTGCTCTGGGTGGTTTTTTTGTTCTTTATGGAGAGTTGTTGCTAAGCAATTGGGAAAACAGTAAGGCAAAAGATATGAAGGCATAATTCACTTTGTAAACAATAAAGATCTTTACAATTTTGGAAGAAACTGCAGCAATAATACATAACATCAGAAAGGAGAAGCTCTACAAACATCGATAGAACATTATTCAGGCTCTTTTTTTTAAGAGTGCAAGAAGATTGACGACTTGATGCTGATGTAGAATTGAGTTACCATCACTGATATCAATCATTTCCCTACCACAGTTCACAGAACCTAAAACCACAATGAAGTTAGAGAGGGGTGCACGTGCACACACTCGCAGTGCAGATATATTTCACCAGTGTAACTTTATCATATCAAAATTCATGACAAGTTTGCAGGTGGGGAAATTTTCTCCCCATTAATATGACTTTGTATGGTTATTGCTTTACAGATGGTTTTGCATTGTTTTGTTTTGTTTTTCAAGAGTGCCAATAAACATCTGTGTTGCAGTGGCTTTTGCCTATGAATTAGTCCAGGAATCACTGATTTCTCAAAGACAGCAGAAAATTTCCTGATCCAAGGCAAGGCAATTTCTTGTTTATCACTTTTCCAAAAGGTGTTGACTCCCTGGTTGGGGATTTCCAGCTCAGCACCTACCTGGGTGTTCTGCAGCATTATTCCCTGTATCAATCCTTGTCTGATTAAACTGATGCTGCCATTTGAAATCGATGGAATTAAGTCATTTTACATTGCCCAAGGATCTGTTCTAATGTAGAAATACTTCCTTTTCTCTCAGCTGGAGATTTCGTCTAGCTTGGAGGTGAGTTTGAAGGCTGCAATATACTTTTATCTTTTAAATCAGTTTCCAATACATTAAGAAATGGTGGCATAAGAGGGGTTCTCCTGTTATCTTTATAAAAAAGATCCAGTCTTTTCTTTGAAACTCCCAAAACTGGGAGTCCACATGTACTCAGTGTTCCTGGATACCGTCTGAGAGAGTGCTCAACCACTCTCATGTGTTTTGCACAGAGAGATGTGGGAAGAACACATCTGGCCATGTGAAACTTCCCACAGAGAAATTATTTCTGCCTGTGCTTGCTGTATTTCACTACAAATTATTCTCTTTTGGCAAATTTAGGGGAGAAAACCCAAATATTCCTTTTTAAGTGTGGACTCAAGCATTCTCACCTGAGCCAGCCCATGCTGTGCTGCTGCCTTTTCTTTTGCCTTGTTCCTCTGCTGGTTTGCTCCATCAGGATGGGATGGGATGGGATGGGATGGGATGGGATGGGATGGGATGGGATGGGATGGGATGGAATGCTGGACTTCTCCAGGCTGTGTCCCCTTTCCCTTCCCCAGAGAGGACACCTGCAAACACGTTTGTAAATCCCCAGATGAGCGACAACATTTAATGCTGCCAGGAAGGCAGCATAAATGGGACCTCTGGTGCTAAACCTTTAATTCAAGGTCTGAAATAAAATTCTAACAAATTGCTGCAGTCTTATGATCCTTTGAAACTAATGGCCCAAATCCTGTTGATTACAGTGGATCCAGGCTTTCTCCTAAGGTGTTTCTGCTGCGCTCACACCCTCAGAAATGCTCAGGATGTCACAGTGTCTGTTCCTTTGATGAAGAGCCTTCCAAGCTCACAAGGAGACAAAACAAAAAATACTGTGAGTTTTGGCCATCTCTGTACAATGTGAATGTTTTTGGAAGTTTCGCTTTGGGTTTTATATTTTCATTAAACAGCAGCAATTCAGATTTTATTTTCTGCACAATTCTAGTAATACAAAGAGTTTGTTTGGTACATAGGTGAACTCATCCATGACAAATTTCATGGGAACTATGGAAACACTCTGCCTAATGGAGTACAAGGTCAGGCTGTCTCATACTAAAAAATTAATCATTCCTCTGCTTTTTTTCCATAGGATTTCTTAGGAGGTGGGGAAAAGAGGTTCAGATCGGTAGACATGGGAAGACGAAATAGTGGAATTGATTAGACCTAGCTGAATTAGTCACTGAGAACAAGTTGCCTCACAAATTTAACTTTTTTCTTTTTTTGATTGCTTTCCCTTATGTAAGAGGAAGTGTTCATTTCTGCAAGCATTGTTCAAATGATTTACCTGAACACAGTCTGGAGCACTCATGTCTCTCACAGATGTGCCCTCATGTCCCCTGGGATCCTTTGGCCTTTCTTGCTCTTCAGTGGCTTTGCTGGTGGTGGTTCAAACAGGCCACTCTGCTGTAGAATGCCAAAATATTTTCAGGACATGAGATATGGATTGTTTCCGTTTCCACTCACTCTGACTGCAGGAAGGTTGGTTCTGCACCGGGTCCTTGGATTAATCCCCAAATGAATGAAATTTTATATTTACCTTTGTGGCAGCAATTATCTTCTCTTTTCCACCTGTCCAAGACCTGTTTAGACCACCTGTTTAGGCCTCCTGTCCAAGACAGGTTTGTCCAGCACTTTGAGTTCTCAGCAGAGCAAAGATAACTTTTCATGGATTTTATCTTAGATTTATTTGGGGTTTGGGAATTTGGTAAGATTTCCAGCTATTTCTCTGCCTTCAGTGTTTTCACTGAATGGTAAAACCATGGTAGAATCATTCTTTTAAAATTGAGGTAATTCAAATGTTTGCAATTCAATTTAGTTTGTAAACGCCTGTACATTAGGACTCACATCATACAAAAATTATTACTGAGGAGAGGTTGCATATCAGTGTTTCCCTTGAGCTAAATGTGATACAGTCAGGCCTGTTTAAAAGAGTGAATCCTGAATTCCAGATAGGGAGGGGTTTTAGGGATTCCAGCAACAGGAGAAATGAGCTGCCAAATATGCAAGCTTGCCACCTTTAGTCTAATTTTATTTAATGGAAGTACTGAAGGGAACTGTACTAGGTAGTTTGACCTCAATGGGATTTTAGCATATGCTTGAATGTGATGCTGATTCTGAGATCACAAATATAGTTGATTTTGATCATTTTGATGAAACAGTGCACTCACAACTACAGTTTTTTTATAGAGGTGAGCTGTTTATAATGATATTTTCTTTAGAGAGGAGATGAGGGGAGAAGGGATGGAGACTCCACTGCCAGTATTTGGGACTCTGGCTGGGCTCTCAGGAGAAAACTCTCCAGGTCTGTACCTTGCCTGTGTCAGAGACCTGATGTATGAGGAGCTTGTCTGTGAACCAGACAGGCTCAGGGTGTTGAACCTCAACCTTTCCCATCCTCCCCAACCATTTGTCCACAGGAGGAGAAATCAAATCTCTGTTTCTGTGGCTACGCTTCCATTCAGAAAATTTCCCTAAAATCCTTTTTGTCTTCTACCTTTCTACCTTTCTTGGGGATTTTCAAGTATTCTTCCTGTAAGATTTGAAGTATTCTGCTTCAGGTTCTTGTAGAACTTGACATTTTTTAGTTTTTCCTTTTTTCTTTTTTTTTCTTTCATCAGGTAGGAAAGATTCACACAAACCCAGCTGAGACCTCTGGGCTCATCTCAGACCACCACAAATCTGCTGACCAAGGCTTGTCATTTGTTGATAGTGTTGAGTGTCCTGCAGCTCTGTGATGTTTTGTTGCTTTGTCTGACACTGAATTCTCAGTTTCATTTCAGAACACTAGGGTACAGTTTAGTATTTTGAGCAGTCACAAAAATTCCACTTTCCTTATCAATTATTGCTTGAATTCACTTTCCTCTTCAAGCTGCTCTTGTTCCCACATGGTCCATAGCTCTGCTTTCCTCAAGTTTATGTTATAGCTGTATTCTTCCAGTGCTGCCCGGCTAGAGGTCCTCCCTCATCATTTATCTAGGCTGGCATGAACTAGCAGTGCACATCCATTTTCATGAGCATCCCCACTGTTCTGTAAGGCCAGAAAACTTGCAAGGATTGGGTTTTTGCTAACTTTCCCATTTAGGGTTATAGACACAGGCACATCTGAAGCTATTCTATCTGAAGCTGCTTACATGGGGATGAATGATGCGTGCAGGGAAAGGATAACTTAAACCTGGGAAGGAATCTTGGGTTGCCATTCAGATTCCTGTGATTAGACCCTCTGGCTTATATACTCAGAAGGAGCATGAATCACCCACTTGAAGCTTTTCTGTAGCTGAAATCAACTTTCCTGCAGGTTGATTCAATATTGCCATAGCCTTGTCAGCTTCCCCAGGGTGACTTCACCCACCTTTTCTTCAAGGAAAATAAGCTCATATCAAGCACCATTAATAACTTGCCTGCGTGTGGGGATGCGTCCACATTTACTCCGCTCCCAAACTCAACCGAAAAGTATTTCTGAAGCACGGTACAGACTTGTTCTCCTTCTGCCACCCCCTTTACCTCCATATCAGCAACCTTCTTCTCCAGGCAGATGGCTCCCACCCCCTCCCAGCTCCCCTTGACACCCTGCCAACACCATGCCCAACCACCCCTGTCATCTGTCTCTTGTCTCTAACCCAGTTCCCTCAGATATGACAGACTACAGTCTCCTCTTTCTCTCCAAAAAGAAACACTGCACTGGCACACCAGTACCCAGGAAACCTGGTCAAACAAATGGGGATGGGGATCAGTGAGGGGGTGCAAGGCTTTCCTGTGGAAGTTTTTTGACTTTTCAGCCAGTATAGCTGACTTTTTTAGGCTATTTCTTTCTTCCTGTTCAAAAAGGAAAAAAAAGAAAGCAAACACGCCCTCAGTTCCTGCTCCCAGTCTGGTTGGAAATGCTGCTGAAGCACAACGTGGAAGCTGTAGTTCAACGCTTGGTGCATCCATCCTCTCATGAGGCTTCCTGACCACCCCCCCACCAGAGCACCCTGCCAAGCCTTCTGAATCCCATCTCCATGCTTTCCATAGGAAACACAGACCAGAGAGATGGAAAGAGCATGTGGCTTTTCAACATCAAGCCAGTCAGGTGTAATTTTTTTGGCTTAAATCAGAGAACTTTTCAGAATACAAATGCTTTGGTTCTCCATTTTCTTTAGTACATTGAAATTTTTTAAGAAAAGCAGAATCCCTCTTTTTATGGGCAAGAAAAATGCCAACAAAAGACAAGGCATTTTCATTCCCTAAATTTCTCTTCAAAATGTTTGATCAACTTTAGTAACAAACTGATTTCTGAAATGTGTAAGGTAGCCTTAAAAGTGACTTCTTTTGAGACATCTCTCTAAGATATGCTGGCTCCAAGCTCAACAGGTTTTTTTTGTCTTTGGTACTCCTGAAGTCCCCTGATCACAGCACACTGGTTAAGTTTTCTTTGTGCATTAAACAATGTCGTGTTCTCGTCTCCCAGCATTAGACTTGCACATAAACCTTTGCAAGTTGGCCCCAGGAGAACCTGGAGAATTTATAATCAGGATCACAATATAATCTTCAATAAAGTGTTCAATAAGATTTCACATTTGAAGTTAGACACGTCCCTTTCTAGTTCAGGGAACAATTTGGGACTGCTTCTGTCTCTAAACTCACAGCTATAAACTACACTTAATCCATTGCCTCCCGCTGGCACATTGGGCTTCCAGTGATCTGTTAGGCAACATTTCATCCTTTCTCTTCATTGATCTCTTGCTTGTTTAATGTATTTTTCATTCCTCAGTTCTACAGCAATGTGATTTCTTAGTTGTGTTTGGCTTGGTGATACTGGAGAAGGCAGGTTTAAGACGCAGTTCTCATTTTCCTTACTTTTTAAATACCTCAATATGGAAGCTCTGTCAATAGAATAGTGCTAGTACTGC
The DNA here is from genome assembly GCF_000738735.6 of Corvus cornix cornix. Classification (NCBI taxonomy): domain Eukaryota; kingdom Metazoa; phylum Chordata; class Aves; order Passeriformes; family Corvidae; genus Corvus; species Corvus cornix. The sequence continues at coordinate 6,049,430 of NC_046335.1, forward strand.
AGATGGTTCTAAAGTAGTTTTGGAGAAACTCTTCAAGATTTCTCTGTGCTTGATGTTTTATATTTCAGAAGACAAAACTCGAGGTAAGGGAGCATAAAACATCAAGGAAAAAACCACTGTAATTTGTCACCATGCAATATACCTATATATTATCACAATAATAGATGTTTATCTGAACCTTGAAAGCATGCCAGTGGATGCAGAGAGGTGCATTCATGCTGCATTCCTTGCTGTTGTGGCATCTGGGGCAGGGGACAGCTGTTCTTTGGGTTTTCATTTTGCTTTAATTTCATGCTCACACTGTTATCAAAGAGAAATGTGAGCTTAACTTTTCATGGTTGAAATTGTGCCAACATTTGAAAACCTCACTAATTCCATTTATAAACCAAGCAGAGGCCATGTTAGATGGGGCTTGGAGCAACCTGGCCTAGTGGAAGGTGTCCCTGCCCATGGCAGCAGGGTTGGAACTGGATGATTTTTAAGGATCCTTTCTACCCAAACCGTTCTGTGACTCTGTAATTAGACGTGGACACTGGCAGACCACTGAATGAGCTGCTTTCTTCTGAGACACTGAGCTGTTATCAAAGAGTCTCTAGGGCTGAAAATCCCATCATAAAAACCATAAACAAGGAGTTACAACTTTAAAAGGCAGCTTCATGTCTTGAGTGACAGTTGATACACTGATAATCAGTGAGACTTTTGTTCTTCAGCAATTTAGGTAAAAAAATCCCCTCCTGTACAACATTTGATGCTAAAGCTGAGACAGGCAAAATCCCAAAAGAGAGAGGTGAGTCAGGGAGACAATATTGTTGTTTCCCCAAAACTGAAACAATGATCAGCTAGGCTGGGTTTCCATTTTCTCTAAGATTATTGAAGCTCTTGAGGAAAGACATGCATGAAAGGTCTTGGTATTTTTGCTTTTATCTATTTTACCCAGGAAGCCTTTATTATATGTTACTGATTTCCAGTGGTTTTTACCATTAATTCTGTGTTTTGTTTCAGCTTGGACAATGTAATTTTCATTGACCTATTTTTAGCCACACAATATTTTTGTTGTTATTATGTAGCAGCCTAGAAATAGCAGTGGGAATTGAGAAAAAATTTTAATTTACAGGACTTGATAAGCCTTACCAAGAATAACTGTTTGTATTTTGTATTTGACTTTCCTGAAGGGGCACAAAGCTGTCCTCTGTAGCTTTTACATTAAAAAAAGTCACATTCTTAACATAGATGTAAAATGCAGAAGAAAATGAAGAATGATAAATTTGGAGCTGTGATCGGGGTCTAGCTTTCCTAAAGCTCTTTTCTAAAGGGTTAAGTGATAATGCTATTAAAAATAAAGTGAATAAATAAACACTATCTTCCAGAAACAGCTTTTTCTGGGATTCTATCTAACCAGCTTTGTTTAGAAAGCTTCAGACTCCATGTTGTAATTTTAATGACATTTAAATTTAGCATTCATATTGCAGGACAAGGAAATGTTTGCCCCTGTGCAGCAGGACCCCCCATTTCCATACTGGCATGAAGTCAATAAAGATTCTGTTCATGGTACCATGGGTAGTAACCAGGAAAGGAAAGGAAAACAACACCCTGCTTGCCCCCTCATTGCTAAATAAATGTTTGGTGAATTAATAACTGCTCATTTTTTTAAGCAGTTAGGTTAGCATAAAAAGGGAGGAAAATAATCACTTTGTGCTGGCTGGGGCAGCAACCCTGCTGACTGCCTGAGTGTGACAAACAGCAAGGGTGGGAGAGGGAGCAGACAGAAAATTCATTGTTTTTCCATTGAGAAAGAAGGAGGCCAGTCTGGGAGCCAATATCTGGAGTCCATGTAAGACTGATTGCCGCCTATGATCCTCTTCGGCCCCACCCAAAGACCCATTCAGCAGCTCTCCGGCAAATTGGTGTATCCACTCACCCATGCTAGGTCACTTATTTCAAGAGGGAGCTCTGCCTGCTCTGCTCACCAGCTGGCACATTCCCGTGGCCCAAATGTCATCCTCCATTCACCTGATTTCAAGTTGTGACCCTTCGGTACCACAGACCAGGTGCTCTTGGTTAGGAGGAGAGGGGGCATTAGCGAGTCCATTGCTGGAACCTGTTGAGTTCTGGTAGTCATCCTGAAAACAGAGATTGGAAAACTTAGAAAAGAGCTACAAAAATGTCTGTAGATAAGGGACTGTGCCCTGGAGAGACTGAGTTTGAAGGTGAGTTATTTCTGCATCTCTGCAGATGGATGGCCTCTGAGACTGGGGAATGGTCTTCAAATTAATAAAGACAGAATGTGGTCAAAGAAGCGGAACAGGAAACTCAGGCAAATTGGTGCTGAAAACAGAGAATGTGATTTTGATAATAAGGATTATTCAGTACTGAAACTGCTTATGAGGAAACATATAGGAACATCACCATCCTAGACTTGATTGAATAGCCTTCTAAAACGTGAGCTATAACTCCAAAGAAACTGGGTTTGATGGTGGTTTTGGGGTGGATGATCTTTGGTCCCCAAGCTGTAAGATGGTACAAGGCTCCAAACGATTCTGTGCACTTCTTTATAGGAAAGACGTTGTAGGCCACAACATCTTTTTTCTTTACACACTTGGGGTATTTCTCTCTGTCCTGGAATGAATAAAATGCTAATCTTAGTGTTCTGTTGTTTTTCATTTAAAACTACAACATTTGAGGGGGTATTTTTTCCCTAGAAACTTATGCCTTTTCTCTGTTTTTATGGCCTGGAGGTTTGCTCTCTCTTTTTTATTTATCATCTCATATTGCTGTGGTTTGAAGATAGACAGCAGTGACGCAGGCTGCTGTTGGGTTTTGTTTTGGTTCTTTGACTGGTTTCTATTTTTAGAGTGTTCTTAGTTGCACTGAAAACAGGCAGCAGCAACTGGATCGGCCCCAATATCTGGCACAGTTTTTGTCAGAAGATGCACGGTGAATAACACATCTTGCCCTATATTTAGGAACTATAAAGAACGTGATCTTTTTAAAGAACATACTCTACCCGTATAACAGGTCTACCCCTGGACAAAGGAAACCAGAATTAACGTGGCTTATCTTCTTCCCTGGGGCACAGTGCTTTGAGCAGCTGTGTTAGCTCACCTTGCAGAAAGCCAGGTGAGCTCTGCTCCTGCCCAACTGGCCATCAAACACCAGGCACAGGAGCACAGAGGTACTGCTTGGCACCCCAGAGGATCTGCCTGCCCGTTTCTTCTGCCCAAAATCTGATTAAAAAGTGGAATGTCTCCTCCAAAAGCTGGAGCAGCTCCTCATCTCAATCCTCAGAGCAATTAGAGATGACAGAAGAGTCAGGATTAACACTTGCTAGCAGAGTAGTGCCTGTCCTTGAGCTTGACAGAGTCCCGCTGAGCATCCTTCATGCAATCAGCTGTGGACTCATCTCTTTGCCAAAGCAAAAAACATTGAGCCCTAATTTTATCCCAAGGTATGGAGGGATCACCTGGGCATTCCCAAAATTTTCACTGGTCAGAATATATATATATTTTTTTTTTTTTTTTTTTTAAATCCCTGCTCAGTACATGGTATGCCATTTTATCAGTTTGTTCTTTAGAGGAATCAGAAATTCTCAGTTCTAGCCTTTCCTGCAGCCACCTTCTGTCTAACTCAAACATCCCATAGGAGAAACCTTCATTTGGGATAAATAAAATGAAATAATTTTTTAGCAGTTTCCTGAAG